>NC_056726.1:1909506389-1909868889 GCF_019279795.1 Protopterus annectens
AGGATCATATCCCTGGAGTATATATCTAATCTCTAGGGCATCAGACCATTTTTCTAAATCTCCTAGTTCACTACAAATATGGATACTTTTCCATTATCGGGGCAACAGTTACGTAATGATCGCACAGCTGTTAGCCCTGAAGTTCCGAAATAATTTTGAGAAATACAAACATCAGGAGAAAATGCTAACATGTACTCAGGGTGTTTCTGTGTCATGGCAACCTTTCTGTTTCCTGAGGGCTGCTGCCCCCCCACACGTCTATAGCATTAGGAAATAAAGCTGAACCGTTAAAAGGTGATCCCGTTTTATACTGTCTGCTTCAAATTAAGCAGGAGCCGTGGAATGGCAAAATGTTTATCCCCAATTTTTTTATTCCTTCTGATTTATTTTGGGTGCATAAATATATATATATATATATATATATATATATATATATATATATATATATATATATATATATATATATATACACACACACATGCACATAGCAGCTTGTAGCCTAGAAGAGTGCAGTTCCAGATGTATACTGCTGCCCCATTAATGTTACATTTCAATTGTATCCTTTTGGTTGTCAGTTGTATGAGTGGGTACTGTGCTTTACTTGTTTATCTTCAGTAAGATTTATAACTTCGGTCACATTTCAGTTGTATCCCAAGTTTGCTGACAGATCTGAAGAAATGCACTACAGAACTTGAAACTCTTCAGTGTGATTAACCACTTTTGCAGGATACAATTTAAATGTGACCAAACTTATATGTCTTACTGAAGACAAACAGCTAAAGCACAGTACCCACTCAGACAACTGCCAAGCAAACCCGTTCTAATACCATTAAGCATCTCAAGGGACTCCAACCGCTCATGACATCTGTTGCCCCGATAACAGAAAAGTACCCAAATATGTTTTAACCTTAAGAATTGTGAAAAAGGGATATTATTAATAATACATACAGCAGCAGTTAACCCATAATTTGAAAAAAGGTTTGCTGTACCGAGAGGTACAAACATGTCCATGAAAGAGCGTGGTGATAAAGACATCCAAAAAATCAATGGTAAACAGACTCTGTTGACCATTAAACTTTAAACTCATATTATTAGAATTAAATAATCCAACAAATGTTGAAAAAGAAACTGCATCATCATCCTTTAGGACCCATCAGCCTTCCAAATAGCCTCTTCACATGGTAAATTGTCTGTAAAAAGGATTATTTACCTCATCATAAATGTAATTTTTTTCAAATTATTCCATATATAGGTCTGCATCTTGTTGCATGCATGTTTGCTCAACAAATGCTACTAAAAGTTGTAACATAGAAGGTACAGATAGCCAAACATCTAGAATTTCATCAGTATGTTTCATCAAAGCAGATGAGTGGAATTTGGAGAGGTGAATGTGTTTGTCACTATGGATATTAGAGTTAGGGTCAGGGTAAAGTGAGGGTATAGGTTTTGTATGGTATTGGGAAAGGAAATGTTTTTCCTTTCTTGATATTTTATAGTTTCAGTATTTAGGATACTCAATATTATGCATGTGTGAACTTCTTAATGAAGCTGTTTTATCTCTGATATTGAGTGCATTAGATCATATATAATACAATCAGTGGGATGACCTATACAAGTCAAACTTCAATCAAAAGACACATCAGTGCAGTAAACAAGGTTGCTGAAAACCTGACAGCAGCACATATTACTGTGCCCTAGAGTAGATTACATGTGTTGTATTGAGCTACCCTGATTTATGATGATTTTAGAATGAAACATCATATAAAGAAGTAAAATTCATAGAACTGGGAATTACATTATTTTGAGATATAACGCACTAAAACTGTTCAGTTTCAATGAAAAAAAAATAGATTCAGTTGGCAGACGTCAAATATATTTAATGTGTGCACTTTAAGATGGTATTAATGGAGTTTTACATGACTGATTTTCATGCAAGTAATAATGTACAACAGAATGTAAGTTACAGGGGAATATATTTACCAAAGGGTATTGAAAGACCCAATTCTACAGACTGAGGCCCTCCCTGCCACCAAACGTCCTTTATTTTTCAACTATATCCTCCCTGGATGACATCATTGTTCTTAAAAAATGGTAAAAACACTGTATGTTAGTACTTGCAAGACAGTTTTTTTCTGTGTATAAAGTGTTTTTAATAACATTTTCAAGTATTAGAGACAATGTAATCCCTAATAAAGAGCTAATTAAACTGAAACTATTCCTGTCTCTCAAAAAGTACATAGATTCAGAAAGTATAATAATTATTTTCATGTATCTTTCAGTTTATGGGTGGTAAAATATGAAAAGGAAAATAAAAAAAAAAATCTGAACTCTGCTGTATAGAATGACAGCTGAAAACTTCCATGTGAATCTAGTGCTACATTCCACCGATACTAAATTTCAGACCAGCAGGGAGATGACCAAGTGCATACAATTTAACAGCAAAATATGCAGAAGGAATGCATGTATTGCAACCTATAAAGCTGCAAAGAATGGACTTGTATACTACTCTCACCATCATACTAAAAGAAGTAGAAAGGATAATTGTGGTTCAGAGAAATTTACATTGTATTTTGGTTGCAGTATATGCCATATCTTACTGTTAGGTGAAATTCATGGCTGAAACAAAAGAGTCCTTTCAAGTTGGGCTTTGTAGATACTGGCTACATGAATGATGTATACAAAGAACTGTACCTGCACTTGACAAATCTGATATGCTGCCTGTGAATCCATTCTTATATATATATATATATATATATATATATATATATATATATATATATTTATGGGAGCACTACTAAATCTTGAACTTTTGAAATCTCGAATTTCAAAAGCTCGAGACCATGTAGCCTAAACCCCACATTACAAAAAGACCAGAAGCGCGAAATTCAAAATCCCAATATTAAGGGATTTTGAGTTAGCGCTTCTGGTGTTGCGGTTTAGGTAAGTATGTATGTGTAAGTGTGTTTGTGAGGGGCTTTAGTGTGTATAAGTGTGTGTTGTGACTGTGGTGTGTGTGTGTGTGTGTGTGTGTGTGTGTGTGTGTGTGTGTGTGTGTGTGTGTGTGTGTGTGTGTGTGTGTGTGTGTGGGCTGTAATGTGTGGTCTGTTTGGTTATTGTGTGTATGTTTGTGTGTGTGTTGTATGTATGTAGTACTTCCGGTGAATTCGCCTTTAACATTTGGAGTTAGAATATTAAAGTGGGATTGTGTAATTTTGGGATTCAGTAGTGAATCCATATATACTATATATATAGATAAATATTTTGTGTGTGTGTGTGTGTGTGTGTGTGTGTGTGTGCGCATGTATATATATATATAAAATATATGTATATATATATATATATATATATATATATATGGTATATTAAAATGTGTATATATATATAGTCTCAGTATATATATTCAGGATTGTGTAATGTGTGTTCAGTAGTGAATCCATATATATATATATATATATATATATATATATATATATATATATATAAAAGGATGAGAAATTTGTTGAATCATAATGGCCAGGATTCAGAAACGTTACTGCCTTCAGTAAGCCCTTTTTACCTGCATCAGTAGTAGTTTCCAATTCTTAGACAGTCCTACCCCAGTGCTTATCTCAAAGAGTTGCATGGTGGGTTGTCTGTTTTGCCTGCCATAAATACTAATAAGGCATTCCGTGCGATAGGCATATAATAAGTAGTGATATGGTCTCCTGAGGAATCCCTGTGATAGATGTCTTATGCAGCCTATTATTTATTTAAATATAAAAAATATGTAAGTGTCAGAATGGATTTCCTCTACTAAATATTATTTCAGACATTAGAACTATCAACATGGATTTCTGTACTTCAGACCAGAAGCAATGAAAAACTGTGCAAAGTTCATGCCAAGACATCCCTTGTAAAATCAAGGGAATATTTTAATTCTACTTATAATTCTTCACACCACTCCAGCAGCCCAATATCATATTGCATTGACTTGCCTGTGCTTTTGTCAAGACTTCTTTATCTCATTGCAGGCTAAACCTATGTACCTTATCATAAAGAAAAAATACTTGTTTACTCTAATGTCTTTAACATATCCCTCACCACATTAAAATACACCTGTCTGGCACTATACAAAACTGCATTACAATATAAGATGCATTTTACATGATGAAATGTTTTATACAAATATCAAAAAAGAACAAGTATTGTTTAACTTACAGTTTTACCTTTAGTGTCCTTATATATATATATTACCGTATTTCTCCATAAATAAGACCTAACCAGAAAATAAGGTCTAGCATGGTTTTCCAGGATGGTCATGATATAAGCCCTACCACAAAAATAAGCCCCAGTTAAGATCGTCAACAACACATGACAGACGTTTTGAATTATAAAATAATAATATTATTTACACCTGTTGACTGAGATTATCGTACTCTGCTCGTCATTTTCTGACCATTCGGACACACAACTTCTTCTCTTTGCAGAAAGTCATAAGATTTTTTCCCTGGGAGTCCTCCAAGATTCTTACTGTAACCCTAATCCTCACTCACACTTGACATTTGACATCCTTGACCCATAAACACTGGCAAGTGTACTTTGATTGGTCAAAGTACAGACAATGCATGTAAAACATGCAGACTTGATAACGAGCAGGTGTGGTTGTGTCTTCTTAACTGTCAACATTTTTGTTGCCACTCTTGTCTCGTAAGTCTTCAATTATCCCCCCAGACAAGATGAGTGCAAAAAGAAAGCGCTATCCCGTCGAGTACAAGAAAGGAATCATGGAGGACTCCCGGGGAAAGAATCTGATGGCTTTCTGCAAAGAGAAAAAGTTGGATCTCCAAATGGTCTGAAAATGGCGAGCAGAGTATGATAACCTTAGTCAACAGGTGGATGAGGGAAATACTATGAAGTGCAAGTGTGGAATAGGTCAGCAACCATTATTTCCTGAGCTGGGAGACATAATCTGTGAATGGATTGCTAACAGGAGAGCAAAGGCTTTGGTTATGCGCAGGGCTGATATTCAAGCATTTGCCCTTAGATTGGCACCACAGTTTGAAATATCCCCAGAAGAATTCAAAGCATCACAATATTGGCTGGATGGCTTCCTTCAGTGATATGAACGGTCTCTAAGAAGATCAACAACACTGTTCAAGCTGGAAGATACTGAAGTTATTAAATAAGAACTTGCATTCAAGTTCTTTGTTGATGGCATCGACTTTTCTAAATACCAACTCTCCAACATGATTGCTATGGATGAAACTGCAGTGTTTATGGGCCAAGGATCTCAAACAACAATTGATCAGAGGGATGCCTCATCAATCTAGATTCCCTCCACTGGTTACAAAAGTGCATGTGTTACCTGTATTTTGGCAATTCATCTAGATGGAAAGAAAACTCCACCTCTAATTATTAGTAAGGGCAAGAAAGATAAGATTGAATGTGTTTCAGGCATTTACATTCTTCAAACCGAAAAAAGCCTGGTGCACACAAGCAGTTCTAAGGAAGTGGGTTGATGTAATGCTGCCACTTGTTTTACGAGGTGGTGAAAGAGGTCTGCTAGTCTGGGATTCAGCCAGCACTCACCGCACTAAAGACATGAAGAACTTCCTTGCACAGAGAAGAATAGCTCAAATAATGATTCCTGCAGGAATGAATGCCTATCTCCAGACTCTTGATATTGTAATAAACAAGCCATTCAAGGACCATTTGGGCATGAAACTGAATGACTACATTGGAAACAGAATGGAGAGAAATCAGCATGGAAACTTTGTGAAGCCTAGCCTGCAAGAGGTTGTGACTTGGGTGAAGAATTCATGGGATAAAATCACTGACAGCTGTGTTGCCAATGCACTACGAGCAGGCTACATGGACAAGCAGTGCTCATTTAAGGAGAGCTCTATTTTTAGGCATGAGAGATTGAGGCCAATGGTTCTACAGGAAATGGAGTCACAAAAAATTCAGACCAGAATTCGGGGGTTGGAGACGTATGACAATGTTCCAGAAGAAGATGACATGACTGTATTTAAATAACCTTTCCATTATCAGGGCAACATAATGGATCCCTTCTGCTTTCAGCTGCCAGCAAGCTCTTGTCGGTTTTTTGACTTTATTGTATTAAGGTAAAGTACAGTTTTGTACCTACCATAAATGTAGATGTTCGAAGATCCACATTGCTGCAGTCCTTACACTTGGGTAGTCCGCTGTCCTCATATCAAAGTATAAGGCTGGCGTCGGTTTCGCATTTGACTGACATCAGGGCGTCAGGGTAAAAGTGCGAATGACCGACGCCATATCCTCAGTCTTTTCTTGCCCCAGATGTCAGAAGACCCTAAAAATAAAGGTCAAAACCAAAAGACAGCAAACCAACAACCAACCATCCTAGCACTAAAAATATGTACAATATATACAATAGACAATATACACCCAATTGACCACCCAACCCACACAACCCTCTAACTACAGAGGGAAGGAGGGAGGGTAGACTGCAGCAATGTGGATCTTGAACATCTACATTTATGGTAGGTACAAAACTGTACTATGTTCTTCATCTCACATTGCTGCAGTCCTTACACTTGTAGAATCCCAAAGCAGAGGAAGGGAGGATGGCCAAATTATAAGGAAGCAGGAGCTGCCAAAATGCCCTGCAAAACAGCAGTGGCAAAACCAGCCCTGGATTTAGAGTAAAGTGGTAGGTGATAATGCCTGGAAAAAGTATGCACTGAACTCCAAGTAGCGGCCTCCAAAATATCCTTAGTTGCCACCCCTCTCAAAAAAGCTGTTGAAGTGGCAGTAGCCCTAGTGGAATGAGGCCTAATCCCAGCTGGAACTTCCTTGCCATGATGGGAATAACAGAAAGCAATGCAAAACCCAATCCACTTAGAAATAGTTTGTTTTGACACAGGCTTACCCTGAGAACTCAAAGCAAAAGAAACAAATAACTGCTGAGACTGCCTGAACCCTTTAGTTCTGTCCAAATAATATCGCAACTGCCTGTGTACATCTAAAGTGTGCAAAATCTTTTCCCCTTTATTTTGGGGATTTGCATAAAAGGTAGGCAAATGAATAGTTTGGTTTAAAGCCACACTAGAAACCACTTTAGGCATAAAGGAAGGATTAGTATGTAATGATACCCTATCCTTATGGAAAATTAAGAAAGGCTCAACTGCCATAAGGGCCTGCAACTCAGAAACCCTTCTTGCAGAGGTAATAGCCAACAAAAAAGCAGTCTTCCATGATAAAACTTTAATTCAGCAGTAGCTGCAGGCTCAAAAGGTTGTAGAGTGAGTTTCTCCAACACAAAATTGAGATCCCAAGCAGGAGTAGGAGCTCTTGGGTCTTATATTCTTTGCCCTCTAAGAAATTGCTTGAACAAAGGATGAGAAAACAATGGTGGGTCACAATCATAGTGAGCTGAAATTGCTGCAGCATGAACCTTAATAGAAGAGAAGGACAAACCTTTGTCCAGTAACTCAGTAAGATATTGAAGAGCCACACTTAAATTAGGCTCAGAAACATCAAAATCCTTTGCTGCACTCCAAAATAAAAATCTCTTCCATTTGTCTACACTTTCCTTGTACTAGGCCTTCTAGCTTCCAAAATAACATTCAAAACTTGTTGTGGAAGTGGAGGCCCACTATGGTTCAAAACAGAATATGCCAGGCTGTTAGGTGCAGAGAGTGAAGCTTGACATTGAGCAAATGACTGTCCTCCTGAGACAACAGGTGTGGAATCGTAGGCAAAGGCCATGGAGGCTTCCGTACCAGGCTCCTCAGTAATGGGTACCAATGCTGTCGAGGCCAATCTGGAGCTATTAAAATCATCCTTGGCTTGTCTTGTCTTGCCTTTAGTAGTACCTTTGGGAGGAGAGGCAGAGGCGGAAAGGCATACACATGAAGATTGCTCCAATTGAAAGAAAGAGCATCCACTCTCCAAGCTGTGGGATGAAACCTTTTTGTGCAAAACTTTGGCAGCTGGTGGTTCAGAGGGGAAGCGAACAGATCTATGTCTGGAGTTCCCCATGACACTGTCAATTTCTGAAATACATGAGGATCCAATTTCCATTCATGGGGATCCATAATTTGTCTGCTCAACACATCTGCTAAGGAGTTCTGTGCTCCCGGCAGAAGCCTTGCCTGAAGATTTAGCTGTAAACTGAGAGCAGTCTCCCACAAAATCATCGCTTGCCTGCATAGAGGATAAGAATGTGTTCCGCCTTGCTTGTTGATGTACCACATGACAGCTGTGTTGTCTGTTAGAATCAACACCTGCCCTGGAAGAAGTAAATCCTTGAAAGCTATTAATGCAAACTGGACTGCTAACATCTCTTTCAAGTTGATATGTAGATGTTGTAGTCTGGCAGGCCACTTGTCTTGTATCCACTTTCCATTCAGATGAGCTCCCCAAGCTTTGTCTGAGGCAACTGTCGTTAGAATCTGACTCTGGCGGGTCACAGAGAGTCCCTTGTTTAGGTGACATTCCTGAGCCCACCACAAAAATTCCTTTTGAATGCAAGGTATTATTTGAATGACAGTGTCCAAATCCTGGCAGTGCTGTGTCCATACATTTTGAGATACCATTGTAGCTTCCTCATATGCAGTTTGGCATTGGGAAGCACCAGAATACAAGATGCCATGAACCCTAAGGCTTGAAGGACTGTCCTTGCAGTCAGCCTGGACTGATGAGACAACTGATGAAAGTAAAGGGAAAGATTCTTTGTTTGTCCGGGGTCAAAAGGCCATCTGGGATGCTGTATTCAGTCTCACACCCAGAAAGCACATGTCTTGAGAGGGTACTAGACTGGACTTTATTTCGTTCACAGAATACCCCAGGCATCTTAGCACTGCTATCACATAATCCAAATGATGAAGAAGCTCGTCGCTTCCTTGAGCCAGAATTAGGCAATCGTCCAAATAGGGATAAATCTGTATTCCTTTTAACCTGAGGAAAGCTATCACTGGAGCCAGAACCTTCGTGAACACTCTGGTAGATAAGCCAAAGGGCAATGCAGAGAACTGATAATGAGAAGTCCCAGCTCGAAAACGCAGATACCTCCTGCAACTCAGTCTGATAGGAACATGAAGATAAGCCTCCTTGAGATCTAAAGTTACCATCCAATGATCTTTGCCCAGCAGAGGTAAAAGCTGCTGTAACGTCAACATTTTGAACTTGGGAATGTCCAGATAAGTGTTGAGGATAGATAAGTCCAAAATTGGTCTCCACGTGTTCCCTTTCTTTGGTACTAGGAACAGGCGAGAATAAAATCCTAGGCCCACTTCTGGCATAGGGACCGGCTGAATGGCCCCTATTTGGAGTAACAGAGAAATTTGCTTGTGAGCCTCTATTCTTTGCGGAGGAGGAACGTCTGGCATGCCTTTGAAAGGAGGCAAGGTATGGAAATAAAACCTGTAACCGTGGTGTATGATATCCAATACCCATTTGTCTTGGGTAATTAAACTCCAATTTTCTTTGAAAAGTGCCAACCTTCCTCCCAAAGGTGCTGCCAGACGAGAAGGCTCTGGCAGCTGAAAAGTCATTGGGTCTATTTACGAAAGGACTGACCCCTGCCCTCACCTGAAGACTGTGCAGGAGAACTCCCTGTTCGAGGCCTGAAAGAACCCTGAGCTCTGCCCCTACCACGTCTAGATCTACCCCTAGACTGGGAATCATAAGAAGGATACATCCACCCCTTAGTAGGCCAATTTCTACTAAACTTTGGAGGCTGAACCTGCAAAAAATCTTTAACAGTCTGCATAGACTTAGCCTTGTCTTCCATTTTCTTTAAAACTGTCTCAACAGGAGAACCAAACAGCACATCAGATTGTAAAGGAGCATCTAAAATCCTTGTTTTAACATGGTCAGATAAATTCTGATCCCTCAACCAGAGAACTGACCCAGTGGCAGCCACCCTAGACGAGGCCTGTACAGCATCAAAACCACATTGCAAAGAATGCTTACCCACCTGTTCAGAAACATGTACTAAATCTTGCAACTCTTTACAATCAATACCTTCCAGAGCATCAACCTTAGACTTCAATTGAGAAAGGAGATAGTTTTGGTATTTTAACATGTGAAACTGGCAATTCAAAGCCCTCATAGCTAGAGTGGAAGAAGTATAAACTTTCTTTCCCCATCTATCCAAAGCCTTGGCCTCTTTGTCTGAAGGAACCGGATTCTTGACAACAGAAGCCTTAACACCTTTAGGCCCTGACTAACAGTTTCTGGGTCTGCCCTAGGACTCTTAAAAAGATACTTATGAGCTTCAGGCACCCTGTAATATCTATCAGGTTTAACAGGAGCAGGAGGCAAAGAATCAGGATTAAGAGAAGCCTCTGCAAAACATCTTCCACCACATCTAAAACAGGAGGTATAGCCAAAGGCCTATGCTGGGGTAAAACAAAATTCCCTAAGCCTTTTCCTGGAATCAGAGAAGTCCTGGCCTTCCCACTTAAAATGCTCCCTCATAGAATGAAGAGTTTCTGAAAAAGAAAAATCCTCAGGAGGAGAAGCAGAAGGAGTAGAATCATCCACATCAGAATCAGAATAAGGAGAATACTCCTGCAAGTCTTCAGCCGAAGACTCTGAAACATCCGAAGCCTGCTCAAAATTCCCTGGCTCAGGCTCCACCCTAGGTCTCTTATCAGGAGGGGGCAAAGAACCCCTAATCAAAGTAATCAAATCTTCTGCCATTTTAAGCATATGCTTCTTGGGCACAGTTCCTGAAGAACTAGGGGTGACACCAACTGAAGCTAAACCTGGCCTGCCCTGGGAGAAGCCTTGGCAACAGAAGGAGAGGGCCTAACCACCTTAGGAAGGGAGGGAGTAAGTAACCTGAGAAGCCCTTCAGCCTGACCTGCCTCCTGAGAGGCCACATCCTGCAATAACAATGTCTCTCCTGGGAACCCAAAGAAATCTCGAACCACCGGCTCCACCGACACCTCTAAAGAACCGGCGTCCGGTACCGATGGTTCTTCCAGCCTAGGCTTAACTGCTTTGTCCTTGCACTTCCATCTGACGGCATTTTATAATTGCACCGCTTCCCAAAGACTAACCTGGCACAATCCAACCTTCTCTTTATAGTGCGTTTATTGAATCTAGCACAAGAGCGACAGCCAACAACGTTGTGCTCAGGCCCTAAACAAGGAATACACAAAGTATGATAATCTCTATGCGGTATCTGTTTCCCACAAGAAATGCAATTATTCACTTTTTCTGACATCCGGTAAACCACTGAGGCAAGAAAAAACTAAAATATTCCCCTTAGCCAACTTTGACTCGGTCTGAAACTTCAAAAAAAATCTCAGAACGCCAACCAGCACTTGCAATGCTGCTTCTGCATCGGACCATGCGGCAAAAAAGACTGAGGATATGACGTCGGTCATGCGCATTTGTACCCTGACGTCCTGATGTCAGTCAAATTTTGATATTGACAGCGGACTACCCAAGTGTAAGGACTGCAGCAATGTGAGATGAAGAACATCATTTCATTATCAAGGGGTAATTACAAAGTAAGGCCACTAGTTCCCAGACTTCATTTTTATGACTTTCCATCATTCTACTCTTATGGTTTGGGTAAGGAATAAAGAAAGCAGCACCACTCAAAAAGTGGCAGGTATTCGCCTGTTTTATTCCCCTCCTCCAATATACATGTATTGAGATTTTTCTGCACTTTCTGCTAAGCATGAAATATTTCACTATGAAAGCCAAGGAGTAGATATTCTGAAGTTGAAATATTTGTTAGACTGTTTATGTAGAACTCTCACACAACTGTTAATGCGTTACCTACCTAGAACTTTTGCCCAATAATGGAAAAGTACCAAATAAATGTCAGTTTGTGTACATGAATAAATGTTGATTTGCTTACATGAATAAATGTTTATTTTTGTACATGAATAAATGTCAATTTGTGTACATGAATAAATGTCAATTTTTGTACATTAATAAATGAATAAATGTAGATTGTTGTACGAGGGGGTACATAAGGCATCCCCTGATAATAAGCCCTAATGTGTATTTTGGAGGGGGAAAAAGTATAAGACCCGGTCTTATTTTTGGTGAAATACTATAATAACAAAAAGCGGGGTATATGCTTTACAACTCACTTGCAAGTTTAACAAAGCCAACACAATTTCATTCCTTTACAGCCAGTTTTTTTCTTGCTTTATAGTTTCCTGATGATCTCCATCTGCCATCACCAGAATCTATTTCAAGTCTAAGATGCTTCTAATTCTTCTCAGAAACTTCTGTGCTTTTTTTTTTTTTTTTTTGGTGTCTCAAGTATTTTCTTTTGAATACTGGAAAATGTTTCATTGGCAATGTCTTTCTATGACCTCTGTTGCCAGAAGAATGTGAAGAAGATCCACCTTCTGCTTGCTGGCTCACTCTCTGTTGGATAAACTTTTTTTTCCTCCTTAAGATTTCTGTACATCAAAAATGTCTATGATTACCCCAGAGAAATGTTTGGAAGACACCTAGAAATAGAAGTTTGAATCTCACACCTGCCTCTTCACATTCCCTGATTACTGTGTTGTGTGTTTCTCTTTGGACTAGTGTACAGTGAATGATCATTTTCCACAAATTCTCTGTTGTCTCATTTTATATTTTCCTTTATGCCACAGTACTGTCAGGACCAACTCTTTCTGCTGGTACACGTCTATCTTTGCTAATATAGGTCTTAACTGCTTTCTTATGGCTGGGTTTAGAAGATACACATGATGTGCCCTCTCAGTTAACAAATCTTGGGGTGAAATACCAGTCCAGTTGTTTATTTGTACATTCATAAGAATCTGTTCCTTCCAGTTTCTTGGTACAGTAGAAAATTTCAGGTTTTATCTGTGCAGTCTGTCATCTAATTCTACTAATTTTTGAAGAAAGGTTTTCTTGAGAAGCTTCTGGCTCAGCCATCCATTTCTTCACTTCATCTTCTGATTTTACAAAGTTGAATTATTCCTTCAATGTTAAATTTACGTTAAGCACCTCTGAGTAGATTTGATTTATTTTTTCCTGTAAATTACTATAAGCTATCTCACATACCAAATCTGAAACTTGAACTGCTTCTTGCTGAACTGCTGTAGAATTTTCCCCTGTCAAAGTTTTCTCCTCTTCTTTTTTGGTTTATTTCATCTCAGGTTCTCTAAATTTCAAATTTGATGGAATCCAGGAAATACAAATAATAGCCAGTGAATGAGTTTCCCCCAAACAGACAGCTGTGCTGATCCTTTTTTAACAGTTTCTGGTTTCACCCAGGGAGACCTTACATCAACCTGTTGGTCAGTGAGCAGCCATTTAGAAGTCAGGGATTCTAGTAACATTGGTGCTTTCCAACCAGGTGGGCTTTGTGAAGGGTGTGTCAAGTGGAAACCACCTGTAGACTTTTGACAGCTATATCCAGGGCTTAAACCAGCTGTTCCCTGAACCATGAACTGTTATCCTCATTGATTTTGAAAAGGACTTCAGTGCAATTACCTGGAAGATAATGTTTCTGGAGATGGTTCTAGAATGTATGAAATTCTCATTGGAATTTGTAAATGGGCTTCTGGCCTTTTTTGACTGTCCATTTGCCAGAGTTTTAATGAGTTATAATTATTTTAATCTTTTATGGTGGTGGTGCTGCGGTAGCATTGTCGCCTCACAGTAAAACGTTATCCTGCTCGATTCTTAGCTAGAGCGTCTTCTGTGTGGAGACATGCATGAATAGGCGTACCTTCGTTGAATATTGTGCGTCAGGGCTGGCAACTCGGCATGTAAAAATCTACTGCCAATCATTAGCTGACCGGAGTTCCGCTGTGGCGACTCCTAACCGGGAAAAGCAACACAACAACATGGTGTTTAGAGGTGGAAGAGAAAGCTTCCCCCAACCCCTGCACTATTATTTCTGGCCATTGCACCATTAATACATGGCTGTGTACAGGAGAGTGAACCTCTGGATGCATTTGTTTAATATAGTCACTTGGGATCAAACTTTGTCAGATCACTGTGGGATACATATTCAAGACCCAATGCATGGTATCCCTGCAATTTGTCCCTAAAAGAGGAATCTGCAGAACTGTTGCTACTCTTTTTGACTAAGTTTTATATCTATACACACACACACACACACATATATATATATATATATATATATATATATATATATATATATATATATATATATATGCATACACACCCACCTCCACCCATATGCTGCTCACAGTAAACAGCACTCCTATGCTTCTTCAATGTCTAGTCCCCAGACTGCATTTAATTGGTGTTAAGCACCCAAAATATGTGAATATAATAATGCATGAGGACCTGTATAAGTTGGCTCAAACAGTATGCAAGGGTCCATACCTGGTTAAAAAGGACTTGCATAAGATGGTCAATTTCAACTTAACTCCTATATGGTCCCAACAGTATGCACGGGTCTACACCTGTTTAAAAACTGGGCCACTCCCTGATTGATAGACTAGCCTTCATCAAGATATCTGTCTCCTCTATTGCACTTTTACACCTTTTGCTACAGCTCAACTCCCCAGGTCATGGATTGCTTATGACAATTTATTGTACTCTTGATCAATTTATCTGGTCAAAGAAGAGAATCAAGGTTGAAAAAAAAGAAGTTATGTACTCACCATAACATTCCATCTGAGTAGCTGTCCTTCATTTGTCTTCAATCTGTGGGATATGGATCCATATTGGATCTGAGCCGGCAAAGATTACTAGCATCAGCTCCAAGCTCCAGACTCTTCCCCTTACCCATAATACACCTCCCTTGCCTTCCATCCCCAGATCAAGTTTGTTGAACTTACACTTACAACCTGACCTGATAACATACTTGTGACCTATACTTACAGCCTGTTGGCTAAACATGTGCCAAATGTCCAGGGGAACGAGGGAGGGATGGTTGAAGACAAATGAAGTACAACTATTCAGATGGAACGTTATGGTGAGTACATAACTTCTTTATCTGAAGTAGTTTACTTCATTTGATCTTCAACCTGTGGGACAGAGTCCCCAGCTACTAAACTCCTGGGTGGCCCTCTTGGAAGGATATTCCTGAGCACCATGGAGCCAAAGGATGCTCTCCTTCTAGATGTCAAATCCAATTTATAATGGGAGATAAATGTATGAGATAAGGACCAAGTAGCTGCCGAGCAAATGTCATCTAAAGACACTCTAGACCAGGAAGCTGCAGATGTAGCCATGGACCTAGGGGAATGAGCTTTAACCTGACCTGGAGGAGACATGCCTTTGTCCTTGTAGACCTGCAAGATGCAAGAAGAAATTCATCTAGCTATCATGACCTTGGAAATAGGTTTGCCTAAATAGGGTCTATAAAATGAAATAAACAATTGATCAGATTTACAAAATTTTTTTGTGTAAATCATAACTGTCTGTGAACATCCAACAGGTGTAGTTTGTATTCCATCTTGTTGGTAAAATTGGGAAAGAACACAGACAAATTTATAGTCTGATTGATATTGACTGGTGATGCCACTTTAGGAAGAAAGGATGGATTGGTTGGAAGGGAAACTCTATCTTTATGAAAAATCATGTACGGGAATATTATGGACAAGGCCTGTAATTCCAAAACACTCATAGCAAAGGTAATAACGACCAGAAAAGCTGTTTTCCACCATAGAAATTTTAGATCAACAGAAGCGGCATGCTCAAAAGGTGGGGCAACCAGAGCTTGGAGAACCATAGTAAGGTCCCACGGGGGGGCAGGTTCTTTGAACAGGGGGCATAGCAAAAAGGTGACTTTGATGAAGGCTTTACAGTCTAGAAGATGCTAAGGATGCAGAACTCTCGCCCACATGAAAATGAGAAATGGCAGCCAAGTGAACTTTGACAGTAGAAGAAGTAGCTCTGTGCTGGAAAATATCAGCTAGGAAATCAAGAATAGTGGGAATAGGAGCCATGAAAGGATATAAATTCCTCTGGGAGGCCTAGAAAGAAAGCATTTCCACTTGCTGCAATAAACCTTTCTGGTTGACGACTTATGAGCAGCTACTAAAATAGTCTTAACTGAGGAGGAAAGTCCGGGAGTCCTAGCAATCACAGGAACTGGAGCAGCCAAGCCGTGAGCTTCAGGCTGTCCAGATTTGGATGAGGCATCCCCAATGGGTGTGAAATCAGATCCAGAAAGGGATCTAAGATCCAAGGTGGAGTCAGAAGGTGAGACCAAAGAAAGGGAAACCATACCTGGTGAGGCCAGAATGGGCAATGAGGATCACCTTGCTCCCCAGATGACAAGCTTTCAAGCTTTCTGCAGAACCATTGGGATGAGAGGGATGGTGGGTAAGCATACAGAAGACTGGGATGCCAAGCATGACCCCACCTCCTGCCCAGAAAACCACAGTAAAAAACTTCTCTAAAGCAAATTTCACACTCCTCAAAACTGAGGTGGAATCCTTCAAAGCTCCCGGGCCTGTGGAAAATATGGCCCAGACCACAGAATCCTTTATAAACGCATTCTATGAACACCTTCAGGAATGCATGGATCATGCAATCCCAAATAAAACCAAGACCCAATCCTCCAAAGGCAGACGTCCTATCTGGTGGACCCCAGCCATAAACAAACTATACAATAGAAGGAGGAAGCTACTACATGATAGAGCAAAATCCCAAAAAGGGAAGGCATCTCTGATCAGTATTACCAAAAACTATGGGCACTCATAAAATCGTCTAAGGCCATCTTCGAGAGAAAAGTTGCACAGGACACTAAGGATAATCACAAGGCTTTCTTTAGTTATGTTAGGAACCTGGTGGGAATTCCCAGATATGCTCAGAATTAGTCCAAAATGACAAAAAAATACACCAAACCCACAGACATTGCCAACATCCTAGCTGACAGGTTCAGTGCAAACTTCTCCCCCCCTCCCCACCAAAAGGGCAAATATCTATCCCAGCAGAGTGCTGCCCCCCTGACATCTCAGATGCTCAGGTAAGAGCTGCCCTCTCCAAAGCAAAAAACACAGCATCAATGGGACCAGACGGTGTCCAGGGCTGCGTCCTACATGAACTCCAAGAAGAGCTAAACCCAAACATAAAACAACTGTTCAATCTCAGCCTTACTACAGGATATGTACCCAAAGAGTGGCGTACAGCAATGGTGGTCCCTCTCCACAAAGGTGGTGCCTCAATGGATCCTGGAAACTATCGCCCCATAAGCCTGACTAGCTTGGTCTGCAAAGCTATGGAAAGGATCATCATGCACCTTATAAATAAAGATATTGGGGACATACAGACACTGGATCCTACCCAGTTTGGCTTTGTTAAGGGCAGATCCTGCCTCTTAAACCTGGTTGATTTCTTTGAAACAGTCACCAAGGCCATTGACAAGGGGAAGGTGGTCCACACAGCCTACCTGGACCTCGTAAAATCCTTCGATACAATACCCCACTCGGGCATTATAGATAAGCTCACCAGCTTAAATATAAACCCCTATGTCACTAGATGGGTTGCAAACTGGCTCAAGGACAGAACCCACATGGTTAGAATTGCTGGAGCCATGTCAGACTCCAAACCAGTTACAAGTAGCGTCCCACAAGGCTCAGTCCTGGGACCTCTCTTGTTTGGTATATATTTCTCAGAGGTACAGGCCAACACGGAAGGACTGTGGCTGACCAAGTTCACAGATGACTGCAAACTGGGCACCATAATCGACTCTCCAGCCGACACAAGCATCCTCCAAAAGGGCCTCATAGAAACAGACAACTGGTGCCAGAGCCATGGCCTCAAGCTAAACGCAAGTGTATAGTCATTCCCTTGGGCAAAAACAAAGTGCCCACAAATTACCACATAAGTGGTAATCCATTAAGTATGGAAGAAGTAATTAGAGACCTGAGGACCCAAGTTGATAGCAATCTCTCATTTGACAACCATGTGGCCAAAGTGGTTAGAAAAACATTTTATATAGCCCACCTAATCATGAAGGGATTCACATCTAGATCAGGGGAGGTCATTGTGCCTCTTTACTCATCCCTCATCAGGCCCATAATTGAGTACAATGCCCCTTTTGGGATGTACCTTACCAGACACTTGCAGCAACTGGAAAGACCCAAAAAGTACCTCACCAAGAGGATCAAAGGGCTCAAACAGATGCCATATGCTGCCCTGTTAAAGAAACTCCAGCTCTACTCAGTGGCATACCACCTGCTCAGAGGCAATCTGTGCCTGACGTATAAAGCCATGTCCAACCCAGAATTAATGGACATGCTGCACCTCAGAAAATCCAAATCCCATCGAGCTACGCACTCGAGAGTCTTGAACCTCAGCACTGAAATAAATAGGACATGCTGGAGGGACAGATTCATAACCCAGAGGCTCCCTTCACTCTGGAATAAAATCTCAGTCCAAGTTAGGCAAAGTCCCTCATTGACTCTCTTCAAGAGGAATCTTGATGAGTGGATGGGGGATTGTAGGCTTACCCCAGGTATCACTTCTGTGTCACAGTTAGACAGAGGCACAGTATACTAACCTCAAAAAAGGGCATAGCAAAATTAATTTAAAATGGGTGGTGAAAGCCATACACACTCTGGCTAGGCTTATAAATGCCCTAGGGTAGATAGCCTAGTAGGAACCTATGAACCTATGAACTAGAGTGTCTCTAGGGGACTCCCCCAGCAGGGAGTTCAGTGAGAAAAACCTGCTACATTTCACTTTGGAAGGAGATGTGAAGATATCACAGCAAGGTTGACCCCACTCACTGAAGATCTCTTCCGCTACTGACAGATTCAGAGACCACTCGTAAGCCATCAGAAAGGTCTGACTTAACCTGTCCGCTAGAATGTTGGACCATCCCAGAATGTGCATTGTGATAAGAAAGCAACCGGTGAAGATCGCCCATTCCCACACTCTCATGGCCTTGTGGCAAAGGGGATAAAATCTGGTCCCTCCCTGTTTGTTGATGTACCAAAATACTGACATGTTGTCTGATTGAATAGCAATCATCCCCACAGGAAGAAAGGCATGAAGGGCCTGCAATGCTAGAAGGACCGCCCTCATCTCTAGGACATTGATATGCAAACTGATCTCTATGGGGGACCACAGGCCTTGGACTGTCCTGCCCGAACAATGCCCCCGACCCGAGTTAGAAGGCATCCATGGTCACTGTGGCTTGGGCCGGGGCTGGAACGAAGGGTCATCCCTCCAAAATGTCCAGAGAGCTCATCCACCATATGAGAGACGACTGACACACTTGACTTAGGTGGATAGGATAGGTTAGTGGCAAATCCAACAGAGACACTGAACTGCCAAAGTCTGCTAAAGAATCCACATGTGTAGTCAGGCACATGGAAGGAGAGTTATAGTCACCGCCATGGAGCCTAGGGCCCTCAATACAAATTCTGCTGTCGGGATGAGAATGAGAATGATAAATTAGAGAGACATGCATCTTGAGATTTTGAACTCTCTCTGAGGTCAGGGATACTCTTTCTTGGAGTGTGTCTATCCTGGCACCAATGTAGTCTATCACCTGTACAGGCTCAAGTACAGATTTGGATGTGTTGATTGTGATACCCAAACTCAGGGCAAGTGTCATAAAGTAGCCCCTGGTTTGGAAAAGTAGATGCCTGGTGGGAGCAGTGAAGAGGCAATTGTCCAGGTACGGATATACCTGAATCCCCTGAAGCCTCAGGTGAGCCGCTATCACTGCCATCACTTTGGTAAACACCCTGTGGGCTGTGGTGAGACCAAAGGGTAGGGCTGGAAATTGGTAATGACTGGCCCCTAGCCAGAAGTGGAGGAACTACCTGGAGTTTCTGTGCATTTTTATGTGATAGTAAGCATCCTGGAAATCTAATGAGCACATCCAATCGCTCTCTTGCAAGTACAGCATGATGGACTGTAGTGTGGCCATCTGGAACTTTTCTCTGGCCACTGACAGGTTCAGGGTAGAGAGGTCCAGAATGGGCCGTAAGTCCCCCATTTTCTTTGGCACCAAAAAGAACCTGGGGTAGAAGCCCGATCTGGACTGATCTGTGGGGATGGTTTCAATGGCTCGTTTTCCTAGCAGCTTGGAAATTTCCTGTGCTGCTGCCTCCCTTTGTGTGGGTGAAACATCTGGGAGGTTTTTGGGATGGGTTGGAGAACTCACGAAGGGGATAGAATATTCTCTGGATATGATCTGCAGCACCCAGTGCTGCGTTGTTATGGACTCCCATGCCACTGGGTGTAAGGGCAATTGTCCCCCGACTGCCTCCAGAGTAGAGCAGTCAGACAACCCCTCAGGGTTGCTGCCCGGGTCTGTCTGAGAAAGGTTCTCGAGACCCAAAGTTTCGCAGACCCCCTCGGCTCTTGAGACGGTTTCCATTCTGTCCACCTCTGCCCCCTTCTTTTGCCCTCGCTGGTTCTGGGAAAAGGACCTTTGAGGGTTAGAGAAGTGGATCCTGACAGCAGACAGTGTCTTCCCATCCTTCTCACTCTGGACTAGTATCTCCTTGATGGTCTTACCAAACAGAGTCGAGCCGTCATAAGGGGCATTGGCAAAGGACGCCTTAAAGGGTTCGGTAAATTGGCACAACCTGAGACAGGTGTTATGTCTCATGGACACGCCGGACCCAGCCGCCCTAGCAACTCCTTCCATTGCATGGGAGAGGAGTCACATGGATGTATTTGATACTGCTCTCAAAGTGGCCATTTTTGCAGAGAACAAAGCCTTGTCCTCCTGCGACATGGACTTGGGTGGAGACTCTTCCAGCTCCTTCACCAGGTCATGTTGGAGTATTGTGACATGGGCCAAGTAGTTCAATGCCCGTATTGAAAAGGTAGCTGAAGCATGCACCCACTTCCCTAGCTGGTCCATCATCCAAACCTCTCGGTCAGGAGGGTGGACCGAGCAACTTTCCTGAGAACGTTCCCTCTTTGTGGCTGCTGCTACCACCATGGCATCCACTGGGGAGCCCTTGTTCCAGGAAGGCCTGTCTACAGGGGGACACAAAACCTTATCACGGTGCTTGGGGATTGGCTCCATGGTATCAGGTTCCCTCCACACCCACGAGGTGATCAAATGCACTAAAGGATCTGTGGGGGGGCACCCAAGATGTAGACTGGCCCGTGCCAAAGGCCTCAAGAAACACAGACTCATCAGAGGAGGTCCAGGGGGCAGACCAACCTCCCCACTGGCACAGGATCTCCATGATGTCTCCAAAGGAGACATCATCAGGAGGTGATCTTGGGGAGCCCTCCCCCTCATCTATGTCTGTGTACTCAGTTAGGGACTCAGGGGAGTCCAAGTGCCTCTTCTTAAACATATACTTGCGAGGCACATCTCCCGTGGGGCTCTCTGGGGAGTGCTTGCAAGCCATCTGTTCCTCTGGGGGAACCATCTGGGGCCCTTTGGGCATAGGCTGTCCCTCTGGTAAGATGACGGAGACCGTAGACAGAGCTGTGGGGGTCTGGGTGGAGCCCGAGGGGGCAGTCAGTGACCTCGATCCGATGGAGATGACCAGTTCTACCACATCAAATGCTGAAGGAGAGTGGACCTCCTGGGAAGCCAATTAGGAGGCCGGTATCCCCGGGTCTGATGCAACAATCGGAGCCAGACCTGAAATGGCCGGAGCTCCGACAGAGGAAACCTGGACTGACAATGTTGGAGCCGATAGTAAAAGTTCCAATCCCTCAGATCTGAGTCCCAGCCTGGGAGGGTGGGGAGGCCAGAGGCAGAGAAGTAGGAGAGGCAGTCATGGCAGCCACAGTAAATGAAGCCAAGGACGAGGATCGTGGATCAGTGGCTGGAAGAAGCCCTTTGAGGGTCAACTTGGCCTTTCAGTCCTTCGAAGCTTGGGGGTTGAACCCCGCACAAATGGAACAATCAACATTCAGGTGGGCCATACCTAAACACAATATACACAGAGTGTGGCCATCCGCTGGGGAGAACTTATGGCCACACTCTGTGCAGCTCTTAAACATAAGCTTTTCAGCCATGGAACAAACAACAAACTTTCTTCCTATAACTAACAAGAAAAGTCCACTCACCACACTGGACTGACTAAAAAAAGGGGAGGGGGCACCACAGACAAACTACACTAATTACTACTACAAACTTACACATGACGCCAAAGTGATGGGAGGGAGGAAAGGGTACCTATACTAATCTAAAACTGCTAAGTAAACGGAAAACTTACAATCCAAAAACACCCTGTTAGCTGGAGCTCTAGAGACATGATGTTTCCCAAATCATGGCAAACGAGATCTGGGGATGGAAAGCAAGGGAGGTGTATTTTGGGTAAGGGGAGGAGTCTGGAGCTCAGAGCTGATGCTAGTAATCTTTGCTGGCTTGGATCTGATACGGATCCGTATCCCACAGGCTGAAGATTAAATGAAGTAAACTACTTCAGATCTGTTAGATCCTCCTTTGTGAGTGAACCAGGCCTCAGTATTCCACAATGGGAGAAATGTCATCATCCTTTACCCTAGTATACAATTTAGACAATCTCCATATATATGTATATTTATATACTGAGATTGTATGGGCCATAATGTGATTCAGTAAGGTTATTCCAATACAACTAAAGAGATGGTAATATATTCTCACCTCATTCATTATCCTCAACCACTGCATAAGATGTGACTCCATGAGTAGTTCTGGGGATGTCCACTAAAGTTTGAGGTTGCCCAAATGTATAAGTTGTTGGGGAGCCACTTCATGACAAGTGCTGGACAGCCAAAGGTAAGGTATGTCCAGAAGATGTAATATAAGACAAATATGGGGTGCATGGTGATGCCCATATGATGCCCTAGTAACTAATAATACATAGAAACCAGGTGCTACTGGAATTAATTTAGACTGTGATATGCCACCTTAAGATCATACCTTAAATCTAGACTCTCACAGCCTTTCCTTTCCCTCAGAGCTCATCTGAGGCTTGAGACATTAGGTTGTACCCAACCTATGCCTCTATTAATGCATCTTCAATTTATAATACTTGATTAGGCCCATAATTCAGAAATCTATGGGGATTTATGAGAGGACTCTTCACTTTGTGGCTACAAGGCTTCCTGACAACACCTTGGAATCCTTCAAGAAGTTCTAATTAGACAAAGGAAAAGTCTATATTTTTGAAACTGTGCTTTTATTCTGTATAGATTAATACTGGCATCCCAAAAATAGACTCAAAATCATAGCCAAAACCCTTCCCTGTGTGATAAATGCTAAAGATATGCCAGATCTTAAGCAAAACTTCTCCAGATATGAGCTTGTTCATTCATGCCATCAAGGAATAGGTATGTGATTTTTGGCTATGAGGTCAGAGGACAATGGCTCCCCTGCAGAGAGGAGGTTTTCCTTACCATGCCATATCAAAGTCAAGAAAATAGTAGCAAAAGTGTTACAGATTAGATAATACGACTACCAACATCATTGAGAGCTGACTTGACAGCTTTTATAATCACCCAATGGAAAACTCCTGACAGATTGCCTGTTCAGGATATGCAAAGTTAGTTAGTAGTGGACAGTAGATATCAAACTGTGTTGATGGGCAGAAGAGGGATTATGATGTTGTTCTATGTTCACACCTTGCAGATTGGGTAAGGGGAGGGGCTGCAGGAAGTAGTGGCTCGCATTCTATGTTTTGATAGGGGATTCAGGCTACAAGATAGAGGATTCTGTGAAAAAAGGGAGTGGGCAACATGGGACAGGTCTCTAATGTCCTTCCACAATGTCAACCTCAAATTATAATCCATGTAATCAGGTTAAAATAGACATTTTTTTATTTATTTATTTATTTGCATTTGTTTAACCAGGATAGTCCATTGGGCTCAAGAACCCGTTTTCAATTCAGAGTCCTCCTCATATTTAACAGAGAATGAGGATATACATAGACATTCCATGGGGTTCAACATGAGAAAAGTACCAAATACAGAGTATATACATATACATTTGATGGGGTAAGACATAGTACAATTTATGTTATTAAACATGCAGAGACAGCTGAAACAAGGCAATAAAAGTAACACCAAATTTATAAAAAGAAATCCAGATCCATCAGGTTAGAATAGCCATTTAGATCTAGCATATTTCTTATTGGGCGCCAGGTTTATTGTCCATTATTTCTTGCTGTATAGTTTCTAGATCCTGTATTATATAGTGTGATTGCTTGTTGTCATGTTTCCACTTCAGTAGTTATTAATAGCTATTATAGTTAGATACTGTTGCAACTGTTAGTTCCTGTGTATGACATATTCCATTGTTTGTATCCTTGTTATCTTTTGATTGTTCTTAATAAAGTTGCAAAACAAAACTATGTGCAGAAACATCTAGTTAATTCGTGTAACATAGTTATAAAAACTACTGTTTTTATTGTAAAATATATACAATTTAAGGAATAATACAAGACTTATGAGTAGTGCTAGTTCAGCAAAACATTTAGAAATGTTGAGGTAAGTATTACAGATATCATTCTTGTATAACACATTATCCCAAGTATCTAAAGTGCATGGAGTTTCATATTTTTCTTAAAATCTGTAGAGTATCTATTGAAGTAACTGTGTTAAGTAAACTGCTCCTGGAAGCAGGTGTTAACTTGTTGAACAATTTTTCGCAGCCAGCTGGTGAGAATTAGAATCTACTCATATTGAGGCTGTCAGTACTTCTTCAAAGTATGATGGCTCACTTATTCTTAAGTTCTTAAATGAAAACAATTTGGAAGTTAGTAAGCTTATGGCAAGCAGTTGTCCCTTGTAGCAACAGTAAGCAGTGTTTCCTGTCTGTATTGTTGTGCAATAATGCTAGACAGATATATAAATCTCAGAATCTTGTTTTTAGTTGTTTGTAATAATGCAACATTTTGTGTTGGTAGAGATGATGTACAATTAGTTACTGGGGAAAGGCCTCCTTACTGATAATTTCTGACACACACTCAGAATATCCCATTAAATTTCGTCATTTTACCCCTTCATTCATTGTCCCCTAACCAAATCTTTCCTTCTGGCAAATATACGAGCAGAATTACATTCAAAGTGCAGTTTAGAAGATAGCCTGACTTGGACAATATAGCTGTACATTTAGCTCGCAGAGTTACTCTTGCCTTCAGTGCAGCCAGTTACAAAATAGGCATCATCATGTTGCCTGATCCATTTCACTGGTTAAGTTATACATACAATTTCCTATAACAGACATCTGTCTTTTTGCCAAGTACTACAGCACTTGCTAAAATCTAAGAGAAGGCTGCAATCTCACTATGTCAAGAACACAATGAATCCTTTGGACTTCTTACTACCCAGCAGCACAAATCTGGAATAGTGCATGGCACTAATGCAGTTCATCTTTCAGTGACTAAAGCAGCCTACAATGAAATAAATGATTGGAACCTTACACATGCTGTATTCAAATACTTCTCCTAGGCATTAGACATTGTGGATCATTTGCTGCTCATTAAATAACTATTTTTAATGGCATGGATGCATTTTCTTTCAATTTATTCCCTAACTGACTACAAAGCAGATTCTTGAAAATTATCCTCTCTTGCATGCAACATTTCCTAAACCCAGTGCTTTTAGGTGTTCCCCAGGGCTCCATACTTGAATCATTGCTATTTGCAATTTATATTAATGCCTTCAATATTTTTCAAATGACAGAAAATATCTTTCTATGTGCAGATGACACTTCCATCTGGGAATCCAGCAACTCACCTGATATGATGTCTGTCCTAGCACTATCATGGCTCAGTTGATTCAGCCCAGGAAAAACATGAGATTCAAAGTCAGTCTCAGCTGAATTAGTGCCACGATGTGTGACACCTAAAATTCCTCAACTCGTGTCATGACATCTGTAAGCATACAGGCCCTGAATGGGTCCTCTGATAGCTGTTGGGTCCATAGAATATCCTGGTGTGTGGCCTGACCCATTGTTAAGTCCTGCCACTCATATTATTAGCAGAAAAAGTAAAATTGTTTCATTGTTCTACAAGTGCAACAGCATTAATAACCTACTAAAGAAACAGGGCTAGTTTGCTATCGTCAACCCAAAGGAGTACTTCTTTCCATGTATAAATACTACTAAACAATCATTAGCACAACATCTCCCAGAAAAAAGTGTCAAACAATATAAAACAGCATCAATTGCTTTATTGCTGGAGCAGACATGAGGCTTCATGATTTCTATGAAATCAAACAGGCAAGCTGGCATCCAATCTACCAAGTACTTACCCAACATATTAATGTACTTCTTTATCAGATTTTTTTGCATGTGCTAGTCTAAAACCTTGCAGAGACTTTTCAGTCAAGGACAATGTCAGGACTCTCGGATCATCTGATTCTTCCACTCTGACTCTTGTCACCTCATTTTACTAACTTGGCTGCACTGACAGGGGTTCCTGACCCAGCCTTCTCTGTCTTAAACTCACATGATAGTACCCTTGTCACACAATCAGGCAGGTATGCTAGCTCCAAATTTCACAGAGACCTATCCTCCTCATTAGCACAGTTCTTTATAATGCCCTTCTTATGGACCTGTGTATAGTCTTACAATGATTATTTTTTTTTCAAACACCTTTACTGAATTATCACTTATGACACAGGCAAATTTACATTCATATAAAAGTAATCAAACTGTATTAACATAAAAAGCATTATACTTCACATATATTGCTATATATATCATATAACCTAAGCAATATTACATCAATTATTTAATTCCTGCCTTTTTTATAAACACGAAACATCTTTAGTAAATCATCACTTACTACATAGGCAATCATACAGTTATATAAATGAAAACAAACCACATCGACACAATCCTAGCTGCAAGCATTCTGTATCACAAACCATATTGACACACTCCCAGCTGCAAACATAATGCATCACTTAAAATCTATCCAATTTTTCTCACTCAAACATTACACAGCTCATTTAAATCCTGCCGCCTTTTAAACCTCATTACTCCCTTATATGCATTGTTCCCACAATTCGCATTTTTTCCTATGTAGTTTGCTCCTACTCTTTCTAAAGATCTCAGCTGCATTCATTTTTGTCAAACAACAGTCTACAACTCTCAGATCTTTTGATTTTTACACTCTGATTTTGTTATCTCACTTACTTACCTGTCTGCATTAACATAATTTCTTTTACTTATGCATGTCTGCCTGGAACTCATTCCGCAGAACCTTTTTGTCAATTTCCTTCTGTAACCTCCTTCACTAATCAGTTAAAGCATACCTAAACATCAAAGTGAATGCATCTGCACTGGTTTTGTACATTTTCTGTCTCATTTCTTTCTCTCTGTTCAACTCCCTGCAGGACAACCTTCTCAGAAGTATCTTTGTTTGCTTTGAGTATTACTTACCTTTTTGCTATATATAGTCGTATCACCTTTCTGCTTTATGCAGTTTCACCATGTTGCAAATAATTTTCATCAAACGATTGAGAGATTAACCATTTTCGATGAGAACCAAGAGATGGTTAAAAAATGGAAGATGTTAGGAGACATTAATGACTACTGGCTTGGGCAAATTTTTGCCTGGCCTAAGAATAAGCCTATATCTAATAACGTCTCAAAGCCGTACAGTAAATTAGACCAACTGGATGTGTTTGAAAGTGCTAATGCCTCACAAACTGTCACCATGACGATGAACACTGATAGGAACTATGAGCCAGTTTCAAGTGCGTCGTTGATAGGTGTAACTTCAGAAGGGAGAATAACGCATGCGCAGTATATCAGAACTGCCGCGGAATACCAGACAGCTGCGGAAGGGCAGCAAGGAGGCATTATACAATGCCATTATTTAAGAAAAGTAATTGTTTTTTTTCTTAAATAATGTCATTGTATAATAGCAAAAACCCACTTCTGGGTGTGGGTAAATCCAGCATTACCCACACCCAGGCGTGGGTTATTGCTATAGTATCAAATATTTCTTCTTTACTGTTACTGTTTCATTCTCACTTTTTCCACTAGGCAGAAAGAGAGCCAAGACTAAGCAACCATTTTCCGCATGGTCAAGCCATAACCCCATGCTAACATGATTTTGTAACACATTTTCATAGTGTGCAGCCAGTACTACACATTCACATTTATCTTGTGTGTACAGATCTCAACATACTGGCAAATAAAAGCTATTTTATCCCATTCAGATGATAAGGCCACAGGTCTGTGATATGCATGACCATGTAATATATTTGAACATTGCTACTTTGGATACGTGTTTAATGATAATCTTGGCATATGTGTGCAAGAATTTATGGTCATTAAATATGCATATTGGGTGTTAATAGACCTTGTGGTGGTGTGCTTTCTTTAATATTTTCTCATGCATTTATATAACATGGATTGTGATACATTGATATGTTGCTTGTGATGACTGTTTTATTTATTTTTTTTATTTATAATTTTTATCCTTTATTGAAAATGCTCTTGTTCTTCAGGCTTATGACTTGAATGCATAGGTGAACTAGGCCATCGTCTAGGTCCCATGCTTGATGTTCTTGCTTGGGCAATCTTTTCCTGTTTATTTACTTCTTAGAGCAGTGTTTCTTTGCTTCGCAAAAAGAAGAAAATGCACCATGGAACAATGGGTAATCAGTGTCCAGTACCACTTAGCATTAATCATGTTTTCATGTTTTTAAATGTTGCGAAGTCACAGGAGTACAGTCCTCACAGTGTTCAAATGTACTCATGAAGGTGCACTTGAAGGAAGCTTTTTTTTATTATTTGCAATATGCTAATAACTCTGCAGAATGTCCCAGATTTTATTTTGAGGAGTGTAACAGTGAGAGAGTGTATTATTTTAAAACAGATTGGTGCTTGGCAGTGATCGACCTGATACTTTTGGACCGGCGTGGTGTTGAGAGACATACTGCTCTACTGTCTGGATTTTTGCCTCATATATTTGTTTGGTAACTCATAAAATTTGTGGTTTTCTGGCAAATCATTTAGAACTGAAGTCACTAAATAATGACAGACATTTGAGTTTCAAACTGCATAGCCTTCAGAAAAATGCTTGTTAACACAAAACCATTTATTCTAACAACTTTCTAAGTTCATAAGAGCAGTATCTAAAATCTGTGTCTATTTTTCGGTCTTTGCCCTGCCATTATTTTTGTCCAGATTTCATGTATTAGGAAGCTGAGAGGTATTGTGAGAAAAGTATTTTTACAATATTGTTGACAGTGATCAACCAGATATTTTTGCAATATTTCTGCCTTTGGAATGTGTATGGACAGTTCAGGTGAGAAAGATGCTATTTTTACAGGGATGCTGGTAATGATCAACCAGATATTTTGGGTGTAAAACCAATTGTGCCAAACATGAACTAAGAATTGCTATCCTCATTGTAGGTTCACTGACAGGACAATGCTTTGAAGTGGATAACATGATGGTAAGGAGGAGGCCGGACATCCTATGTATCCAGAAGGCAAGATGTAAGGTCAGCTCAGTAAAACCATTTGGCTTGGGATTCTGACTTTACTACTCAGGAGGAGGAGAGGCTAGAAATGGTATAGAAATTGTGGTGAAAAATAGGCTTCAGAGGACAGTGAAGGGTGTTATCAGAATTAATGACAGACTCATGGCAATCAGACTCCAGTGTAATGATAGGGCAGTATTCATGATCACAGCCTATGCCCCATAGCAGGGATGTGATAGTGAGGAAAAGAGTGCATACAGAAAGCAGTTGCAGTACCTACTGGATAAACCAGGACAACATGAATTGACATTGATAATGAGTGACCTGAATGCATATATCATTACAGACAGAACAGGATATGAGGGCTGCCTGGGGCTACATGGGTGGGATAACAAGAATAAAGAAGAATAGGCCATTCCAAACTTCTGTCTGCCAAATGGCATGATGGTAGCCAACACATGGCTCAACAAAAGACACAGTCACAACATTACATACAAGAGTAGCCAACTTGCAAGTCAGGCAGACTTCTTCCTTGTAAAGGAAGTGCATTGGGTAGAGTCAGAGATTGCAATGTCACCCTCAGCTAAAGAGTGGTCCTGCAACGTAAACCACTGGTTGCTACAATCAGCTGCAACCAATGGAGGTAGAAGCTGCTAAGGACAACAGAGACCAGGCTGATGCCCTGGAAGTTGACCAGAGAGAAATCATAACAGTTTATGGAATTAATCAGGGTTCTAGCACCTCATGAAGAAGAGAAAATAGTTGGAGTTGAAGAACAATGGCAGAATCTCAAAACAACATGAGTGAGGACCATAGAACAGATATGTGGCTGAGCCAGGTTTGGAAAGAAGTTACATAAGGAAAGCTGGTGGTGGAATGCAGAAGTCTAGGAAGTTATCAAAAGAAACAAAGAGTGCAGGAAAAAGTGGAAAATAATAAAGATGGAACAGGCTAGGAAGGAATACTGCTTGGCTAAAAAAAGGCTAAGAAAGGAGTTACGATATCAAAGAACAAGGCATCAGAGGCACTTTTCCAGCTTCTGGAACATGACTTAGTAGATGACACAAAGAAACTATATCAAGTTATGAGGCAAAGACAGAAAGATAAAGAAAATAATCGGACTTCCTTCAAAAGGGATGTCGGTAACAACCTGCTCGTCAGTCTATAGAACATCGCAGATGGAAACAGTACTTCCAACTCCTTCTGAATGAAGAAAACCCCACAGAAGCTGTACTGCCCCAAATACAACCTACAGTGAAAGAAGAGGAGGAATGCACCACAGAAGAAATTAAAACAGTGCTAAGGAAAATGAAGTCAGTGAAAGCAGCAGTCTCAGATGAGGTCACAGCAGATATAATAAAGATCTTGTGTGAGAGGGGAGAAATCGGTCTTGAGAGTACACAAAGCAGTATGGAGAGAAAGGCATATCTCTTTTGACTGGGGAATAAGCATACTAATGCCAGTGTTCAAGAACAATGGGGACATTCACAACTGTGGGCAGTATAGAGGTATCAAATTCCTCTCACACTGCATGAACATTCTAGAGAGAGTGATTGATAAATGAATGTATAGAGCAGTAGAAAGTTATGATTGTAAAAAGAGCAGGAGAAAGTTATGATGGTAGATGAGCAGTTTGGATTCAGATTAGGATGCAGCACAACTGACACAATGTTTGCAGTGAGACAGGTCTTAAGACGAAGCAAGAGATGAGGAAAGAGTCCAGCTTGGCATTCCTAGACTTGATGAAAGCATATGACAAGGTCCCAAGAAAGGTGATTTGGGCAGTTCTTCAGTGGTTTGAAGTCCCAGAAACATTGGTAGAATTAGTGTAGGCTTTAGAAAATGACCCAATAACTCAAGTATGAGTAGGGTTCAGTCTCACAGAGAGGTTCCCAGTGGGAGTTGTAGTGCGTCAGGGTTCAGCTCTGAGCCCAGTGCTGTTCATACTGGTAAAGGACTACATTAGCAAATGGGTTGGCAGGGACATCTCAACAAAGTTGCTGTATGCAGATGATGTGGTATTACAGGCAGACTATGAGCAAGAACTTCAACAAAGGATAGGGGAGTGGAATGCAAAACTGGAAGCACATGGGATGAAACTGAGTACAGCTAAGATAGTTGTAATGGCAGCAAGTGGAGGTAATCAGAAGAAGCTAAAAACTGAGGTAGAAGGGAAAATATTGGAACAGGTTAACAGTTTCAAGTATCTGGGAGGGGTGTTTAAGCAGAAGGGAAGTCTGAATGAGGAGGTCAAAGCAAGAATCAGAAGGGCTGCAGCCAAATGATATGGAATGTCAGGGGTAGTGTACAACAGAAGAATGCCAAAGAAGCTGAAACTTTAAAGTATACAAAACTGTCATGTGACCAGTACTACTGAATGGTACAGAAACCTGAACAGTAAAGGCAGAACAATTGAGGAAGCTAGGGGTGATGGAGCTGAAGTGCTTGAAATGGGTGGTAGGATGCACATTGTGGGACAGAACAAGAAATGATGATATAAGAGCAGAAGCAAAAGTAGTTCCAAATGCAGGGAAGGTCAGAGAGAACAGATTATGCTGGTTAAGATAAAAGTGCAGAAAAGCAGAAGATAATTTGGTGAAGAAGATTTGGGACAGACAGGAAGAAGACATGAGCAAATAAGGGCAAGAAGATGTGCTGAGGTACGAGTATTGAAGGCAGGAGAACAGCTTTGAATATTGAGAGATGGCAACAGTTGGCTTTATGTAAAAGCTGACTCGGACTCTGCCAGACCGCTCTGAGGTAATGGTTAGTTTGTTTTTTCTTTCCTGCAATCTGTTTTGCTTCATTGTTTTCTTCTATTTTGTATATTGCAGTGTATTTTCTTTACACTTTGTTTTACTTGTATTCTGCTTTCAATTGCATATTTAATCTGGAAGAGACCACTGCTCCGTCTCTTGCGAGTCACACAGAAATTTAATTTTTCTCACCCTCCCATCTTGGTGCTGTTATGTTTTTAAACGTTACTGTCTCTGAAATCGACATCCTTTCTATTATTTGGGCCAAATATTACCTTCCCTCTCTTTTTCATTAGCTACTGTCAATAACTATAAAATTATCACTTTGTAAAATCACTCCCCTTCACATATTTAAATTTATTGACCATCCCACTGTATTCCATATAGCTAGAATACTAAGTGACCACCCCCTTCTAGTCTGTCTTGCTCTTTTACAATTAGTGGCTCTTCTCTTAGATTGTTAAAGCTTGAATGTGGCCGTTCCTCACCTGTGTTCACACAGGTATGTTAAAACATTTGTTTCTGTGTCATGTGAGAAAACCTCTCTATTGTGCATGGAAAGGCCCATACCAGTTCAAAGTCTTTTCTTAGGGATACTTTCTGTTTTCCTGACAAACTATTTAATGGGTGGTTGATACCTGTATTCACTTTTTATGAGTAGTTGAAGCTGCAGTTGTCCCTCGCAGTAACATTTCAAGGTAGGCGGTTGAGCTCTTATCTTCCACTTTTCTCTTTATATATGGAAAAGGATTTCTGCATCTTAGAATATAGTTATGGATTCCTGGATCTCCCAATGCTATTTTTTGGCAGCAGGTTTTCCCTAAGAGAATTTATTTTATGCCTTTTTCAGTCAGATGTTTGTATGAATGTCACTGCCTCATACCCAAATTAAGATAGTTGTCTTTAAAGGAAACAAACACTGCTGCATTGCAAAGTAAGATGAAAAGTTTGCCACTTATGTTTGATACACAAAGGAATATGTTATAAAATACCAGCACACTGTCAATCACTAAGGTAATGCAACAAACTAATGCTTGTTGACCTAGGTCTCTGGGCGTAATGGTTAAGGTGTTTGCCTTACAAGCACAAGGTGCAGAGTTTGAGTCTCACAAGAGATAATTGGCTAGGCTTAAAACGGCTCACAAGGGCAGTTAACTTAGTACTAATCTATGAACCTAGTAACAATTGATTAGCTCTATACATAGATGGTACTTGTCATATTTGTTGTGCTTCTCTTTATTACTGTATTCTAACAGCTATGATAAATTCCATTCTCCCACCAATATAATTATTTTCAGAATGAAGAAGTTTATTGAGATTATTTTGGTCATTTATGCCTACAAGAAAGGAGTATCAGTCTTGTTTGCACATTGAGCCCTCTTCAGTAAAAGTTGGCATCCATTTTTTGTCCCTTTTCCTTACACTTTAACACAGCAGCATAATGTTTCTGCCTCAATTGTACGTTTACTCCACTTGTCACATTAGCTTTTCAAGACAACCATTAATGCTTCTTGAAGCCTGGAACCAAGGTGGGATGTATGGTACTAAAACTCTTACATTTCAAACACTTAACTTTTTATCAGAAATCATGTATATGTATTGGTTGAAATAAGGAAATGTGTCATGGCATTAATACAAAATCGCCTTTAGGGATGTAAGCAGAAAAACTCATTTTGTATTCATAATCGCTTATCTCTCTTGTACTTCTTGTTTAAAAACTGTACAAATCTCTTCAAACTTTGCCCTTACAATGTTAAAACTAAATGTATTATTTTCCTTTTTTTCCTTCCTATTATTGTAAAATATGCCTTTTGTTTTCAGACGAGCATTCTTGTCATTAAGCAAGATTTGTACACCTCTGTGTCACAGATGTTAGCTTAGAGTCCTGCAAACATCTTCTCATTTTTTTTTGTATTTTAGAAATGCTCAAGAAACATATTGAACGAAGGCCATACAGTGTGCTGGGTTTATAGCTTTGTTCCAGTTTTAGTCCTCTTCCTTCTGGGTATATACTCATTGAGTGTATTTTGCAACTATTTGTAAATAGATATCCAGAACTAGAACTGCATGAACCCTTAGATTCAGACCAAGCAAGCAATTCATTACAAAACTGAAGAAGTTCTAATGCCACAGAATCTACTTACTTACACCTTACTTACACCTGACAGATTCACCCAAAGTAAGCGTTGATGCTTTTCAGAAGCAAAACTTCAGTGTGAATGGCTGGCTGAGCAGAAATAGCATACATGCTCCACTCAGAAAATTGCACCTCATTGTTTTCCACTGACCTTGAACTCAATGCATCATTAAGTGCTTTGCTCTCTTATTTTGCTCTGCATAGTTAATTTATTTGTTTAGATAAATGACCTGTATAAATGGACTGCCTTCAGTTCCGTGCCTATCCAATGTTGTATTTTCTTTTTTCAGTGGTGATTCAGCAGTAAGAGGATTGCTACAGCAGTATGACAACTCCTCCAGAGTTTAGAAAACATTTTTAGGTCATATTTCCCAGTGTCTGTTGAGGACCAGTGGAAGCATAATCCCTCTGTCATTTTTACTCAATATTTTCACCCTTTAGGCTCACCAATAGAAACAACTAACTCCTTCAAATACCTAGGTTTATGACTAGACCAATCATTAACATTCTATACCCATATTGAAAAATTGAGGACAAAAGTCAACTTACTTCTCTTTCAGGCCAAGAAAATCGCAACCTACCTATCAAAATCAACCAAGGCAGCTACAGTCAAAGGAGCCCTTCTGGCCCAACTTGAATATGGACTACCCAAAATCGCCACAGCCTCTAAGAAAAATGCCACCACACTACAGACTATTGGAAAGAAAATTTGTCCCTTCATCACTTATTCACCATCTAATAAGTACCACTGCTTCACCCTAAAAAAAAAAAAAAAAAAAAAAAAAAGGCCCCTCCCAGTGCAGCGTAGTACAGATTCGCTACTAGGCTCTCTCATCTTCAAACTTCTTCAGCCTAACTCATTCCCATCAGTAGCTGCCAATCCTTATACTACACACACACACACACACACACACACACACACTACAACATCAGCACTTCTCACAAATGCCCTCCCCATTCCATCCCCCACAATCCAGGCTATACTGCACCAATCACTCTTTCTCCCTCCTTGTCTCTAAAATAAGGGAATCCCTTCCCAACCATCTAAAGGAACTACAGTCCTATTTTTCTACCTTCAGAACTGAACTAACAAAATCCTTCCACACTAAATCAAACTGTAATTGCCACAAAGCAGGTCACATTATATAAAGGCCACTCTACCTTTAGCATTGTTCTCTCTCAACTACTAACGCCTCCTAACTACTTCACCGTCTTCTACCCTTTATTTATTTATTTTATTTTATTTTACATTTGTTGACCAGGCTAGTCTAACTGGATACATGTCCATTTTCAGTAGAGGCCCGGGGATAAAAGCTCCAAGATTAAACTAGTATACATTAAAAAAAAGTAAATGTAAAACATAAAATAGCACATGTTAATATCAGTAGTACAATAATGCTTTAGGCTAACATAACAGGGATTAACATAAAAAAACAGTCTCTGCACATCAAGCTAAAAAATGACTGAATAAAATATTGCTGTAGGCTTACTCACCTACACACACATAATATATTAACACACAACTTACACATATTTACATGCCCATACTTGTGTGGACTTGAGCATACAGGTGGATACAGGCAATGAAATAGAATGTAGCATCCGAAAGATATGTTTGCAGATTGTGGTAATACGCTAGATGTGGAAACAATTTGACTGAGGTATATAGGTTGAATTAAGTTCCGTGGAGTGGTAGTGAAGAGATGAAAGACCTTAAGTAATTATTTTGTTTGTACCAAAATTCACACATAAATAACATAGATGGCATATGAACAAGATCCTTTAGTGAGAGGATGCTAAGTCATCTTAATAGGTGGATGGTTGGGAAGGGAGAAAACAATCGTCAGTATGCTATACAGTTAGTGTTAATCAGGGTTAGTACAAGGAAATAGCCATTGTGCCTTAAGGAGTAGTTTTAGTTGGTGCTTAAAAAGTGGAAATCGTGGAAGAAGTTGTAGGTAGGTGGGGAGTCTATTCCAAAACTTACCCACAGAATTAGAGAAAAGGTAGTCCCATGCTTTATTATAGGATTTCTGGATGTTTACTTATAATTTATTTGCAGAGCGAAGGGTAGTGACATTTCTGTAGGGAGAGATTAGGCTTTTGAGAATAGGAGTATTGCTAGGATGAAAGAGTATCTTATGGGAGATTATAACTTGTTGAAATAGAAGCTGGTTTTGGAGTTCGCGCCAACCTAGCTGCTTGAGATTTATACAGTGATGTGTTCTATATGGTGAACCTGTGGCAAATCTAGCAGTGTTATTATAGGAAGTTGCGAGTTTGCTTAGGTTAGATTTGGAAAGATTAGTATAAATAGATGAAGCATAGAGGAAGGTAGAAATAAAGTGGGTGTGGGCAATGGTGGTTCTGGCTTCAGAGGTAAGGAAGGATTTAATCCTATAGACTGAGCCAAGTTTTCTATTAACTGTTTTAATAGTGGTGTCAATGTGATTGTCAGAGCTAAGATGTTGGTCAATTGTTACACCTAGAAGTTTGGTGGTTGGGTCAGGTACAATTACAGTACCATTGCTAGATTTAACAGTGAGATCAATAGGGGAGACTTTAGTGAAGGAGTAAATAACAGTAATTTTGTTTTTTTAGCATTAAGTAGGAGGCAACGTTGCAAGAACCATGTTTCAACTGAGTTAAATACTGTCTGGCTAATGTTTTGGAAATCAGCAGATAATGTGGCAGCACACACTAGTGTGGAATCGTCTGCATATTGTATGCAGGTGGCTTGAGGAATATTTAGTTTAGATCATTGATGAATATAGAGAAAAGTAGAGGTCCCAGGATGGAGCCTTGTGGGACCCCAAGAGTAATAGGAAGAAGAGTGGAAAGGTTATTGTCCCAGAGGACAGCTTGTTTTCTGTTTTCTAGGTAGGACTTGAACCATCTTAAAGCATGAGAGTTGAGACAGAGTTGCTTTAGTATGTCTAGTAGTAGTTGATGATTTACCATATCAAAGGCTTTTGGTAAGTCTAAGAAGAGTGCTGCGGAGAGCCTGTTGTTGTTACGATGTATGTTGGTGCAGTCAGTGAAGGATAGTAGGGCTGTAGTAGTACTATGGTGAGGCCTAAAGCCATGTTGACAATCTGATAGAAGGTTATTTTGGAGAAGGTGTTCAAGTAGTTGGAGGTGGATACATTTTTCCATTATTTTGGCTAGAGAGGAGAGTAGGGCTATGGGGCGAAAGTTAGATATTTCTGTGGAGTTACCACCCTTATGAAGTGGGATTATGTGAGAGATTTTCCAGAGAGATGGAATAGAACCTTTAGTAATGGATCTGTTGATTAGTATAGAAACAGGATAGGAGAGTACTTTAGATGTGATTTGCAGATATTCAGGTGGTAGGTGATCTGCTGATGGGGTACATGGTTTAAGTTTAGTCAGTAGGGTAAAGATGAGAGATGTAGGCACTGGATTTAGTTGAAAGGTGGGGGGGTTGCTAGTCATGGGGAAAGTGAAGGTAGAGCTGAAAGGAGGTATGGAACTAGCAAGAGATTGTACAGTTTCAGTAAAGGTGTTGAAGGTGTCAGCAATCTCCTTAGGATTAGTTAAGACGAGGCCTGAGGGGGTTGGTGTCTTGGAGTGGCCTGGGTGTAAAAGTATATTAATAGCTGACGAGAAGGTTTGTGGGGTTTGCTGATGTTTGTCTTCATTTAGACCAGATCTTATTTCTTAATTGGATTCTGTTTCTTGTCTCTTTAGTTAGCCATGGAGCAGCTTTATTTCTGGTTCTAATGGACTGACTAGGGGCGTGGTATTCTAATATTTGTAAGAATTTGGAATTAAAATAGGATAATGCTTCCTCAAGGGGGAGTCGTTTTAAGGGAGACCAGTCATAGGCTAGTAGCTCAGCTTGGAAACTTTCAGAATTAGAGTGTTTTTTGTTTCGTGTAGTTTTAAAGGTTGTTAGGTTAGGGACGAAAGTTTTTTGCCTAACTGTATAGGTTAGGAAGTGGTTGCTAATATCGTCTGGGAGGTTGTCTACTATATAAGTGAGGGAATGGTTTTTCACTAGGATCCAATCTAAGGTACTCTCTTTCCCACTAGGTTTATGGATTCTGGTAGGGGTGGTGATAATTTGAGAAAAGCCATACAGGTTTATATAGGCTGATGGTTTGCTAGAGGTACAGCAATTCTAGTCTATACTGAAGTCACCAAGTACTATGGTTTCTTGAGGGAGGGAAGAAGAGAGGCAGCAGAGAATATTTTCAAGGGAGTTGATGTTATTGCCTGGGGGTAGGTAAGAACATATTATGTAAATAGATTTGGTGGAATTAACCTTAAGTATAAAGCAAAGGAGTTCTGCATTATTGTCTAAGGGTATTTGTAGGTCTACTACAGACAAGTTTAGCTCAGATTTATACAGTATTGCTACCCCTTTACCCTTTTTAGTTATACGGTCTAATCTTCTGATATTATAACCTGGGGGGATAACTTCATTGTCCTTCATTCCTGGTTTGAGCCAGGTTTCTGACAAACACAGAACATCAAAGGAATGTGTGGCAAATAGTGCATGGAGTTGGCTGATTTTGTTATTTAAGCTTTGTATGTTAAGATGGGCTATAAGTAATGAGTTTGCAGTTTTATTGAGGGTAATTGGGATGGTTGGATGGGGTTGGAGGGAATTTAGAAGGGTGCTATTATTAGGTCCAGGATTGGGATGAATATCACCGTGAAGTAAAGGGTGTTGTTGAAAAATAAGTGAGAGCTTAAGGAGTTTGTAGAGAATATATTGTGATTTTCTGACTTGTTGGGGAATAATATGGGCTAGCCTGTGATACTTTGTGGAGAGGTAGGTTGAGGTAGTGGTGATATTAACATGGTTGTGGGAAGTAGATTGGATGAAAGATGATGTTTGTCTTAGTGGAGAGAGGGATGGAGTGAGGTGTAGGTTTTCATATACAGTAAGCATATAGGGTATGAGTAGTAGGTGTGTTGTAACAAGAAAGAGGAACATGTTTGTAGGTTTAGGCTGATGCAATGAGGGCATGGTAGGAAGGAGGAAAGAGAGAGGGGAGAGAAAGTGGTTGAATTAAAGAGCTAGATTGTAGAGAGATAGTACAGTAGGGCTAGTAGTGTGAAGACTAGTGAGGGTATGGGTGAGTATGTTTCTACTGTTCTGTGGTATATAATGAGGTAATTAAATAATTAGGAGAAGGGGAGTGACCTGTGGTGTATAGGAGGGGAGCAGAGTGAGCCCGTAGGGCAAACGGAGTGGGTAGAGCCAGGTAGTGGAAGGGAAGACAAGGAAAACAATCAGTAAGAGTGAGAAATTAGAAGATAAGTAGGTAGGAATGTGGGGTAAAGTTTAGAGGCTTTCAGGGATGGACTTTGGATGTCGAAGGAGTGCAGAGTGAGATAGAATCTAGGGGGACAGTGCTTAAGGAGAGCAAATGGTAAGCAAAAAATAAGGCTAGACACTCATATCAGCAGAAGCAGGTAATGAGAGGGAAAGGAAAAAAAGGGACCAGAAGGCTATGAGTAAGATGCCACCTAGTGGCCACACACTAATGGCAGGAGGAGAGATGCAAAAAAAAATGATTCCCAAGGGGGATAACAGGCCAGGGTAGTGACTGGAGAGATCCTGGTTAAGTAATTAGTGTGTGTGTGTGTGTGGGGGGGGGGGGGGCAAGGAGCTAGGATTAAGTTAATGCTAGGAAAACAGGGGATATGGCTGCTGGCTAATCTGGTGGGAAAGGTTGCTTAATCTAACAGAGGTACTCCAATATATGTAGTAATATTAAGCAAAAACACCATTACAGGACATACTTTCATGGAAGTTCTTTCAGGGAAAAAATTGGCTCTCAGGGAGCAGATAGGCTATGGTGGAATTCAGGACTGTGGTTCTGTTTCATCCACGCAGGGCACTTCAGATAGACAAGTGCAGGGGCAGGCAGTAACACAAAGTTTCATGGAAGTTCTTTCAGGGAAAAAAATTGGCTCTCAGAGAGCAGATAGGCTATGGCAGAATTCAGGATTTGTACTTCTGTTTCATCCATGCAGGGCACTTCAGATAGACAAGTGCAGGGACAGGCAGGAACACAAAGACTAGGAGCAACCAGAGGCAGGGAGTACACAGCACCCAGGGACGGGGCAGGAGGAAATAAAGATCTACTTTAAAGACCCTGAGTGTCATTATCCCACAGCATTTTTATCATGAGTTTGCCTCAAATATGATAATTTGAATTGGAAATTCTGCATTTCTCTCATAATTGTTAATTGCAACTGTCCCGTTTTTGTTATATATTGCTACTTTCTGTTCTGTTTTGAATATGTACTGCTTACTGCCTTTCTGTTCATTTTTTTTCTTCTTTGTCTACCTGGGCAGTACCTGTAAATGTTCAGTGGAGATCATTGTACCACCCCAGTTAACAAATGTAAAATTAAAACAAAAAAGAAAAGAAAGAAAAAAAAAGTAAATCATACTGTGAAAAGTTTATTGTGATTTGTATTAACTCTTACCTAGAAATCAGTCTACATGCCATTCAGATAAATAGTGAAATTTGGCTGAGGAGGTGAAATTAATCCATTTTAGTGCGTATACCTCAAGTGCTCATTCTATTTCTGTTGTTGGCTTTGAATTTTGAAAACAGTTCTGCTAAGAAATATAATGGCATATATTCTGGATATAGTAAATCATAATTAGGGCTGAAATTAGTGTGTACACACACCTTATATGGGGGATGTTATCTCTCACCCCTGAAGACTGGAACACATTTGTCAAATTACCATTTTGCCTCTGAGTTTTGAAAATAATTGGCTTATCTGATGTGCTAAAATCCTCAAGGTTAGGAAGAGTCAGATGTAACTAAACGACTAATCAAATGCAATCAAGTGGTTCATGTTGCCCAGTTTTTACTATCTTTGATTTTAGTCCACCAAATATTGAGTACATAACTTTTTCATATCTTGTGAAAGTAATCTGTATTTGTGTTTTGGCATTTCCAACAACTATTTGTCCTATTCCATTTTCTTTTGTTAAAATATATAGAGAGGAGAATGTTGCCAGCAAATGGCTATTTTATAATAGCAAATATTTATTATATGGGGTAGGCTACTGACATGTATTTCTTTTAAAAATCCCTGGCAGTCTACTGAAGTGATCTTATGCTCACATAGTCACTCTTGTCTGATTTCTTTGTTCATCATAATTTTAAGTGTATTTATAAAAGTTTGTTATATATTGTTCCTAATTTAAGTGTCTACCTATGAGTCTTGTTGGTCTGTGAGATACTGTAAAATGTTTTAAACCATTGGCGATATTTTAATAAATTCAATACTGTAACAAAGAAATACTTATTTTGTATAATTTTCCATTTCTGAAAAATCTTGTCTTGGCCATATTCTTGCATTAATTTCTAGTATGGAGAGGAATTATATTGCTATCCCCATAAGCCTGATAAGTATATTATATCCTGCCTGGCACAAGTATTTGATAATGTTGTATTATCATCAATTTTAAACCAAATAATGTACCAGATACAATATAACAATGAAAGGGCTTATGAGGGGATGCTATTTTCCCATGTTTCTGTTTTGCCTGCTCTATTCCTCAGACCTGTTTGACTATTTATTTATTTATTTATTTTTTTTTTTGGTGGTTGGGGGTGACTGCCTCTACAAACATCTGCTCTCATAAATTACTATGGCCAGCCAAAAAGTTTAACCTGGAAAATGGCGGAGGTCACCTATTGAAGTCAATGGAAGAACCTACAGCTTTGGTAAGTGCAAGGAAGTTCAGTGGGAGACAGAGGGCTCGCGTGTGGTGGTGACTGAGTGGGTGCATACGTCTGGCAGTATTATGCATGTCTGCATGGATATGAATGGAGTCAGATGGCTTAGGTATGTGTGTATGTCTGGTTGCAGGACAGGGATTAGGTAGGGATCTGAGTATGTGTTTCTGTGTGTGTGTGTGTGTGTGTGTGTGTGTGTGTGTGTGTGTGTGTGTGTGTGTGTGTGTGTGTGTGTGGGTAGGAGTGTGTGCGTGTGTGTGTGTGTGCATGTGTGTGTGTGTGTGTGTGTGTGTGTGTGTGTGTGAAGAGTGGTTGATCAACCAGGCCTTGTTTTATCAGCACTATAAATTCTAATTTAGCAAATACCACCACCATCTCTCCACATATCTTTCCTTCAGAAGCTGTTAGCAAGGGGTTTGGTGGGAAGGCTGGCCTCTGATCATGAGTACACTTTGCACTTCCAGCCAGAAACATACACCAAGTTCACATATGATATGGGAAGGATATATCCACTATGTTTTGCCCAGACAGTATGCAAAATGTGTATATTCACTGTATATGTGTTGCATCCTATAATATAGCTGAAAGTGGACAGCCATATGTTTACATACACATTTTTATATCAATCATGAGAGGATATCATGTGTTAGTTTCATACTGATGGCAGAGCACAAACTGTTCTTTAATGCTGACACAGGTCTATATCAATCTTGAGAATATATCGGGTTTTAGTTTAGTACTGATGGTGAAGCTCAAACTCTCTTCCATCGCTGCAATTTTGGTTTTCAGTTGGTTGTATTATATCACCAGTGAGGATGCTGAGGATGGACAGTTGCACAGATAAGAAGAGTTTAATATTAAGATTTATGTTATTGTTGGAATCAAATGTGTATAGTACTTTCTGACCCTGTCTTGCTTTTGAAAACTAATACTTATTGTATGCAGTGCTCAGTTATTCACTCTCAAATTCCTAATAGGATGGTGATCAAATTCTCATCCAAATTCATACAGGGATGGTAATCTAAGAAGTAACATGCTGGATTTACCCAGGGTTGGTGTGGTTTGGTCATGAGGGCGAAGCCCGAGTGGCCAAACAAAGACAACCGTGGGTAAATCCAGCATTACCCACACCCAGTATTGGGTTATTGCTATTATACAATGGCATTATTTAAGAAAAAAATACTTACTTTTCTTAAATAATGGCATTGTATTATTTGCTCCTTGCTGTCCTTCCGTGGCTCACAGAAATCCTCTTCCTATTTCAGATGTACTGGGCATGCGTATGGGACTTACGTCCCCATGCATACCCAGTACATCAGTGCTTCAAAAAGTAAGCAACAGAGAAAAGAAGATCTCCATTGCTCTGTTTTGTTCCTTTTCCTTTTTTTAAATTAAAAAAAATAGTTTGGGGCAATTTAGGGGTAGGAAAGCTGCAATCCTGACTCTTCAGGTAGGAGAAAGACAGCTTGAAGAAAATACAGGGGGAATCAGGTACATTAACATGTACCTGATTTCCCTTGTATTTTCTTTAAGCTGTCTTTCTCATATCTCTGGAGTCGGGAGTACAGCTTTATTTTTTTAATAAAAAAATGAAAACTTGGAAAATATACCAACGTAAAAAAAAGTCCGGCGACCAGAACTTTTTCTTTGGTATATTGTCGGATTTACAACGGGCATGCTGGCCAATCAGGGTGCACGTTTTGGAATATTAATGGGGGGGGGTCATTGTATAATTTTGTACTAAAAACTGTGCTTTTGATATAACTCTTCAACAAACTTAAGATAACATGTGAGAAGAATGTTATCCGTATTGTAAAAAAAAAAAAGGAAATTTCCGTGGTATCCCCGAAGTCTCAAAAAAACCCCAAGTAGTGGGTCCAAAAATAAAACAGTGTAAGAAACTTCTCTGTGTGGAAGATTTTCAGTCCATATATTTCTAGTTAATCACTGAATATTAATCAGCTCAGACAATAGTAGTAGAAGTAGCGAACTTAAACTCCTCTTACGCCAAAACAAAACAAAACAAAAAATAATAATAGAAAATATAAAATTGTACAGCATTACTAAGTATTCGAAAGTAATCCAAGCAAGGCAGGCAGTCTATTTCCAGTTGAAAATCCTTTATTAAGTACACAGACAAGCGATCCAAGTAAAACAAAAATAGAGTAATAATTTCCTCACAAGCTTTCTAAATATATATATATACTTTTTATCAGGCATAGGAGTAGTTTATTATGCTGTAAAACAAAGTGTTATTGGTACACATGTTAAATTCACATCCCATTGTCCATCAGTGTGACATTCGAGCTGGTCCTGCCCTACTTAGTTGCTGTCATAATAATATATAACCCTTATGTACTTTACATAAAATTTATAATGATGTGGTACCTCTTATTTAAACAGATTATTGAGTAGATTATTAAGTCTGTGATTTTATCCAAGACAGTATACTACATGGCTGGAAATATATCAACCTTAGTTTATTTGGCAATCAAAAAATATATATAAATATATGCATATACATTTTGCATGTAAAAATCAATTTCTGTTTTCATAACCTATTGTTAACAAAGCTCGCTTTCGTCCTTCTAGACTTCTTCAGGTCTGTGTACAAGAACCCTAAAAACAATCTATAAAAATATATATAATTGTATAATTAGTTAGTATTGTTATTACACATCATTTTGAATAAAGTGGAAAAAAGAACCAGAAAAAAATAAAAATAAGAAAAAATTATGTATGATGATGGAAACAAAATATACACTTAAATTACAACTGATTTAAAATGGTATATAAAACCAGCTGGTAGAATAAAATACAATTAGTCATGCAAACAATGTGGCAATTTTCTATGTTCCAGTGTACTTTTAATTGAACAGTAGTAGTTTAGTCCAGGCTTCCTAAAAGAGTTCAGCTTTAATTGCCATATGAGTTCATGTTTCTCCAGAATATTCAGGATGTCTCCTTCAAGATCACCCATGTCGATGCGATCCAGGATCTGGAACTTAAAAGCTGTGTTCTTTTATGAAGAGAAAGGTGTTTGGCTAGTGCATTATTTTTACATCCAGAGCGGATTTCTGACAGATGACATGAAATCCTACGCTTGAGTTTATTTACAGTCTTGCCCACATAGAATGCATCACATTCATTGCACTGTGCCCTGTAAATTACTTTTGTAATGTTACAGTCACCCTCCTGCACTGGTTTTAATGTTTTTATTGCCCTTATTTAAAGAAAATCAATCACCTTGCAGTATAAATATACAAAGTGTACAATTAGTTTCACATCTTTTAGGGCTTTTCTCATATGGTCTAGGTGTAAATTCAACAAAACTTCTAATGTTCCTGGCCTTCCTATAAACAAATGATGGGGCTTCACCTAAGATGCTAATCAGAAAAGGGTTTCCTGTGATAATGTCCCAATTTTCTTCAATAATATTTTTGATACTGTGATAATCCAAAGTGTATGTCAGGATGCAGCTATTTTCGCATTTGATATTCTCTGTGGAATTACTTAACATTTTTCTACCGAGGAGGTTGAGTGAAGGTGCTTCAGTCCTTTTCAGTTCTATAATGGGTTCCAGGATGTTTTTTTAACATCTGACTTTCATAGCCTCTCACTAGAAAAACATTCTCTAAGTTGTTCAGGTTTCTCAAAAATGGTTCCATCTCTGTGGTAATTCTATCTAGTCTATAGCCTTGGGACTTCACTACATTATACTTGGTTTTTGTAGGATGTAAACTTTTACTGTGGAGTAATAAGTTAACCCTTGTTGGTTTTCTGAATAGATCAGTGGTGATTCTGTTATTGTTGGTGTTCTTGCAAATCTGCATATCTAGGAAAGTTGTTGAAGTACAGCTATGGGAAGAGGTAAACTTCAGGAAGGGGGTTGTTTGATTGAGGTAAGTGATAAAATCTCCAAGCTGCAAGGTGTCACCTTCCCATACAATAAAGATTTCAATAAAACATAAATAGCATGTGTATGCTGCATGTAGTCTGTGTTGTTTAACACAAAGTCCTCCTCACATTTGCCCAGGGCTATGTTAGCTATCTGGGAGCCATGGCAGCCCCTATTGCTATTTCAGTTTTTTGTTTGTAGTGTTTGCCATTGAAAGTAAATAAATTGAAGTCCAGTACAAGATTAATGAGCTTGCTTAACGTTTGCAGTTATGCCTGTGTACCCTGATTATATTTCTTAAAAGACTCCATAGCTACTGTTATACAATAATTGTGAGGGACCACTGTGCACAAGGATTCCACATCAATAGTTAATAAAATGCTGTCAGCTTCCACTGTATTTTTTTTTATTTTCCTCAGAAAATCCATTGGATCTCTTATGTATGACTTATTCTTTTCTGCTAGAGGTTTCAGCAAGTAATGAAGGTAAATGGGTGTGGCTTCAGTAAGGGAATCTCCACTTGCTACCACCGGTCTATAAGGTGGGTCTTCTCTGTTCTTGTGTGGCTTTGGTATTCCAAAAAAGTAAGGTAGACGTGGGCATGGGCTCCATAAATAATTATAAAGATTTTCAGTGATAGGTTTTTCTTCCCATAATGTGGTGAGATTACTGTTCCATAAATCATATGCTCTTTTTATGTCATCCATTGTAAATAACTCATAAAATCTGTTATCCTCCAGTATGTTCTCTATCTTTTGGTTGTAGCTAGTGGTATCAGTCACAAGTATACCTCTTCCCTTGTCTGCCTTCATTACATGCCTGGATTTATCATTGCCTAGCTCAAGCAATGCTTTTCTTTCTCCCTGTGTTAAGTTATAAAGTTTTTTCTTAGGAGAATTTTTAAGCAGTTTCCTGATATCCATCTCACCTTTCACTTCAAAAGCAGCTAGTGTTTCATGTAGTGGTGGACAATAGCTGCTAGGCCTATTTATAGTTTCATCAATAGGCTTATTTTCAATGTCATTACTTTTGCCATGAAACTGTACTCATTGAGCTTCCTCACAAACATTTTAAAGTCTATCAGTACCTGAGCAACCTCACTCCTGCAGCTTGGCACAACAGTAAGTCCTTTGGACAATGCACCTTTTTCCTCTTAAGTCAGTGCTTTAACAGAGTGGTTCCAGATAAGTGGAGCACCCGTTACTGTGGCACCTGTTATTATTATTGTACCTGTTATTGTGGCTGGTTCCTCCGTTTGAGCCTGGGACCTGGGTTGTAGCCGGGGTTCCAGTCAGGATTGCCCAGGTATTGTATTTCCCTCACCCCTGTCCACTGTTTGGTTCTCCTGTCTTCCTGGGAGTTCATAGATAGAGTATGAGACCGCTGGAATTCCTCCTGTGTTTTCTGGAATCTCGGTGGGTTGTAGTAGTATTCCTCGCCATGACTGTGGTATGGGGGAACCTGGTAAGAGGGACAAGCTCTGGGGCTCTGTTGTTGGTCATCGTTCTTGTTCTGGTACTGGTGTTGGATTTGGTATTGGTGTGGTGGTTGATGCCTGTGCTGTTCATACTGGTCTTCCTGAAGAAACTGGTCTCTGTGAAGGTGCTGCTGCTCCTGGTAGCTGGATTTTCTGTGGTCCCAGTTGTCCTGGTAGTCCTGTCATTCGTCCTGTAGAACTCTCTGTCGGTTCTGGTTGCTGCTGTGGCTTATGTTCCTGTCCTGATCCTTCTGTGATGTCAAAGGCTTCTGTGGAGTGTTGATAGCCAGAGGGGATTGGGATTGTGGGGAATGAGATGTTGGGGGGGGCAGTCTCCTGGTGGTCCTGTATTGCGCCCCTGTCTGGTTTTGTGAGAGGATCTCCCCTGCGAAAATCCTGTTGATGTCTACTGGCATGGCTATACTTTCCCTTATATCCCCTGTAATAACTAAAACCTTGTCTGTTGTTGGTTCTCCTATTGTTGTTGTTGTTATTATTGTACCTCCTAGTAAGTCTCCCACGATCATCTTTGTCCAGTTGATCTCATTTCATTTTATTAATCGTTCTTTCTTTAATGGACTGCTCATATCCTTTCACTTTTTTTTAAACAGCTTATTTAGCATCTAGGTCATTGTTTTTCTCATTTTCCAATGCTGTTTTTAAAGATGTGATGTCAGCCTTTGTAGCTTCCTGCACACTAAGGTTGTTCCTTAAAGTGAATCATCCATTCTTTTCCCCATTGGTCTTTGGTTCAATCTAGATTGAACCAAAGACCAATGTGGAAAAGTATAGATGATTCACTTTCTAATGAATGGTAAGATAGTTTAGAGGATGCCAGCTACAAACTTATTTGTCTGCTAGTAAGGATTTGGCCGAATGTAAGTCTTGCCCATGTTTTTACGTGGGCAAGACTAATAATATGCTCAAGGTAAGGGTGCTACAACATTTATCAGCCATCAGAAATGGTGATATACACAATGCCTTATTCAGGCACGTCAATGATTTTCCTACACATAGTTTTAGGTTCAGGGCCATTGTAAATGTGAAACTTAATAAAAGGGGGGGGGACATCAAACAACTCACTGAGCTCATAGAGTCCAGATGGATTATAGAGCTCACGGCCCACAGGAGGCCGGGCCTTAATGATGTCATACCCATGAAGCCCACCCTGAGGAATAGGCGGGTTTTTTACTAGATTTTGATTGGTTGTTTGTACTTTTAAATTGTTTCTAGTATTATCTGTGTTTTATCTGATGAAGGGTTAACACCCAAAAGCGCTAATACTTTGAACTCACTGGCTTTTTGGATTCCTTTTGGTTTTAATAAAATACTTTTAGAACACAGCAGCATCCATCTGAAGGTTTTTTGTTTGACTGTATTGATTTATCTTCCTTTGGTTGGATCAAGTTAGCATCGAGCATTTTTTGGGAACATACTGATATTAAAAGAATACAGGGGGTAAGTAACATGTCATTTGCAGAGCACCTCAAGGACCTATCTCAGTATTCTATCTACTACAGGCTATTGAGTGGAGATCCATGCCTGGCATACAGGGTGTTGTCAGACACTACTCTGATGGACCTTGTGCATACCCACAAAACAAACAACACCAGAATTATCCATTCTAAAGACTTAAACCTTGACTGTGATACAAATAGGACCTGATGAAGAGTATTCCAGAGACTACCCTGTCTATGGAACCGGCTCCCAATCCATGTAAAGCATAGTTCCTTCCTAACTCAATTCAAGTGTAATTTGGACAATTGGAATGGGAACAGGAAATTCATCCCGGGTTTGGCACATATGTCTATAATGGACACAGACCACCTGTAAATGTCTCATCTCCCAGGCCCCTGCTTACACTTATCAAGGGTACAAGAACTTTTCAGAGATGTCTGATGCATGGCTAGGCTTCAAAACACCATTGAGATCATTAGCCTAGCAAACACTTATACACCTATGAAACTATGAATTCCCCATGACAAGATGATAAACTGAATTTATCAGAATATACATATATGCACGCCCCCACACACACACACAACCATACACAGATACACACACACACACACGTGCACACACGTGCACACACGCACACACACACACACACACACACACACACACACACACACACACACACACACACACACACACACACACACACACACACACACACAGCATACTTGCCTATAAGTAAACTGGAGGAATGACATTTCCCCCAGAAATGTCTTTGGTGTGCTGAAGAAAACCAGTGCCCCGGAAGAAGCATACACAGAGAGAAGGATGACCATGAATATAACAATGGTTCCTAAAACTTTTTTGCAAGGTTCAAAATTTTAAATGCTATGATTTTTAAAGTAAGAAATTGATTTAATTTTACAAGTTGTCTCGTGGCTTGTTCAGATACTGCAAAATTCTATATTTGATAATGGATTAAAACAGCAAAGTATAAACTGTTGCTAGAATTCTCAGACATAGCAAGATATGTCCTTTACAATTAGATATCTACTGAATGTGTTTTTATGGCTTTAGTAGATGCACACTATTCAAGGTTTACACTGGTATCTACCATTGTCCTAAATCTTTAATGAATGTTGTCATTTTTATGATATTTCTTCATCTGCTATCATAATTTAAGCCCTTTTTGACAGGTCACATGCTCCTACATTTGTGTACATTAATAGTGAGGCCATTACTATGTACCAGGTATGTATTATACATTTTTTAAGTAATATTTCTTCTGATGTCTAGTCATTGGCATATCTACTTATCCAGGACCCATTTACCTCTTTTATCCCTGAGGAGAAGAGCACTGAGTGTTATAGTATCCCACTGGTAAATCATCTCACTGGACTAGATATGTGCTAAAAAAATCACTTCCTTACTACATTTTCCGAAATATCAAAATTTCATTTCCCATGAGTCAGGTCAGCATGAGAAATCACCTATAAAGTTCTGAATAAACTTATAAAAATAAATTGTTTAATATACTTTGCATACATTAAAATGATAATGAAAACTTTCATTACAAGGTTAGTACAAGGCTAGTTGTTCTTGCTGGCCATTTTAAGCCTTGCCATTTTTTTTCAGAGGTGAGAATCTAACCCTGTACCTAGTGTCTGTGAAGTAAATACTTTAAGCATTATTCCAACTTCTAACTCCCAAAATGGATTTTTCAGTTTTGCTGTGTTATATAAGTGCTAATCAGCCTGTTAATAAGTTCATGACCATTTTCTGCTCCTTTATACTTCTCAACCACTCAGGAATCATAGAAAAACTCACTAAGCTAGGCATCAACCCCTATATCACTAGGTGGGTTGCAAACTGGCTCAGAAATAGAACCCACAGTGTGAAAGTAGCTGACTCCAAGTCTTACTGCCAACCAATCATGAGTAGAGGCCCTCAGGGTTTGGTCCTGGGTCCTCTCCTCTTTGGTTTCTACTTCTCTGAAGTCCAGGCCAACACAAAGGGACTCTTTGCTGAGAAAGTTTGCAGATGATTGCAAGTTGGGCGCTATTATTAACTCCCCAAGTGATGCTGACATTCTACAGAAGGGCCGCACTGAGACCAATGACTGGTGTCAGAAGCATGGCCTTAAGCTCAATGCCAAAAAATGCGTCATCATCCCCTTTGCCAAAAACCCATTTCCCATGAATTGCCACATTGATGGTAGTCCACTGAACATGGAAGGCGTTATTAGAGATCTGGGAACACAGGTTGACAGCAACCTCTCTTTTGACCACCACATTGCCACTGTGGTCAGAAAGTCCTTCTATGTGGCACATCTCATTACTAAGGGTTTTGCATCCAAGAAGGAAGAGGTCATTGTCTCCCTCTACTCTTCCCTCATTAGGCCAATCATCTAGTACAATGCCCCATTTGGCATGCACCTCAATAGACACCTGCAACAACTGGAAAGGCCACAACAGTACCTCACAAAGAAGATCTTAGGCCTTAAACACTTGTCCTATATAGACAGACTCAAAAAACTCCAACTATTCTCTGTCTTATATTGCCTACTTAGAGGAGATCTCTGCTTGACTTACAAAGCCATGTCTGACCCAACTCTATTAGAAATGCTACATCTAAAGAAATCCCAATCCCTCTGCACCACACGGTCCAGAGACATCAAGCTCATTACCACAATCAACAGAACAAGTTGGAAGGACAGGTTTCATAACCCAGAGACTGCCCATGCTACGGAATAGACTTCCCATACATGTCAAACAGAACACCTCACTGTGCATCTTCAAGAGAAATCTTGATAAGTGGATGCAAAATAGAAAATTCACTCTGGGATCATTCCAGTGGCTCTACTCGCTAGAGGCACTGGGAAATGCAGTTGGCTGGCACGATACCAGGGTAATCCTATGGGATAGGCTTGTAAAGGTTCCAGGGCCATTAGCCTAGTACACACCTATGAACCTATGGAGAGTAGCAACAATATTAAACAGTAAGTTAAAGCAGAGACAATCACTGTTATATTTAAAAATTTAAAAATACATCTTGTTTTCATAACTGCAACCATTTCAATTAAATAAAGTTCTTCTTCAGTAGAAAACCATAAAAATGACTCATGATGACAAAGTAACATGATAGACTAACCAACAATCTAGTGCAAACCAAGCAGAATTTTGCAATTCAGAGATATTTTAGGCATGATGAAGACCATATCATCAGCTAATTTAAATGTCTCTGAATCAGAGTTACTACCACAATGTGTAGATCACTGTTGAAATGTATGCTGTTGTAGTAAACTACTGCTAGTGTTGCTACTGGCATTCCTACCTCCTATTACTTTTACACACACACACACACACACACACACACACACACACACACACACACACACACACACACACACACGCACACGCACGCATGCATGCACACACACACACAGATAAACACACACACGCACACACTTACAAAAACACCAGCTAATGCACCACAGTACCCCATACCTGTCGCTGACCTGTCTGCCCTACAGTAGTTACTCCCACCCCGAATTCCCATAATAACTGACGTGCCATTATGGCATGTGTCTAGTATGTCCTGGTATCTAATGTATCACACCCCACCTATGATCACAACTGAAGTTTATATAAGGTTATGGCTCTGCATGATGGCTAGTGTGTTCTCCCCACTGGAGAGGCCACAAAAGTACCTCACAAATCACTGTAATAGTTTACATGCCATTATTGCACTGCCCTGATGGATAGAGTCACCCATACCCACTCCATCATCATCAACCCCTTTTACCCATTTTTCTACTTGTGTTGGGGTGTCGAGTCACTCGTCACCATCTCCCCTGTTCAGTGCCACTCTCCTACCTTCTTTAACAATCATGCCTGACAGTTGCAGGTCTTCTCTCATAAAATGCATCCACCTTTTTGCTGGATGCCCTCATTTCCTCTTGCTTTCCCTTCTGTCTATCCCAAATCTTTTTCACAAGATTGTCATCTGCCTTTCTAGCACATGTGCCAGAACAGCTGTAATCTGTTCTCTTTGACTTTTTGTTGCAATTGGAGATAATTTGGCTTCTGTTCTTATGTCCCCATTTCTTCACCTGTACCACAATGTTCATCCTACTACCCATCTCAGGCACTTCATTTCCATCACCTTTAGCTCCCTCAACTGCTCTACATTTACTGCCCAGGTTTCTGTACCATATAGTAGTACTGGACAAGTCCTGATGCACACCCAGTCCCACTGGGCACCCCTGTGTAAGACCAAACACTGTTCGTACCTGTGTCACTGGGCCCTTATATATAGCCTGCACATATTTTACTAATGTCAATAGGACTTCAAACCACTGCAGGACTGCCCAAATCAGCTTTCTTGGGAACTTGTCATATGCTTTCTCCAAGTCTAGGAATGACCATTTGGACTCATTCCTCATTTCTAGTTTTTTCTCAAGTATCTGTCTCACTGCAAACATCAGATCAGTTGTGCTGCATCCTGATCTGAATCTGAATTACTCATTTCCCATCTTACTCTGCATAATCATTTATTAATCACCCTCTCCATAACTTTCATGCAGCGAGACAGGAGTTTCATACCTCTGTACTACCCATAGTTGTGAATGTCCCCGTTGTTGTTGACTGACACTAGTATGTTTATTCTCCAATCATCTGGGACACGTCTTTCTCTCCATACTGCTATAAGTACCCTCAGGAGCCATTTCTCGCCAACTCAGCCATCATCTTGATAATCTCTGCTGTAGCCTCATCTGAGTCTGCTGCTTTTTCTGATTTCATTTTCCTTAGTGCTGTTCTTACTTCATCTAGGATGGGTTCCTCCTCTTCTCTCACTATAGACTATAGTTTGTGTTTGGGGCAGTACAGCTTCTGTGGTGTTTTGTTCATTCAGAACCTGCTAGAAATACTCCTTCCATCTGCCTCTGACATCCTGTGGACTGGTGAATAGATTGTTGCTGGCATCCCTTTCAAGGAGTGTCTGAATATCTCCTTTATCTTTCTGTCAACCTGATACGTTTTTCTTTGTAGCATCTACTGAGTCACTTTCCAGAAATTGGTAGAGTACCTCTGATGCCTTGTTTTTTGCTATTAAAAACTCCTCACTTAGCCTCTTTGTTAGCCAACCAGAACTCCTTCCTAGCCTGGTCTGTCTTTTCTATCTCCCACTTTTTCTTGTACTCCTCCTTGCTTTCCATGACTTCCTGGACTTTGGTATTCCACCACCAGCTTTCGTTTTGTAACTTCTTTCCATACCTGGCTCAGCCACATATATGTTCTGTAGTCCTCAAACATGTTGTTTTGAGGTGTTTTCATTCACCATCAGCTCCACTATTTCCTCTTCTTGAGGTGCTAGAACCCTAAGTAATTCCTTGAATTGTGCTTTCTCTCCAGTCAACTTCCAGGTCTTCAGTCTGGTTTCTGTTGATCTTGGAGCCTTCTCTAACCACTGCTTTCAGCTGGTTCTAGCAACCAGTGGTTTATACTGTGGGCCATCACTGAGTATGAGTTTGCAATCACTGATTCTACACGACTGCCCTTCCCTTACCAGGCAGAAGTCCGCCTGAGTTGCACGATGGCCTCTTTTGAATGTTTTTTTTTACTATCTCTCTTTCTGAACCATGTGGTAGCTATCATCAGGACATTTGCCAGGCAGAAGTTTAGAATGGCCTCCTCTTCTCTGTCAGGCAGTCCTCATATCCTGTTCTGTCTGTCCCTATATGCTCATTCAGGTCACCAATTATCAACACCAGTTCCTGTTCTACTGCTTCATCTAGTAGGTCCTGCAACTGCTGTCTAAATGTACTCTCTTCCTCACAATCAACACCCTGTCATTACACTGGAGTCTGATTACAATGAGCCTGTCACTAATTCTGATGACATCCCTCACTGTCTTCTAAAGATTTTCCCTCACTACAATTTCCACACCAAGCCTGTCCTCCTTTTAAGTAGTAGACTCTGGATCCCAAGCCAAGTAGCTTTGTTGCACTGCCATTCCACCTTGCATCCTGGATACATAGGATGTCCAGCCTGCTCCTCCTTACTGTCATGTTATCCACTTTCAAGCATCAGCCTGTCAGTGAAGCCTTTGCTCATCCCAGTTAACCCAAGCTGGGCAATTGGACACTGGTCAGTACCTTTACTGACACAGGGCTGCTGGGCTTTATGGTTGGCACACACTGGCCAATAGGTGCACATACATCCCTCACACTATTAGCATGGGTCCCTGGCATAGGCCAGAGTAGGCCCAGTCCTCAACCCACTTATCTCCAGCAAATACCCATGCCCATTTTGGCAACATTAGGCAACATGACCAGATAACCTAGAACCATATTTTCACATCATTGAATGGCTAGCTTGTGATCCGTGCTCTCTTGTCTTGAGGATGCAGCACACCACAGTAGCTGTCCAAAGCAGTTGGTCTATACAACTCTTCCACCTACAGGGCACCATCTACCCACAGCTCGATTCTTATGTGAGTTTGAGATAGAAATACAAAGTAGATTTTTCAGAGGTGGGAGAAACCCCCCACAGAGACATGGGGAGAACATGCAAACTGCAAGCAGATATTGGTAGGAGATTAGGAGGTAATGACTGAACCCTGTGCCTTGTGCATGGGAGGCAAATACCTTATCCATTATGACATCTGGCCCTCCTGATCACTGTAATAGTTTACATGCCATTATGACACTGCCTTGGTGTCTAGTGATCCCCTACCCTCAATCCCTGTACTGATGTTACTGCTGTTAAGGTACTTAACTAAATGTATCCCTGGTGTCTAATGATTCCCCCAATCTCCCCTAATCCCCTACCAGTACTGTTGCTATTAAGGCACTCAACTCAACTGCATCCTTGGTGTTTTGTGATCCACCACCCCACCCCCCAAATCCATGTACTGATTTCAGTGCCATTAAGGCACTTAACTAAAAAGTATCCCTTGTGTCTAGTGATTTCTCCCACACTCTGATCCCTACTCTGATGCTGCTGCTGTTATGATACTTAACTGATGAATTATCCCGGGTGTATGTTGTCTCCCCTCACCCCAGATACCTGTACCACAGTCATGGCTGGTACTTGAGCATGGCCTTTGGTTGTGTTCAAAACCATGACATGGTGGAACTGATTAGCAATTTCTTGAATTACTCAGTGTGTAGATGCCTTCTTGGAAGAAGTTCCAGAGAGAAAACACATGGTTAATTAGCATATGACTTTCCACCAGAGTGCCTCATTAACATTCAGCTTGCCTGTGGATCCAGGCCTACTCAGTGCTGCATGTCTTCATGCTAAAGCACATGAGAAAGCCCTTGTTGAATGCCAAAAGATGACCACAACATGGATATGTAGGTGTATATGTCATGTTACTTTTATGAATGCCACCCATGAAGTAACATTATTATAATTAAAATACCACTCACTGATTTCTTATATATCCTGCTGTTTAACCATGCTTTTATACAAAATGAATCATGTAAGGAATTACATTTGACACTTTTGTCATTGTTGACACAGTCTCTTATGTGTAATAGTGCCATATAGTTTAACAAGGAGAAGATAAACATAAAAGCATGAATCAGTGACAAACATGCTTGCAATGTGGACCAGTATGTTAAAAAATTGATGATACAGTTAAGTTTTAATGCCATTTTTAATACAGTATATATTTTAATATTCTAGATTAAGCAATACATTAATTAGGGTGGCACAGTGGTTCAGCAGTTTGCATTGTCACCTCATAGCAAGAGGTTCTCCAGCTCGATTCTTGACTGGGGTGTCTTCTTTGCAAAGTCTGCATGTCCTCCTTGTGTTTGTGTGGGTTTCCTCCTGGTGCTCTGGTTTCCTCCCACATTCCCAAGACATGCTGCTGGTGGATTAGACACTCCAAATTGGCTCTAGGTGTGAGTATGTGCATATGTGTACCTTCTAAGGAAGGTTGGATGCTGGTCTGGCAACTCAACATCGTAAAACTTTACTGCCACTTGTTCTGTGGACCAATGATCCACTGTGGTGACCCCTAATGGGAGCAGCCAAAAGGAGGAGGAGAGGAAGAAACAATGCATTGATATCCCTGCTTTAACTTCCTATTTAATCTTGTTTTGCTTGTTTCTAGGTAACATTACACAAGGTTTCTTGAGATGATTACATGGGCAGGAAATGGCTGATTAGCATTTAAAAAATACAACAGGACCAATGAAGAAAATGAGTAAAAAATTTGAATGTATTCATGATACCTGGTGATGACAATTTGTACTATCCGTACCTCTCAACTGTATAGATTTTCACAAAATGTCCACGTTTTCCTCAAATAGTTGGTCTGTTCTTCATAAAATTTGTGATCTCTGGCAAATCATGGAGGACTGAAGTCACTAAATAATGACCAAATAATGAGATATATTTGAGTTTCAGACATCATATCCTTCCGAAAATGCATGCTAACATAAATCCTGTTATTCTAGCAGCTTTCTAAGTTTATGAGCAGTATTTAAAATCTGTCTGTATTTTTGGGCCTTTGTCCTCCCATTGTTTTAGGTTTTGTCCAGATTTCTTCCGTTAAGAGGTTGAGAGGTATGGTACTAGCATTCAATGCATGTGAAATATTTTAAAACATTTTTTTTTACGTTTATTCAGAACATTATAGGTGCCTTTTCATGCTTGTCTTATTCATTGGAAATGCATATCACAAATTTCTGACTACTACTAAATAAGTGATTTATTTCATTAGAGAGTGATGTTAATTAGAATTGTACTGCAAAAGTACAGTTTTGTACCTACCATAAATGTAGATGTTCGAGGATCTCCATTGCTGCAGTCCTGACATATGGATATTCCGCTGTCCACCATCGGCCCGAATACCAAAGGGCTAGAACCGGCGTCGGTCATCGGCGCCCGAGACTGACGTCAGTACGTGTCAGTACAAATGCGCATGACCGACGCCATAACCTCAGTCTTTCTTGCCTCAGACGTCAGAATGCAAAAAACACCACCCAAACCCAAACCTAAAAAGAAAAAGGGGGAAGGAGGGAGGGAAAATTGGACTGCAGCAATGGAGATCCTCGAACATCTACATTTATGGTAGGTACAAAACTGTACTATGTTCTTCGTCTCCCATTGCTGCAGTCCTGACATATGGGTAGAATCCCAGAGCAACGGAAAAAGGGAGGCTGGTCAACTAAATAGCATTAGGAGCTGCAGACATGCCCTGTAAGATTGCAGTGGCAAACCCAGCCCTAGACCTAGAATAAAGAGGTAAATGATAATGCTTTGTAAAGGTATGTACAGAACTCCAAGTAGCTGCTTCTAGAATGTCTTTAGTAGCTACCACTCTCAAAAAAGCAGTAGAAGTGGCCGTAGCCCTAGTAGAATGAGGCCTGATCCCAGCCGGAACATCCTCTCCATGATGAGAGTAACAAAAAGCAATACAATGGCCAATCCACTTGGAAATAGTTTGTTTCGAGACAGCTTTCCCTTGTGAAGTCAAAGCAAAAGAAACAAATAATTGTTGAGATCTTCTGAACTCTTTGGTTCTGCTCAAATAATACCTCAACTGCCTATGTACATCCAAAGAATGCAAAACTTTTTCCCCTTCATTTTGGGGGTTAGCATAAAAAGTAGGCAAATGTATAGATTGGTTCAATGCCACATTAGAAATCACTTTAGGCAGAAAAGTAGGATTAGTACGTAAGGAAACTCTGTCATTGTGAAAAATCAGAAAAGGTTCCACTGCCATGAGGGCCTGTAATTCAGATACCCTTCTAGCAGAAGTAACAGCCAATAAAAAAAGCAGTCTTCCAGGACAACTACTGCAATTCAGCCATAGATGCAGGTTCAAAAGGAGGCAGAGTCAGCTTTTCCAAAACAAAATTAAGATCCCAGGTAGGAGTAGGAGCCCTCCGTGGGGGTCTGATATTCTTTGCCCCTCTAAGAAACTGTTTAACCAATGGATGTGAAAATAAAGGAGGGTCACAATCATAGTGAGCAGAAATAGCTGCAGCATGCACTTTTACAGAAGAGAAGGACAAACCCTTGTCCAATAAAATAGTCAAATATTGCAATGTACAACTCAAATTAGGCAATTCGACATCAAAGCCTTTAGCTGAACTCCAAAGAAAAAATCTCTTCCATTTACCAGCATAAACTTTTCGAGTACTAGGATGCCTGGCTTCCAAAATAACATCCAAAACTTGTTGAGGGAGCTGAAGGTCCTCCTTCTCTAAAACAGAATGTGCCAGGCTGTCAGGTGTAGGGATTGCACCCTGACATTGAGAAAATGATTGTTTTCCTGAGACAATAAGTGAGGAATCTGTGGTAATGGCCAAGGTGGTACATGAATTAAGCTCCTCAACAGAGGGTACCAATGCTGACGAGGCCAATCCGGTGCTATAAGGATCATGCAAGGTTTGTCCCTCCTGACTTTCAACAGCACCTTCGGAAGAAGAGGCAAAGGAGGAAAAGCATACACGTGAAGGTTGCTCCAACTGAAGGATAGTGCATCTATTTTCCAGGCTTTTGGATGAAATAGCCTTGTGCAAAACAGTGGCAGTTGGAAATTCAGAGGAGAAGCGAACAGATCTATGTCTGGAGTTCCCAAGCCATTGTCAACTGAAGAAATACCTGAGGGTCCAATTTCCATTCGTGAGGATCCACAATCTGTCTGCTCAGAACATCTGCTAAAGAATTTTGTGCTCCTGGCAGAAACTGTGCTCGAAGAGTGATGTGCAGATTCAAAGCAGTTTCCCATAACAGCATTGCTTGTCTGCAAAGAGGGTAAGAATGAGTTCCCCCTTGCTTGTTGATGTACCACATGACAGTCATGTTGTCTGTTCGAATCAACACCAGTCCTGGTTGAAGTAGGCTTTTGAATCCCTCCAAAGCAAATTGAACTGCCAGCATCTCTTTCATGTTGATATGCAAGTGAAGTAGCTCTGGGGCCCAAAGGTCTTGAATCCATTTTCCTCTGAAATGAGCTCCCTAGGCTGACTCCGAGGCGTCTGTCGTTAATATCTGACTTGCCTCTGGTTGGGTCACAGAGAGCCCCTTGTTTAGGTGACATTCCTGAGCCCACCATAGAAATTCTCTCTGAATGCAAGGTAGAATCCGAATGACAGTGTCCAAATCGTGGCAGTGTTGAGTCCAAACGCTTTTGAGATACCATTGTAGCTTCCTCATATGCAGTTTGGCATTGGGAAGTACTAGAATGCAAGATGCCATGAACCCCAAGGCTTGAAGGACTGTCCTTGCAGTCAGCCTGGACATTACTGATAGCTGTTGGAAGTATAGGTGAAGATTCCTTTGTTTGTCCGGGGTAAGAAATGCCATCTGAGCAGCTGTATTCAGTTTCACACCCAGAAAACATATCTCTTGTGAGGGTACTAGACTGGACTTTATTTCGTTCACAGAATACCCTAGGCATCTTAAAACTGTCATTACAGACTGCAGATGTTGAAGAAGTTCGTGCTTGCCTTGAGCCAGAATCAAACAGTCGTCCAGATAAGGATAAATTTGAATTCCTTGTAGCCTGAGAAAAGCTATTACTGGAGCCAGGACTTTTGTGAATACCCTGGGCGCAGTAGACAAGCCAAAGGGCAATGCAGAGAACTGATAATGCAAATTCCCATTCCGAAATCTCAGGAATTTCCTGCAAATGGGCCTGATAGGAATGTGAAGATAGGCCTCTTTGAGATCCAGAGTCACCATCCAGTGATCTTTGCCCAGCATAGGTAACAGCTGTTGCAGTGTTAACATCTTGAATTTTGGAACTTCCAGAACGGTATTTAGAATGGACAAGTCCAGAATTGGTCTCCAAGTATTTCCTTTCTTTGGCACCAAGAAAAGACGTGAATAAAACCCCGTGCCTCTTTCTGCAGAAGGTACTGCCTGTATTGCTTCCAACTGAAGCAGAGAAGAAATTTGAGTCTGTGCTTCCAGTCTTTGCTGACGAGGCACATCCGGCATACCTTTGAAAGGAGGGAATGTGTGAAAATAAAATTTGTAGCCTCGATTTATTATGTCCAATACCCATTTGTCTTGGGTAACCAAATGCCAATTCCTTTTGAAAAGTCTCAGTTTTACTCCTAGAGGGGCTGCCAGCAAGGCAGAGTCCGGCAGCTGAAGACACGGGTCATTGGGTCTGTTTCTGAAAGGACTGACCCCTGCCCTCCCCAGCAGAAGGGGTAGAAGAACTCAAAGACCTAGAAGTAACAGGGCCCTGAGAGGAAGCCCTACCTCTACCTCGCCTTGACCTGCCCCTAGATTGATAATCCGAAGAGGGGAAAGACCATCCCTTAGCAGGCCAATTCCTACTGAACTTAGGGGGCTGAACCTGTAAAAAAATCCTTAACTGTCTGCATAGACTTAGCTTTTTCCTCCATTTTTTTCAAAACTGATTCTACTGGAGGGCCAAAAAGAACATCAGATTGTAGAGGAGCATCCATAATTCGAGCCTTAACATGCTCTGACAAGGTCTGATCTTTAAGCCAAGCATGCCTACGAATAACTGAACTAGTAGCTGCCACCCTGGAAGAAGCCTGTAAAGCATCAAAACCACACTGCAAAGAATGCTTACCAACTTGGTCTGAAGCATGCACTAAATCCTGAAACTCCTTACATTCAATACCTTCAGCTAAAGCATCTACTTTACATTTCAATTGGCCCAGCAAATAATTTTGATACCGGAGCATATGAAACTGACAATTTAAAGCTCTCATAGCCAAAGTCAAAGAGGTATACAGTTTTTTACCCCACCTATCCAGGGCCCTAGCATCCTTGTCCAGAGGAACTGGATTCCTAACCACAGAAGCCCTAACCCCTTTGGGGCCTTGAGTAATAGTTTCTGGATCAGCCCTAGGACTCTTATATAAGTACTTGTGAGCTTCCAGAACCCTGTAGTATCTATCTGGTTTAACCGGGCAGGAGGCAGAGAATCTGGGTTAAGGGCAGCCTCAGAAAACACATCCTGAACAACATCCAGTACAGGGGGAATAGCCAAGGGCCTATGCTGAGGCAAAAACAAGAATTCTCTTAGTCTTTTATGAGAATCAGAATAATCCTGGCCCTCCCATTTGAAATGTTCCCTCATGGAATGCAAAGTCTCAGAGAAAGAAAAATCTTCTGGAGGGGACGCAGAGGGAGTAGAGTCCTCAGCCTCCGAATCAGAATAAGGAGGGAAATCCTGAAGTTCTTCTACAGAGGAATCTGACTCATTGGAAGACTGAACCAAACCCTCCAACTCTGTCTCTACCCTGGGCCTCTTCACAGGGGGGGGCATAGAACCCCTAATTAAAGTAATCAAATCTTCAGCCATCTTTAACATGTGCTTCCTAGGAGCTGGACCCTGGGGACTAGCACCAGCAGGGGCAGACTTAGACTTAGAATGGGCTCTGCTTTGAGAAGGAGGAGGCCTAACTACCCTATGAGGGAGGGAACCACTGACATCAAAGAAGCACCCTCAGCCTGGCCTAACACAGGAGAAGCCACTTCCTGCAGTAACAAAGGCTCCCCTTGAGACTCAGGTAAACTTTCAGAAGGAGCCGCTGAAGTAGCCAGTGGTACTACAGAACCGGCGTCCGGAGTGGACGCCTCATCCTGTTTGGACCGCAAAGACTTTTCTTTGCGTTTCTTAGAAGAACCAGTCGTCGGAGAATCCGACGGCATGTTATAATTACAGCGTTTTCCAAACACCAGCCTAGCACAGTCCAACCGACGTTTAATAGTACGCTTGTTAAAAGTAGCACAAAAGCGACACCCAACAACGTCATGCTCAGGCCCTAAACAAGGAATGCAGAGTGAATGGTAATCCCTATGAGGAATCTGTTTCCCACAAGAAATACAGTTATTAACTTTTTCTGACATCCGTCAATACTGAGGCAAGAAAAAGACAAAAGTGTCTAGCGGGTACTTGGCCCAACTTGGTCTCCGGTCTGAAACTCGAAAACCGACAATTCCAGAACGCCGAACGGCACTTGCAAATTCTGCTTCTGCTTAGGACCATGTGGCAAGAAAGACTGAGGTTATGGCGTCGGTCATGTGCATTTGTACTGACACGTACTGACGTCAGTCTCGGGCGCCGATGACCGACGCCGGTTCTAGCCCTTTGGTATTCGGGCAGATGGTGGACAGCGGAATACCCATATGTCAGGACTGCAGCAATGGGAGACGAAGAACATCCATAATTATAACCTTTGAAGAACAAAACAAAAGATGTTTAATCAACATTATGATTTGTGTATTTGTTAACTAAGCTATTGGTGCAATAAAAGGTAATCAAGTATGTGCTTTCCTGAAATTCAAATTTAATACTTGGAGAAAATCAGAATGCATGGTTTTGTGGCTGATTTCATGTTTCAAGTATTTTGTCTTCTGAATATAAATTGAGTTGAAATAATGAATTTATTTATTAAACTATGAAAAGAAGCTGATAAATTTGAACCATTTCAATAAATAAATCATCTTCAGTGGAAAAGCATAAAAATGACTCATGATAGCATACAATACTATAACAGACTAAGAGAAAAGTAACATTGTTAGAATCAAAATACATCTGATACCTGAGTTACAGTATGACATTGAATATCATAATATCTATTCAATTATAACACATAAACATTTTAATAAACTCTGGAACATGATATGCTCTTCAGAGTTTATTTTGATAAGATGGTAGATGTTGTAGCTGAAACTTGAAAAGACAAGATAAGGGTAAGACCAAGGCCTAAGAGTGCTATCAAAAACTAAAAATACTGCATCAATGGGTCCTGACAATAACGCTGGATGCATCTGAATTAGCATGAAGCATGATTTAGCCACACCCCTAACAACATTATTCAGTTTCAGCCTCCATACAGGTTTTGTACCAAGTGAATGGGGAACAGCTACATTCATTCCCCTGCATAAGGGAGGACCTTTCACTGACCCAGGTAGTTACAGACTCATAAATCTGACCAACCTCATATGCAAAACCATGGAAGGACTTAACAGGGAACTAATCAGTGAGGACATAGGGAACCTCCAAACATTGGACTAGTCTCATTTTATATTTGTCAAGGGCAGATCATGCTTACTCAACCTGGATATTTTTTAAAAAGATCACCAGGCCAATGGATGAATGCAAAATGGTACACACTGCATACCTCAACCTGAACAAAGATTTTGACACAATTCCCCACTCAGGCAAAGTAGAAAAGCCAAATAAACTAGGAATAAATCTCTATGTCATCCTCTGGATTACCAACAGCCTCACAGATAGGACACAGGAAATCAAAATAGAGAAGTTATCTCCATAAAGATATCAGTCATCAGTGGAGTTCCTCTGAGTTCTCTGCTGGGACATTGCCTGTTTGGCATCTACTTTTCTGAAGTAAAAGCCAATAGCAAATAGCTATGGCTGTCTAGGTTTGCAGATGACCACCAGAATAACCATCTACTGTCCTACTTAAAGGTCAAACCTACTTTTGATTCCTTATCCATGAAAACATTCCTTTTAAATCTTTCTTAGTATGTCTATAAACATTCTGTTTTCTTCATAATTTTCCCCAATGTTACTTAAACTCTTAATATATCCACATAAAAAAACTCATCCCTGTGCTTTGTACTACAATGAAAACTTTATATCACAACCTACATCTCTCTCTAATATATACTTAACCAAACTATATCTAGCATGGTCTTATTTTTTCAATGCATTCAGTATAACTTCCCCCCCACAATACTTAGGCATTACATCTATCTTCACCAGTATATCTGAACCTAAACACCCCCATAACAGTTTTAGGCTCTCATGTCAACAACTTAATTTATTTTATCAAACTTACCATGTTGCATCTCAATTATGTAAATGTTTTACTCTGTATACCCATTTTATCTGTACTTTTATAATATTCGACTCTGTGTATTCATGTTTCAAATACAATGTTGCATTTACTGTTACAAATGTAAATTCTCTATGTATTGCACTGAGAAATGTGATCTATACTCTGTGCGGTTCTCCCCAGGCCTCTGCTGAAAATGGATACATATCCAGAAAGACTATCCCAGTAAACAAATGCTAAATAATGATAATAAAAATAAATAAAATAATGACTGTACACTAGGAACAGTCACTAAATCCCCAAACAACTTAGCAATCCTGCAGGAAGGTTTGTCCCAAATGAATAACTGGTGCCAAAATCATGAACTGAAACTATATGTCAAAAAATGCATTACCTTATACTTTTAGAAGTCATCTACTCTAAGAAACTACCATATTGAAAATACACCTCTAACAGCTGACCCATTTGTTCAGGATTTGGGAACTTATGTGGACAGTGACCTAAATTTTGAAGAACATGTGCCCATTGTCATATAAATGTCCTTCTATTTTCCACACCTTATAAATGAAGATGTGTCTCCCTCTATTCAGCCATCGTTAAGTCATTGAATGTAATGCCTCCTTTGGCATGTATCTGTCTAGATACATACAACAACTGGATTGCCAGCAGAGATACTTTACTAAAAGGATACAAGTCCTAAACAGCATGTCGTAAATGGACCGACTCAGAGACCTGTCACTATAGTTGGTATCCCACACAGAGTTGAGCTGTGTCTGGCATATAAGACCTCCTCTGACACAATACTGATGGATTTACTGCATATCAACAAGTCAAATGGTATCAGAAATACTCATTCTAGAGATCTAAACCTGTTCTGCTATATCATCAGAATGGTTTGGAAGGACAAAGGTGTCTTTCAGAGGATACTACCGCTCTGGAACATAGTCCCTATACACATTAAATAAAAGTAACCCCTGTCCACATTCAAGTGCAGCTTGAATCTGTGGATGACAAACAAACATTTATGCCCAGGAACTTCTCCTACGCTACTAACCGATAGAGATAGCTCCTAAATGCTTTATTCCATGCATGGGTTCCCTCAAATTATATATTGCATCATCCCAGTTATTATCATTGAAGGTAATATATAATTAATAAAAAAAAGAGTCCCCAGATGTTAGGCAATGGCATGGCTTCAAGAAACCATGTGAAAAGCAAAAATAAGCCAACAAACTGTGGTGCTGATACAAAATAGTAATATTTAATATGTCAGCAAAAGAACTATAGATAAGGATATTGAGAATGCAACAAAGTTATGTGAAGAAATACATATTTTTGAGGGACAACCTTTTTATGTTATGGGTCTCAACTAATTGAGCAAAGACTTCCTCAGTTTCGAACAACAGTTATGTGAAAGGAAGGTCCGCAAAATTTCAGTGGGACCAAACTGATTATGAATGGGGAAATCCATTCAGTTACAATAAACATGTCAGATATGAGGAGGGAAATAACAAAGTTACTAAATGAAAACATCCCAGATCTATACTTAAAAAAACATCCAGCTGGTGCTGTTCTCCCAACCCCAAAAGAAGTAACACTACAACCCCTTTAGGCCCCACAGCCCCTTTAGGTCCCACTACAAAAGAGTAGGGAGGAAACATTCAAAAAATAGACAACATGGAGAGGTTACTGAAATTGTTAACTCAGAAATGAATGTATGCAATAATGTTTTAAACATTTCTAATGTAACGTTGTCACAAATACAAATAAATGTATTTAATAAAGGCCTGAATTTCATTCCAGGTTTTTTCATTTCTGAGGGCAACTTAGCTCAAGATGTAATAGGATTTTGTAGATTGTTGAATCTAAGGTTGCATTTTCAAAAAACTAATGATTCTGATTTTGAGAAGGTTTTTACTTATCACAAATCCAAATTTGCACCACCCATGCATCACAATGTTCAGTCTTCAAACAAGTGTACTTAAAGATCTACACTTCTTTTCTAGGGGATTGAGTTGCAAGGCAAATAGCCTCTCAAAGACTGAACTTGAAGCCTTACATGAATTAGAAAATAACAAAGACTTGGTCATCCTTTCTGCTGATGAGGGTGAGGCTGTGGTGGTTATGAATTGGGCTCAATATGATTCTGAAGCACGTAAATAACTTAGTGATGGGCGTTACTATGTGAACATGCCCTTGGACCCCACATTTAGATTTAAAAAACAAATTGATGATTTTTCTATTATCTGCCAGACAGGAAGCTATTATTTCTGATACAACTATGTACCATCTTACAATATCAGATCCTATGAATCAATATATATATATTTTCTACCCAAGATTCATAAAGATCTTTTTAATCCACCAGGTAGACCGATTGTCTTGGACAGTGGGTCCATTATTGAGCCCCCTTCACAATTTCTCACCAAATTTTTGCAACCACTCTTGAAATGGGTCCATTCTAGAAATAAGGACACTGCAGAATTCGTACATATCATTTCTGAAATGCAATTACAACAAGGATCGCTACTATGTACACTTGATGTCAGTGTACTTTACACCAGCATACCACATTGGACTGGTTTGGAGGCCATCGAATATTGGCTATATAATTCAAACCTATACCAACCTGGTTTTAACACTTTTTTGATATGTCTCACTGAACATGTCCTTACAAAAAATGTTTTCTTCTACCAGGAACAATGCTATTGGCAGGTACAAGGAACAGCAATGGGGGCATCTTTCCCCCCATTTATGCAGACCTATTCATGGAATATGTGGAGGAATGCCTCATTTATGATAATATACACAATATCTACCTGGAAGAAATAGACATTTGGAGAAGGTTTCTGGATGACTGCTGGATGGTATGGAGATTGGATGAGGATTATTTGATGGAATTTATAGGCTATCTTAATGAAAATAAATGGGGCCTACAATTCACGGTGAATTATAATCTAGAACAAATAACATATCTTGATGTTCTAATCACCAGAAATGCTGATCACACTTTACAAACTGAGGTATTTTGGAAATGTCCACAGTATAATTCCCTTCTCCATGCATCCAGCTTTCATCCACCTCACATAGCCAGGAATATCCCCAAATCACAGTTCATAAGTATGAGATGTATTTGTTCACAACAATCTACTTATGAACATTTCAGGAAGGATCTTACAAATAGATTTCATGACAGAGGCTACAGGATGGGATATGTTCTGGGTGCAAGTAATTGGGCATCGACATTGAATAGGGAGGACCTCCTAAAATATAAGGATAAACATGAAGGGGCAAGCTCAGATACCTGTTTGGTAACCACATATGGAAGGAACACGGGTACACAAATGAATAGTGTACAAAGACATTGGAACATGTTGTTGGCTGACAATAATGTATCACAAATACATCAGGAGAAATGTTGTTTCTCATTCCGTAGGGGTAGGAATTTAGGTTCACATCTAAGCCACTACAAATGAGGTTTCAGATCCTCCAAGCTTCTTACCAGACAATCTACTATGTTGGGGGACATACTGGTTGGGTGTTCGTCCCTTGGCCATTGTAGCCACTGCAACGAGATTATGAAATCAAAACAATTTACTAGCAAGAATTCAGGAAATGTTTTTGGATTCTTTGCCAATTGTAGCAGTGATTGGGTGATCTATCTGGCAACATGCAGTTGTTCAGCATGTTATGTGGGTCAAACCTTGAGGCCACCTAGGATTAGGATATCTGAACACATCAGTGATATGAGGACCAAGAAGTCCAGTAGTGCACTGTATACACACTCTTTGACATAGCCTACAGCCACTTTTAGATTTATGGTGATACATAAAATTGGGGGAAACAAATTAAAGAAAACTGGATGGCATACTATTATTGATGCTAAGGATGAAAAGTGGATAATTAAATTGGGTGGACTTTTTCCACCGGGACTTAATGAACATTTATAAATTGACCAATCAGCTTAATATTATGTTTGAGGTCATGTATAAAAGAAGCTAATGGTGTTTTATCTTTTTTCTAAACACTGAGGAAGGCTATGTAACCAATTTAGCCAAAAAACAGTTCTTTTGCTGACATGTATTAAATATTACTATTTTGTATCAGCACCACAGTTTTCTGGCTTATTTTTTGCTTTTTGTAATATATAATTATTGACCATAGAATCTAACCAAATGAGACTGGTTCATTTAAGCATAAAAAGGGAAACTGGCTAGCCTTAAAATGGTCCACAAGGGCAGGTAGCCTAGTACTTACCAATGACCTGTGACCCTTTATGGAAAGGGTACAAGTTTGATGCAATAGTTTCATCCTCTCTGAAGTCATCTCAATCAAATATAGTCTGACATTTCATTTAAGATGATTTTAAGCACACACACAAAAAAAAAAACAAAAAACAAAAATACTTCGTACTGTTGCCTTTTGAATATTTTGTGGACACCTGTGGTATGTTACAAAAATAATGCTGCAATTTCATATGAAGTGACACCAAAATCTTTACCATTCCAGAGTTTTCATTGTATAATGCACTTCATCAGATGCTGCATGTAGAGGCAATCTAACTGCAGTTTATCTATCACTCCGTTTGTTCAGTATTTTCTAAAGCACTTGTCCTAATGAAGGCCAGAGCACAGTTTATGCATCTATCAGATATTTAAAGATGCAGCTACAGCTGCTTATATCCTACTGACCTGCATTCCTCCAGCTTGGCATATCCGGATTTCTGACCAGAGGTAGGCATTATCAAGCCTACATACAGGATCATTGGATGTTACTAGGCTATAGCCTTGAAAAACTTATAAGCCTAGCCAAGAGTTTAGCCCATATTTAGACAAGTCAGCACCCAAAGCCCCTGTCCAGCAGGGACACAGGTGGAATCCCAGGGGTGTATTTTCTGTTTCCCATCCAGTTACCCTGGTTGCGCTTAAAAAGGGATAATGAGGTACTCTGCTTGATGTGAAGAGGGAGTCTATTCCACAGATGGGGAGTCTCTGGGACACAAATCTTTCCCCCCCAACAAGTCCTACTGATATCACAGACCAGGTTGAGGTCACTTGTATGGGTTGCTCAAGTGGAGCTTGACTTGCGGATATGCAACAGTCCCATCTAGGAGGGATCTGAGATTGCTTTATATGCCAGACGTCACCCATAGGGAGTCTGTAGGAAACTGAGCAGATAGATAGGGCTTTTAGCCTATCTGTGTAGAGTATGTGTTTGAGGCCCTGGATTCTCCTAGTGAGGAACCTCTGTGGTATTTCCAGCTGCTGCATGTGCTTTGTGAGGTACATGCCAAAGGGAATGTTGTACACAATTATTGGCCTTATAAGGGAAGAATACAGGGATGTTATGACCTCCTTGTCCCTGTATGAGATACCCTTACTTATGAGGTGGGCCATGTAGAAAGCTTTCCATACAACGTAACATGCAACATGGTGGTCAAAAGTCAGGTTGCTATCAACCTGGGTGTCGAAATCCCCCAAAACTGATTGTGTACTTAGGACATTGTTATTAATGTGATAATATGTGGGGATGTCATTTTGCCCAAAGGGGATGATGATGCATTTTTGGCATTCAGCTTGAGGCCATGTTTATGGCACCAGTCATTTGTTTGGGTGAGACCCTCTTGGGGGATGTCCACATCACTTGGGGAATTTGATCACTGCACCCAGCTTGCAATCATCTGCAAAACTGGTCAGCCATAGTCCAATGGTTTTGGCCTGTACTTCAGAGAAGTATAACATGAAAAACAGAGGCCCAAAAAATGATCCCTGGGGTATGCCACTCAAATGTGCCTAAAGAATGTGCCAACTACAAATCAGCAACAAATATTTTGAGAATATTCCAATTCATGTGTTAACATTTGCAGAGTCTGTGGCTCTTACTCTGGTTCTGATATCTTAAAACATTGTGTGGTCTGAATGCTGCTACTGAACCTGTTTATCAGACTTCCTTAACCTTTAAATGTTTACATCTACAGTAGTCAAGGGTTCAGGTGAGGCCATTCCAACTTGTTCCAGTATATGATTATTTCTTTTGGATCAGCAGACTTTATGTGCTAGAAGTCATTATCTTTTTTTTCTCTGTCATTGTCTCAGCCACTACATTTCCAATCTACTAACTTTTATACTGTCTCATGGTAAAATGCCATTTTACTATTTCTTCAAGTTGCTCCTAAGTCAACTCACTAACCTTTCTTATTTTTAATGATATTATCAGGGCTACTGCTAAACCGAGTTAATATTATCTAATCATACATCATTTAAATATATTATTCTCCTTGTAAACACTCCCCAGTATTTTGCTTGTAATTTTTGTATTCTTTATTAGTTGCTAATGCTAGTGTGTCATTCTGAGATAGTACTTGGTGTCAGAAGTGGGATGTCTGAATGACATGGTACCAGGAGTGGCATATCTGAAAGACATGGTGTTAGAAATTTCATCCCAACCTGCTCAAATAATTGAAAAGGTCATAAATGAATTTCAGATAATAAAAAACTTGCATAAATTATTTATTTGTAAAACACAAAATGCATTATTAATCAAAAGAAAAGCAGAAAACATATTACTGATTAAACTAAATGTTTGAAACCATGATATTTTATAAAATTATTCAAAATACTAATGAGAGCGTTCAAATCTACTTCTGATTTGCATAACAAGCATGTTAAAAGTAAAACAAGCACAAGAAAAGTATAACGACCATGATAAATGAGTATAACAAGTACAATAAAAGAGCAAAATGAGCATGGAAAATCAAAATGACTGCATTTATTTAGTAAATGATCACATTTTTAATATGAGATACAATTTTGTATTCACTAAAGCTATTCAAAGTATATCGAGAATTACTCAAAGTATCTCAGAGTGTACAAAGTGTTTGCAGTGTTAGCTTAATTATGGTACAACTATTTCTAAGAGTTTACTGTGTGCTGTGTACAATTCATTTTCAAAGTGGAGTCATTTAAAAGTGTTTCTTACACTGTACAGAGGTATTTCACTAAGTACAGACATTTTGAGAAGTTTACCAACAACAGCAAACAGGTAATCCACTGTGGAAGAGGTCTGTGAGATAAAGAACAAAATTCCAAAAAGTATAACCCACAGAACCAACCAGAACAGCAGCAAGTAATGAAAAAGCAGCTTTAATTTAAAATTAAATAAAAAGGTGAGTGATTTCATGCCCAACTGAGCACATCTTCAGACCAAAAAAATTATTAAAAACAGCTATCTTAAATACCCAGTACTTCAAATAATCTCAATCACATAATCAATTATTTAAATATATCATGAGCCCTGGTAACCAGCTTTAAAGGTACATAGCCATTTAACCCTGGATGTGCATCTGCTTGAAACCTTAAGGTTATGGAAGAATTCAATGACAAAGTTCTGGCTTTCCGGAATTGTTTACTAACCATAAAGAAAAAGAAACTGGATAGAGATGTCCATGACTTCAGAAACTGACATGTTTTTTCATGGCCATTAACCCTGGACATGTTTTCGTCTTCAGAAACAACTTAAAAAGACAAATCTTGAGCCACTGCTCCCTCTAGTGAGCAGCAATTGGTTGACCTAGCTGTCAGTACACCAGCTCTGGATCCTATTGGTCCTATTTGGCGTTATTTATTTTATTTTTAATTAAAGCTCTTTTTCATTACTTGCTGCTATCATGGTTGGTTCTGTGGATTACACTTTTTGTAATTTGGGATGTTTCTTGTGCTTTGTACAATTCATTCACAAAGTGTAGTCATTTCAAAGTGTTTCTTACACTGATAAGGGTGATTTCGCAAAGTACAGTGATTTCAAAGTGTTCTTGTGCTACGGAAACGTATTTCACAAAGTGCAGTTATTTCAGAGTGTCTTTTGTGCTGTTGAGCATAATTACAAGTTTCTGGCATACATTTCTGATGTATATGTTTGTATATTCATACATAACTCCAAGGGTCTTTATTACTGTGTGTTGGCATGGCAGAGGCATTTTACAGACCCAGTTCACTTGTGTTTGATTATAATATTGCAGAGAACCAGAGAGTACTTGAGCAGGAATATGATGTTTACATACAAGCAGCTTTTTTGACAAAGATGCACGTACAGTGACATTTATTCTGCTTAATCTAGCTGGGTCAGAAGCCATTGAAAGAGAGCATTCATTTGTGTATGCACCAGCAGTATATAAATGAGAAGGGGAAAACCATCATGTTGTTGCACAAGCTGAATTAAGGGAGGAACCTGAGTGCATGAAATGTAAATTTAGAGAAATGTGTAACCCCCCAGACAAATGTTACATTGGAGAAAGAGGAAAATACCAGGATGCAAAAATCTCCCTTACCAGCCACAGTAAGAAGCTGAGATCCCTCATAAAATCCTCCAAAGCTAGTTAGGAAAATAAAATTGCCAAAGATTCCAAAGACAACCAAAAGGCATTCTATAACTATGTCAAGAATCTAAATGGCAATGCTCAGATCTGCTCTGAGCTACAACAGAATGGCATTAAATATACTGATCCCAAGGATATTGCCAATATTCTGGAAGATTTATTCAGTGCCATCTTCACCCCCCTCTCATGCCCTAAATGGCCCATCTTAAACTGGAAGATTGCCAAATTCTGCTAATAACAGCTACACAGGTAAAAAACGCACTCTCCAAAGTGAAGAATACAGCATCCATGGGACCAGATGACATCTTGGGATGTGTACTACATGAACTGCAAAATGAACTGGCACCTTACCTAAGTGTCATGTTTAATCATAGCCTCACCTCAGACTTCATGCCCACTGAGTGGCCACAGCTACAGTTATCCCACTCCACAAGGAGGGATCTACCTTGGATCCCAGGAACGACCGCCCCATCAGTCTGACAAGCCTCATCTGCAAGGCCATGGAATGTATTATCATGTAACTTATAAACAAAGACATTGGCAACTGTCAAACACTGGACCCCACCCAGTTTGGGTTTGTGAAGGGCCGATCTTGTCTCCTGAACCTGATTGACTTCTTCAAATCAGTCTCCAGAGCTGTGGACGAGGGTAAGGCAGTCCACACAGCCTATCTGGTCCTCGCCAAGGCCTTTGACACCTTCCTCCACTCTGGAATCACAGATAAACATACTAAGCTGGGCATTAATCACTACGTCACTCGATGGGTTGCCAACTGGCTTACTGACAGAACCCACATTGTAAAAGTAGCCAACTCCAAATCCAGCTCTAGACAAGGGACAAGTGGAGTACCTCTGGGTTCAGTCCTAGGACTGCTCTTGTTTGGCATCTACTTCTCTGAAGTACAGGCCAACACTAAGGGGCTCTGGCTAACAAAGTTTGCATATGACTGCAAACTGGGAGCCATTATTGAATCCCCAAATGATGTGGATACTCTACAAAAGGGCCTTACAGAAACAGATGCTTGGTGCCAGAGCCATGGGCTCAAGCTTAATGCCAAGAAATGTACAGTTATCCCCTTTGGGAAAAAAACATGTACCCATGAATTACCACAGAGGTGGCAGCACACTAAACACCAAAAGTGTGATAAGAGACTTAGGGACACAGGAGGACAGTGGTCTCACCTTCGATAACCACATCACCACAACAATCAGGAAATCCTTCTATGTGGCACACCTCATCACTAAGGGCTTTTCATCCAGAAAAAAGGAGGCCATTGTTCCACTGTACTCATCCCTCATTAGAACCATTATAGAATACAACTCCCCATTTGTTATGTACCTCTCAAGACATCTGCAACAACTGGAAAGGCCACAGAAATACCTAACTAAAAGAATCACAGGCCTAAAACAGATGCCCTTTGCTGGCCGCCTTAAAAAGCTCCAGCTATACTCTGTCACATATTGTCTACTCAGAGGTGATCTCTGCTTAATATACAAGGCCATGTCAAACCCAGAGCTGTTGGACATGCTACAATTAAACAAATCCCAATCCTTCAGAGCCACACACTCCAGGGATCAAAACCTTGTCATCACAATAAACAAAACATGCTGGAGGGATGGGTTCCTGACCCAGAGACTCCCCAGACTCTGGAATAGACTGCCCATACATGCCAAACAGAGTGCCTTGTTGGCCCCTCTTCAAAAGGAACCTTGATGATGGGATGGGAGAAAGGAAATTCACCCTGGGGATCATATCAGTTGCCCTGCTAGACAGAGGTCCAGGGAAGTAAATAGTGTGGGAAGAAATATCCAGGGAATTGTTATGGCTAGGCTTGTATAAGCCCTAGTGCCGATTGCTAGTACCAACCTATGAACCCATGAAAGGCACTTATTTTATACAACAGACCAAAAGTCAGGAGGAACATTTTCTGCTTGCACTACTAACTTTAGAAACAAAGCTAAAATGTGCAGATTTGTTGATTTGAAAGACAAATTGATAATGGGTAGGCTTGTGTGTGGTATTAATAATGCTGCAGTGTGAAAATTTTTGCTTTGAGACAGTGGTCCAGCATAGAGATTTGTCAAATACCAAAGCTTACCGAAAGGCAGACAAACATGCTTGCAACTGATAAGAGCATGATCTCAGCAGCCTCTAGAGTGAAAGTAAACAGTATGCAGCACATGGCTAACAGAAACAGGCCTGAGCACATGGCAGCTGCAGCCCCTGCTGGATTTCCAGGTAGACCCCATACCTTTACAGCAAGTTTTAAGACTAGCTGTGTAAAATGGACATGCTCAGTGCCGCACAAGGGAGAGTCAACAAAACCCAAGTCAAGTCTTATTTTTAACTGTAGTAACTGTGGTGCAAATCACTAGTCCAAAAGAAAAAACTGCTTAGCATTTGGTCAGCAATGCCACAAGTGTAAAAAATGGAACCACTTTTAAAAGCTTTGTAAATCAAGCAAGTCTCAGTCATTTATTAAGAAAGGTCACTCAAAAAAGCAAGTTGATCATACAGAAAGCTGCAGCTCTATGTTTTATGTAGATGGAGTATCAGTGGTTGGTGAAAAGGTTAATGCAGTAGATTTGTTGGCAAAAAAACTAAGTGTTTTGTACTGTCCTGATTAATGGTAAGCCCACAGAGCTCAAAGTGGACACTGGTTCAAAGTGCAATGCTATGTCAGCAGAAACATTTGTTAGAGTAAGAGCTGATGAACAACTTAATTTGGCCAGTTGTGTGAAGCTTGTTGCTTATGGATGTGAAGAGATTCAAACCAAAGGCTCAATAGTGCTTTCATGCTATTCAACTGGGAACAATTACAGCTTGCAATTTTATGTAGTCAAAAGACCTGTATAGTCATTATTAGGTCTCAGAGACAATTTAAAAATGAAACATCTTTCTTATACCAAAGAAGTCCATCACATAAGCACATGTTCTAGTTCCAGTGTCACTGATGCTGTTTTTGCAGAGTATGCTAATATTTTTCTCCAGTTGTGTACTCCATGAAATTAGACCGACAGTTCAGTCCTGTGGTCAGACCAGTTAGAAGAGTTCTGATAACTATGCAGGACAGAGTCAAAGTCCAGTTAGATAAAATGGTTCATCAAGGTGTGATTTGTCCAGTTACAGAACCAACTGAATGGGTGTCATCCATGGTAGTCTCTTTTAAGAAAAGCTCAGATGAATTCGTACTGACCCAAGAGACTTAAAGAAAGCATTAAAGAGACCCCACCATCCTATGCATACAGTCGAAGTTGCTACCCTCATGCCAAATACCCTCATGCCAAATGCCACTGTTTTTTCTGTCCTAGATGCGAAGAGTTCATTTTGGCAAGTAATGCTTGATTGCAAATCTTCACTACTGACTATATTCAGTACACCATTTGGTAGATACAGATTTCTCAGAATGCCTTTTAGAATAACTTCTGCTAGTGAAGTATTGCAGCATGCAATGGAGGAAACTTTTTCAGGCTATCCATTTGCAATAATAGTAAATGATTTACTAGTTGGAGGCAATGGTGAAGCAGAACATTGCAGAAACCTCAGGAAAGTCCTAGAAAGAGCAAGTGAAGTGAATCTAAAGCTCAATCCTCTGAAGTGTAAATTTAGGCTGCCAGAAGTTAATTATAATGGTCATTTATTTACCAGTTTAGGCTTATGACCAGATCCTTCCAAACAAACAGCCATCCTTGAGATGCCAGCTCTAGACAATGTCCAAGCCTTACAGTGTTTTCTTGGTAAGTTAACTATTTGGGCAAGTTTATACCACACTTCAGTGAATTATCAGCACCCTTGAGAGAGCTGACATGCAAAAATGTTACTGGTCATGGTTGGAGCAATACCAGAGAGCATTTGATGACCTGAAACAGAAAATTGACAGTCCACCTACATTAAGATACTATGATGTCCACAAACCAGGAATTCTTTCCTGTGATGCTTCAAAGTTTGGTCTTGGTGCAGTTATTCTTCAAGAGGGCAGACCAGTAGCCTATGTGTCTTGAACTCTTATCCAAACTGAGATGCAGTATGCTCAAATTGAGAAGGAACTTTTGGAAATTGTGTTCGCATGTTCGAAGTTCAATAATTATATTTATGGCCGAGCTATCCAGATTGAGTCTGATTATCAAACTCTATTCACTATTTGGAAGTAGCCTTTGCATACAGTTCCAACAAGACTAAAAAGAATGATGATCAGATTACAAAATTACAACTTCAAAATGGTCTATGCAAAACACAGACTTCTTTATTTGGCTGATACCTTATCCAGATCATCCAGAAATACCAAAGAAAAGCTTGTTACAGTGAATATTGACTTCAGTGTCAAGGAAGTGAATAATTTTTCTACCATAAGACTTGATGAGTTAAGAGATCATATAAAGACTGATTCAATTTTGCAAAAGCTCAACCAATTCATCACTGTTGGATGGCCATCAAAGCAATCTTGTGTACCAACAAAAGTGCAACCTTATTTTCCTTACAGAGATGAGATGTTGATGGAAGATGGTATAATTTTAAAAGGTCCTAAAGTTGTCATTTCTAATTCCTTACAACATCAGTACATCCAAATTTTGCATCGTGGCCACCCAGGTTATGAAGCTACCAGAAGAAGGGTAAGAGGACTACTACTTTGGCCTTCTCTGTCAAAAGAAGTACTTTCATCTTGTTCAGTATGCAATAGTACTAAACCACATTTGCAAAAAGAGCCACTTCCACTAAGCCAGACTCCTGAACTACCTTGGTCAACAGTAGCTGATGACATGTTCGAGTGGCATAGTCAAAATTACTTAGTGCCGGTAGACTCTTGTTTGAATGGGTTAGAGGTTGACCTGCTACCTAACCTAACATCCAGTACTGTCATTACTAAACTGAAACATCATTTCTCAGTCCATGATAATCCAGTTATTTCTAGACAATGGTGACCAGTTTACCAGTCAGCTATTTCATAAATTTGCAAAAGAGTGTGAATCTATCCATGTTCTTAACCCAAAAGCACAAAACTGGAGAAACAATCCAAACCCATAAAACACAAAGGCCACTGGAGAAAATAATTTAAAATAACAAAAACGTTAGTGTCAGTTTTATTCCACTTTCATCAACAGACTTCCTGAGAATATTTCAACAAAATTTCCCCATCACTTTTATACATACACAATAAAAACATTAAGCAATTAAACTATTAGACAATTAGCCCTACCTAAAAATGTTAAAACCACATTTCTCCTTTAAACTAAAATACATAAATAATTAGGGTACAAGTTAAACTTTTAATATATTTTCTTTAAAAAAACATTTTATGTTTATATTTTCATTCAGTCCTGGGTCTTTATAAGCACATAATCTAATTTACCATTTTCCCTCTATAAAGTCTCCAGTTTATTTTTGTAATTAACTCCGCTTAAATCTTGTGGCAAATACTCTAGAACAGAAAACAGAAACTTCTTATAGGTAGAGCAAATGGTTGAATGTTTATATTATTGGCATCTTTAACTTTCATACTATATAGGTGTTCTTTAATACGCTTGTCCAGACTATGCGTGGTCATACCAGTATAAAAACTGGAACAACCTGAACATAAAGCTATGTAGAATACACCAGTAGATTTACAAAAATATCTTTCTTTTAGGTAAATAGTGAAATTAACGCATTCACTGTAAATATATTTAGTGAAATAAACCTACAAATATTACACATCCCACAACTGTACATTCCAACATCTCTCTCTCTCTCTCTGTCTGTCTATGAGACCTCTATTAAAGTATCCTGCTGTTCTAACAAAGGTTTAAAACATCTCCCTTTGCTATAAACAAATTGGGTTTTGAGTCTACAACATCCCTTAGTTCATGATTCCCTTATAATATATTCCAATTTTTGTTGATAACCCCCTTTATAGCAACAAAATCTACAGACATATCCAACATAAAAGCAGGTTTTTGATCAAACTCTCCTGTTTTCCTTGAAACTATAGTTGTACCTCATTTTAAAATAGGTTGGAATAATGACCTTGTCTTATCATATACCTCTAAGGCCACCTCATATAAGCATTCACTATTGTAACATCTATCCTTAAACATTTCAACAATTGTATACATCTCCCTTATAAAATCACTTTCTCTAGTAGTCATCCAAGAGGCACAGATTAAATGTCCTCTGGATATTTTTTTCTTAATAATAAAAGAATGGTCATTTTTAAAATATAAGTAGTTATTGGAAAACATATTTTTCCTATACATTTTACTATTCATTTCTTTCTGTCTAATGTCCCACTCCAAATTAACATCTAAAAAGTGTATGTTAAATTTCAAAAATTTGGAGCTGCCATTGAGTTCAGTCAAAAAACTATCCACCTCTCCTACTTTTAGGTCAATAATAAAAAACAAATCATCTAGAAAAGCTTTATACAAAATTAACTTGCAAAAAACGAAAACCTAGCTAGTATTTCTTGTTCCCACCAACCTAAAGTAGATTGGCAAAAGACGGGGCTACACTAGATCCCATTGTCACACCCCAAACTTGTTTATAATATTTTTTGTCAAATACGAAGTAATTTGTTTTTTTTTTTTTTTTTTAATATAACTTCCATTAATAAACAACATGCATATATTTACTTAACTTTTCAAGAAAGTCCCATGAATCCCTTAAATAGGAACTTAAATTCTGTACCAAGGGGTTAAACATACTATCCAAATACAAAGCAATGCTGCCAAAAACACAATTAGCTGCAGACACAATAGGACGAAATGGAGGTTTATTTAAGTCTTAATTAAATTTAGGTATCCAAAACAGGACACCTACTTTAGGAAATTCATTGTCCATAAAACCATATAAACCATAAATGATATACCCATTCATAAATAACTCATACAAAAGACTTATTATAAAATTATAACGTCTACTAACTTCAGCAAAATCAAGCTCCAAATACTCTTCCTTGTTATTCAACATTTCAAGCATTGCTTCATTGTATTTCAAAAAATTGATGATACAGTTAAGTTTTAATGCCATTTTTAATACAGTATATATTTTAATATTCTAGATTAAACAATACATTAATTAGGGCGGCACAGTGGTTCAGCAGTTTGCATTGTCACCTCATAGCAAGAGGTTCTCCAGCTCGATTCTTGACTGGGGTGTCTTCTTTGCAAAGTCTGCATGTCCTCCTTGTGTTTGCGTGGGTTTCCTCCTGGTGCTCTGGTTTCCTCCCACATTCCCAAGACTGGTGGATTAGACACTCCAAATTGGCTCTAGGTGTGAGTATGTGCATATGTGTACCTTCTAAGGAAGGTTGGATGCTGGTCTGGCAACTCAACATCGTAAAACTTTACTGCCACTTGTTCTGTGGACCAATGATCCACTGTGGTGACCCCTAATGGGAGCAACCAAAATGAGGAGGAGAGGAAGAAACAATGCATTGATATCCCTGCTTTAACTTCCTATTTAATCTTGTTTTGCTTGTTTCTAGGTAACATTACACAAGGTTTCTTGAGATGATTACATGGGCAGGAAATGGCTGATTAGCATTTAAAAAATACAACAGGACCAATGAAGAAAATGAGTAAAAAATTTGAATGTATTCATGATACCTGGTGATGACAATTTGTACTATCCGTACCTCTCAACTGTATAGATTTTCACAAAATGTCCACGTTTTCCTCAAATAGTTGGTCTGTTCTTCATAAAATTTGTGATCTCTGGCAAATCATGGAGGACTGAAGTCACTAAATAATGACCAAATAATGAGATATATTTGAGTTTCAGACGTCATATCCTTCCGAAATGCATGCTAACATAAATCCTGTTATTCTAGCAGCTTTCTAAGTTTATGAGCAGTATTTAAAATCTGTCTGTATTTTTGGGCCTTTGTCCTCCCATTGTTTTAGGTTTTGTCCAGATTTCTTCCGTTAAGAGGTTGAGAGGTATGGTACTAGCATTCAATGCATGTGAAATATTTTAAAACATTTTTTTTTACGTTTATTCAGAACATTATAGGTGCCTTTTCATGCTTGTCTTATTCATTGGAAATGCATATCACAAATTTCTGACTACTACTAAATAAGTGATTTATTTCATTAGAGAGTGATGTTAATTAGAATTGTACTGCAAACCATAATTATAACCTTTGACGAACAAAACAAAAGATGTTTAATCAACATTATGATTTGTGTATTTGTTAACTAAGCTATTGGTGCAATAAAAGGTAATCAAGTATGTGCTTTCCTGAAATTCAAATTTAATACTTGGAGAAAATCAGAATGCATGGTTTTGTGGCTGATTTCATGTTTCAAGTATTTTGTCTTCTGAATATAAATTGAGTTGAAATAATGAATTTATTTATTAAACTATGAAAAGAAGCTGATAAATTTGAACCATTTCAATAAATAAATCATCTTCAGTGGAAAAGCATAAAAATGACTCATGATAGCATACAATACTATAACAGACTAAGAGAAAAGTAACATTGTTAGAATCAAAATACATCTGATACCTGAGTTACAGTATGACATTGAATATCATAATATCTATTCAATTATAACACATAAACATTTTAATAAACTCTGGAACATGATATGCTCTTCAGAGTTTATTTTGATAAGATGGTAGATGTTGTAGCTGAAACTTGAAAAGATAAGATAAGGGTAAGACCAAGGCCTAAAAGTGCTATCAAAAACTAAAAATACTGCATCAATGGGTCCTGACAATAACGCTGGATGCATCTGAATTAGCATGAAGCATGATTTAGCCACACCCCTAACAACATTATTCAGTTTCAGCCTCCATACAGGTTTTGTACCAAGTGAATGGGGAACAGCTACATTCATTCCCCTGCATAAGGGAGGACCTTTCACTGACCCAGGTAGTTACAGACTCATAAATCTGACCAACCTCATATGCAAAACCATGGAAGGACTTAACAGGGAACTAATCAGTGAGGACATAGGGAACCTCCAAACATTGGACTAGTCTCATTTTATATTTGTCAAGGGCAGATCATGCTTACTCAACCTGGATATTTTTTAAAAAGATCACCAGGCCAATGGATGAATGCAAAATGGTACACACTGCATACCTCAACCTGAACAAAGATTTTGACACAATTCCCCACTCAGGCAAAGTAGAAAAGCCAAATAAACTAGGAATAAATCTCTATGTCATCCTCTGGATTACCAACAGCCTCACAGATAGGACACAGGAAATCAAAATAGAGAAGTTATCTCCATAAAGATATCAGTCATCAGTGGAGTTCCTCTGAGTTCTCTGCTGGGACATTGCCTGTTTGGCATCTACTTTTCTGAAGTAAAGCCAATAGCAAATAGCTATGGCTGTCTAGGTTTGCAGATGACCACCAGAATAACCATCTACTGTCCTACTTAAAGGTCAAACCTACTTTTGATACCTTATCCATGAAAACATTCCTTTTAAATCTTTCTTAGTATGTCTATAAACATTCTGTTTTCTTCATAATTTTCCCCAATGTTACTTAAACTCTTAATATATCCACATAAAAACTCATCCCTGTGCTTTGTACTACAATGAAAACTTTATATCACAACCTACATCTCTCTCTAATATATACTTAACCAAACTATATCTAGCATGGTCTTATTTTTTCAATGCATTCAGTATAACTTTCCCCCCACAATACTTAGGCATTACATCTATCTTCACCAGTATATCTGAACCTAAACACCCCCATAACAGTTTTAGGCTCTCATGTCAACAACTTAATTTATTTTATCAAACTTACCATGTTGCATCTCAATTATGTAAATGTTTTACTCTGTATACCCATTTTATCTGTACTTTTATAATATTCGACTCTGTGTATTCATGTTTCAAATACAATGTTGCATTTACTGTTACAAATGTAAATTCTCTATGTATTGCACTGAGAAATGTGATCTATACTCTGTGCGGTTCTCCCCAGGCCTCTGCTGAAAATGGATACATATCCAGAAAGACTATCCCAGTAAACAAATGCTAAATAATGATAATAAAAATAAATAAAATAATGACTGTACACTAGGAACAGTCACTAAATCCCCAAACAACTTAGCAATCCTGCAGGAAGGTTTGTCCCAAATGAATAACTGGTGCCAAAATCATGAACTGAAACTATATGTCAAAAAATGCATTACCTTATACTTTTAGAAGTCATCTACTCTAAGAAACTACCATATTGAAAATACACCTCTAACAGCTGACCCATTTGTTCAGGATTTGGGAACTTATGTGGACAGTGACCTAAATTTTGAAGAACATGTGCCCATTGTCATATAAATGTCCTTCTATTTTCCACACCTTATAAATGAAGATGTGTCTTCCTCTATTCAGCCATCGTTCAGTCATTGAATGTAATGCCTCCTTTGGCATGTATCTGTCTAGATACATACAACAACTGGAATGCTAGCAGAGATACTTTACTAAAAGGATACAAGTCCTAAACAACATGTCGTAAATGGACCGACTCAGAGACCTGTCACTATAGTTGGTATCCCTCACAGAGTTGAGCTGTGTCTGGCATATAAGACCTCCTCTGACACAATACTGATGGATTTACTGCATATCAACAAGTCAAATGGTATCAGAAATACTCATTCTACAGAACTAAACCTGTTCTGCTATATCATCAGAATGGTTTGGAAGGACAAAGGTGTCTTTCAGAGGATACTACCGCTCTGGAACATAGTCCCTATACACATTAAATAAAAGTAACCCCTGTCCACATTCAAGTGCAGCTTGAATCTGTGGATGACAAACAAACATTTATGCCCAGGAACTTCTCCTACGCTACTAACCGATAGAGATAGCTCCTAAATGCTTTATTCCATGCATGGGTTCCCTCAAATTATCTATTGCATCATCCCAGTTATTATCATTAGAGGTAATATATAATTAATAAAAAAAGAGTCCCCAGATGTTAGGCAATGGCACGGCTTCAAGAAACCATGTGAAAAGCAAAAATAAGCCAACAAACTGTGGTGCTGATACAAAATAGTAATATTTAATATGTCAGCAAAAGAACTATAGATAAGGATATTGAGAATGCAACAAAGTTATGTGAAGAAATACATATTTTTGAGGGACAACCTTTTTATGTTATGGGTCTCAACTAATTGAGCAAAGACCTCCTCAGTTTCGAACAACAGTTATGTGAAAGGAAGGTCCGCAAAATTTCAGTGGGACCAAACTGATTATGAATGGGGAAATCCATTCAGTTACAATAAACATGTCAGATATGAGGAGGGAAATAACAAAGTTACTAAATGAAAACATCCCAGATCTATACTTAAAAAAACATCCAGCTGGTGCTGTTCTTCCAACCCCAAAAGAAGTAACACTACAACCACTTTAGGCCCCACAGCCCCTTTAGGTCCCACTACAAAAGAGTAGGGAGGAAACATTCAAAAAATAGACAACATGGAGAGGTTACTGAAATTGTTAACTCAGAAATGAATGTATGCAATAATGTTTTAAACATTTCTAATGTAACGTTGTCACAAATACAAATAAATGTATTTAATAAAGGCCTAAATTTCATTCCAGGTTTTTTCATTTCTGAGGGCAACTTAGCTCAAGATGTAATAGGATTTTGTAGATTGTTGAATCTAAGGTTGTATTTTCAAAAAACTAATGATTCTGATTTTGAGAAGGTTTTTACTTATCACAAGTCCAAATTTGCACCACCCATGCATCACAATGTTCAGTCTTCAAACAAGTGTACTTAAAGATCTACACTTCTTTTCTAGGGGATTGAGTTGCAAGGCAAATAGCCTCTCAAAGACTGAACTTGAAGCCTTACATGAATTAGAAAATAACAAAGACTTGGTCATCCTTTCTGCTGATGAGGGTGAGGCTGTGGTGGTTATGAATTGGGCTCAATATGATTCTGAAGCACGTAAATAACTTAGTGATGGGCGTTACTATGTGAACATGCCCTTGGACCCCACATTTAGATTTAAAAAACAAATTGATGATTTTTCTATTATCTGCCAGACAGGAAGCTATTATTACTGATACAACTATGTACCATCTTACAATATCAGATCCTATGAATCAATATATATATTTTCTACCCAAGATTCATAAAGATCTTTTTAATCCACCAGGCAGACCGATTGTCTTGGACAGTGGGTCCGTTATTGAGCCCCCTTCACAATTTCTCACCAATTTTTTGCAACCACTCTTGAAATGGGTCCATTCTAGAAATAAGGACACTGCAGAATTCTTACATATCATTTCTGAAATGCAATTACAACAAGGATCGCTACTATGTACACTTGATGTCAGTGTACTTTACACCAGCATACCACATTGGACTGGTTTGGAGGCCATCGAATATTGGCTATATAATTCAAACCTATACCAACCTGGTTTAACACTTTTTTGATATGTCTCACTGAACATGTCCTTACAAAAAATGTTTTCTTCTACCAGGAACAATGCTATTGGCAGGTACAAGGAACAGCAATGGGGGCATCTTTTCCCCCATTTATGCGGACCTATTCATGGCATATGTGGAGGAATGCCTCATTTATGATAATATACACAATATCTACCTGGAAGAAATAGACATTTGGAGAAGGTTTCTGGATGACTGCCGGATGGTATGGAGATTGGATGTGGATTATTTGATGGAATTTATAGGCTATCTTAATGATAATAAATGGGGCCTACAATTCACGGTGAATTATAATCTAGAACAAATAACATATCTTGATGTTCTAATCACCAGAAATGCTGATCACACTTTACAAACTGAGGTATTTTGGAAATGTCCACAGTATAATTCCCTTCTCCATGCATCCAGCTTGCATCCACCTCACATAGCCAGGAATATCCCCAAATCACAGTTCATAAGTATGAGATGTATTTGTTCACAACAATCTACTTATGAACATTTCAGGAAGGATCTTACTAATAGATTTCATGACAGAGGCTACAGGATGGGATATGTTCTGGGTGCAAGTAATTGGGCATCGACATTGAATAGGGAGGACCTCCTAAAATATAAGGATAAACATGAAGGGGCAACTCAGATATCTGTTTGGTAACCACATATGGAAGGAACACGGGTACACAAATGAATAGTGTACAAAGACATTGGAACATGTTGTTGGCTGACAATAATGTATCACAGATACTTCAGGAGAAATGTTGTTTCTCATTCCGTAGGGGTAGGAATTTAGGTTCACATATAAGCCACTACAAATGAGGTTTCAGATCCACCAAGCTTCTTACCAGACAATCTACTATGTTGGGGGACATACTGGTTGGGTGTTCGTCCCTTGGCCATTGTAGCCACTGCAACAGGATTATGAAATCAAAACAATTTACTAGCAAGAATTCAGGAAATGTTTTTGGATTCTTTGCCAATTGTAGCAGTGATTGGGTGATCTATCTGGCAACATGCAATTGTTCAGCATGTTATGTGGGTCAAACCTTGAGGCCACCTAGGATTAGGATATCTGAACACATCAGTGATATGAGGACCAAGAAGTCCAGTAGTGCACTGTATACACACTCTTTGACATAACCTACAGCCACTTTTAGATTTATGGTGATACATAAAATTGGGGGAAGCAGATTAATGAAAACTGGATGGCATACTATTATTGATGCTAAGGAGAAAAAGTGGATAATTAAATTGGGTGGATTTTTTCCACCGGGACTTAATGAACATTTATAATTTGACCAATCAGCTTAATATTATGTTTGAGATCATGTATAAAAGAAGCTAATGGTGTTTTATCTTTTTTCCTAAACACTGAGGAAGGCTATGTAACCAATTTAGCCAAAAAACAGTTCTTTTGCTGACATGTATTAAATATTACTATTTTGTATCAGCACCACAGTTTTCTGGCTTATTTTTTGCTTTTTGTAATATATAATTATTGACCATAGAATCTAACCAAATGAGACTGGTTCATTTAAGCATAAAAAGGGAAACTGGCTAGCCTTAAAATGGTCCACAAGGGCAGGTAGCCTAGTACTTACCAATGACCTGTGACCCTTTATGGAAAGGGTACAAGTTTGATGCAATAGTTTCATCCTCTCTGAAGTCATCTCAATCAAATATAGTCTGACATTTCATTTAAGATGATTTTAAGCACACACACAAAAAAAAAAACAAAAATACTTCGTACTGTTGCCTTTTGAATATTTTGTGGACACCTGTGGTATGTTACAAAAATAATGCTGCCATTTCATATGAAGTGACACCAAAATCTTTACCATTCCAGAGTTTTCATTGTATAATGCACTTCATCAGATGCTGCATGTAGAGGCAATCTAACTGCAGTTTATCTATCACTCCGTTTGTTCAGTATTTTCTAAAGCACTTGTCCTAATGAAGGCCAGAGCACAGTTTATGTATCTATCAGATATTTAAAGATGCAGCTACAGCTGCTTATATCCTACTGACCTGTATTCCTCCAGCTTGGCACATCCAGATTTCTGACCAGAGGTAGGCATTATCAAGCCTACATACAGGATCATTGGATGTTACTAGGCTATTGGCCTTGAAAAACTTATAAGCCTAGCCAAGAGTTTAGCCCATATTTAGACAAGTCAGCACCCAATGCCCCTGTCCAGCAGGGACACAGGTGGAATCCCAGGGGTGTATTTTCTGTTTCCCATCCAGTTACCCAGGTTGCGCTTAAAAAGGGATAATGAGGTACTCTGCTTGATGTGAAGAGGGAGTCTATTCCACAGATGGGGAGTCTCTGGGACACAAATCTTTCCCCCCAACAAGTCCTACTGATATCACAGACCAGGTTGAGGTCGCTTGTATGGGTTGCTCAAGTGGAGCTTGACTTGCGGATATGCAACAGTCCCATCTAGGAGGGATCTGAGATTGCTTTATATGCCAGACGTCACCCATAGGGAGTCTGTAGGAAACTGAGCAGATAGATAGGGCTTTTAGCCTATCTGTGTAGAGTAGGTGTTTGAGGCCCTGGATTCTCCTAGTGAGGAACCTCTGTGGTATCTCCAGCTGCTGCATGTGCTTTGTGAAGTACATGCCAAAGGGAATGTTGTACTCAATTATTGGCCTTATAAGGGAAGAATACAGGGATGTTATGACCTCCTTGTCCCTGTATGAGATACCCTTACTTATGAGGTGGGCCATGTAGAAAGCTTTCCATACAACGTAACATGCAACATGGTGGTCAAAAGTCAGGTTGCTATCAACCTGGGTGTCGAAATCCCCCAAAACTGATTGTGTACTTAGGACATTGTTATTAATGTGATAATATGTGGGGATGTCATTTTGCCCAAAGGGGATGATGATGCATTTTTGGCATTCAGCTTGAGGCCATGTTTATGGCACCAGTCATTTGTTTGGGTGAGACCCTCTTGGGGGATGTCCACATCACTTGGGGAATTTGATCACTGCACCCAGCTTGCAATCATCTGTAAAACTGGTCAGCCATAGTCCAATGGTTTTGGCCTGTACTTCAGAGAAGTATAACATGAAAAACAGAGGCCCAAAAAATGATCCCTGGGGTATGCCACTCAAATGTGCCTAAAGAATGTGCCAACTACAAATCAGCAACAAATATTTTGAGAATATTCCAATTCATGTGTTAACATTTGCAGAGTCTGTGGCTCTTACTCTGGTTCTGATATCTTAAAACATTGTGTGGTCTGAATGCTGCTACTGAACCTGTTTATCAGACTTCCTTAACCTTTAAATGTTTACATCTACAGTAGTCAAGGGTTCAGGTGAGGCCATTCCAACTTGTTCCAGTATATGATTATTTCTTTTGGATCAGCAGACTTTATGTGCTAGAAGTCATTATTTTTTTTTCTCTGTCATTGTCTCAGCCACTACATTTCCAATCTACTAACTTTTATACTGTCTCATGGTAAAATGCCATTTTACTATTTCTTCAAGTTGCTCCTAAGTCAACTCACTGACCTTTCTTATTTTTAATGATATTATCAGGGCTACTGCTAAACCGAGTTAATATTATCTAATCATACATCATTTAAATATGTTATTCTCCTTGTAAACACTCCCCAGTATTTTGCTTGTAATTTCTGTATTCTTTATTAGTTGCTAATGTTAGGGTGTCATTCTAAGATAGTACTTGGTGTCAGAAGTGGGATGTCTGAATGACATGGTACCAGGAGTGGCATATCTGAAAGACATGGTGTTAGAAATTTCATCCCAACCTGCTCAAATAATTGAAAAGGTCATAAATGAATTTCAGATAATAAAAAACTTGCATAAATTATTTATTTGCAAAACACAAAATGCATTATTAATCAAAAGAAAAGCACCAAACATATTACTGATTAAACTAAATGTTTGAAACCATGATATTTTATAAAATTATTCAAAATACTAATGAGAGCGTTCAAATCTACTTCTGATTTGCATAACAAGCATGTTAAAAGTAAAACAAGCACAAGAAATGTATAATGACCATGATAAATAAGTATAACAAGTACAATAAAAGAGCAAAATGAGCATGGAAAATCAAAATGACTGCATTTTTTTAGTAAATGATCACATTTTTAATATGAGATACAATTTTGTATTCACTAAAGCTATTCAAAGTATATCGAGAATTACTCAAAGTATCTCAGAGTGTACAAAGTGTTTGCAGTGTTAACTTAATTATGGTACAACTATTTCTAAGAGTTTACTGTGTGCTGTGTACAATTCATTTTCAAAGTGGAGTCATTTAAAAGTGTTTCTTACACTGTACAGAGTTATTTCACTAAGTACAGACATTTTGAGAAGTTTACCAACAACAGCAAACAGGTAATCCACTGTGGAAGAGGTCTGTGAGATAAAGAACAAAATTCCAAAAAGTATAACCCACAGAACCAACCAGAACAGCAGCAAGTAATGAAAAAGCAGCTTTAATTTAAAATTAAATAAAAAGGTGAGTGATTTCATGCCCAACTGAGCACATCTTCAGACCAAAAAAATTATTAAAAACAGCTATCTTAAATACCCAGTACTTCAAATAATCTCAATCACATAATCAATTATTTAAATATATCATGAGCCCTGGTAACCAGCTTTAAAGGTACATAGCCATTTAACCCTGGATGTGCATCTCCTTGAAACCTTAAGGTTATGGAAGAATTCAATGACAAAGTTCTGGCTTTCCGGAATTGTTTACTAACCATAAAGAAAAAAAAACTGGTTAGAGATGTCCATGACTTCAGAAACTGACATGTTTTTTCATGGCCATTAACCCTGGACATGTTTTCGTCTTCAGAAATAACTTAAAAAGACAAATCTTGAGCCACTGCTCCCTCTAGTGAGCAGCAATTGGTTGACTTAGCTGTCAGTACACCAGCTCTGGATCCTATTGGTCCTATTTGGCGTTATTTATTTTATTTTTAATTAAAGCTCTTTTTCATTACTTGCTGCTATCATGGTTGGTTCTGTGGATTACACTTTTTGTAATTTGGGATGTTTCTTGTGCTTTGTACAATTCATTCACAAAGTGTAGTCATTTCAAAGTGTTTCTTACACTGATAAGGGTGATTTCGCAAAGTACAGTGATTTCAAAGTGTTCTTGTGCTACGGAACATATTTCACAAAGTGCAGTTATTTCAGAGTGTCTTTTGTGCTGTTGAGCATAATTACAAGTTTCTGGCATACATTTCTGACGTATATGTTTGTATATTCATACATAACTCCAAGGGTCTTTATTACTGTGTGTTGGCATGGCAGAGGCATTTTACAGACCCAGTTCACTTGTGTTTGATTATAATATTGCAGAGAACCAGAGAGTACTTGAGCAGGAATATGATGTTTACATACAAGCAGCTTTTTTGACAAAGATGCACGTACAGTGACATTTATTCTGCTTAATCTAGCTGGGTCAGAAGCCATTGAAAGAGAGCATTCATTTGTGTATGCACCAGCAGTATATAAATGAGAAGGGGAAAACCATCATGTTGTTGCAGAAGCTGAATTAAGGGAGGAACCTGAGTGCATGAAATGTAAATTTAGAGAAATGTGTAACCCCCCAGACAAATGTTACATTGGAGAAAGAGGAAAATACCAGGATGCAAAAATCTCCCTTACCAGCCACAGTAAGAAGCTGAGATCCCTCATAAAATCCTCCAAAGCTAGTTAGGAAAATAAAATTGCCAAAGATTCTAAAGACAACCAAAAGGCATTCTATAACTATGTCAAGAATCTAAATGTCAATGCTCAGATCTGCTCTGAGCTACAACAGAATGGCATTAAATATACTGATCCCAAGGATATTGCCAATATTCTGGAAGATTGATTCAGTGCCATCTTCACCCCCCTCTCATGCCCTAAATGGCCCATCTTAAACTGGAAGATTGCCAAATTCTGTTAATAACAGCTACACAGGTAAAAAACGCACTCTCCAAAGTGAAGAATACAGCATCCATGGGACCAGATGACACCTTGGGCTGTGTACTACATGAACTGCAAAATGAACTGGCACCTTACCTAAGTGTCATGTTTAATCATAGCCTCACCTCAGGCTTCATGCCCACTGAGTGGCCACAGCTACAGTTATCCCACTCCACAAGGAGGGATCTGCCTTGGATCCCAGGAACGACCGCCCCATCAGTCTGACAAGCCTCATCTGCAAGGCCATGGAATGTATTATCATGTAACTTATAAACAAAGACATTGGCAACTTTCAAACACTGGACCCCACCCAGTTTGGGTTTGTGAAGGGCCGATCTTGTCTCCTGAACCTGATTGACTTCTTCAAATCAGTCTCCAGAGCTGTGGACGAGGGTAAGGCAGTCCACACAGCCTATCTGGTCCTCGCCAAGGCCTTTGACACCTTCCTCCACTCTGGAATCACAGATAAACATACTAAGCTGGGCATTAATCACTACGTCACTCGATGGGTTGCCAACTGGCTTACTGACAGAACCCACATTGTAAAAGTAGCCAACTCCAAATCCAGCTCTAGACAAGGGACAAGTGGAGTACCTCTGGGTTCAGTCCTAGGACTGCTCTTGTTTGGCATCTACTTCTCTGAAGTACAGGCCAACACTAAGGGGCTCTGGCTAACAAAGTTTGCAGATGACTGCAAACTGGGAGCCATTATTGAATCCCCAAATGATGTGGATACTCTACAAAAGGGCCTTACAGAAACAGATGCTTGGTGCCAGAGCCATGGGCTCAAGCTTAATGCCAAGAAATGTACAGTTATCCCCTTTGGGAAAAAAACATGTACCCATGAATTACCACATAGGTGGCAGCACACTAAACACTGAAAGTGTGATAATAGACTTAGGGACACAGGAGGACAGTGGTCTCACCTTCGATAACCACATCACCACAACAATCAGGAAATCCTTCTATGTGGCACACCTCATCACTAAGGGCTTTTCATCCAGAAAAAAGGAGGCCATTGTTCCACTGTACTCATCCCTCATTAGAACCTTTATAGAATACAACTCCCCATTTGTTATGTACCTCTCAAGACATCTGCAACAACTGGAAAGGCCACAGAAATACCTAACTAAAAGAATCACAGGCCTAAAACAGATGCCCTTTGCTGACCGCCTTAAAAAGCTCCAGCTATACTCTGTCACATATTGTCTACTCAGAGGTGATCTCTGCTTAATATACAAGGCCATGTCAAACCCAGAGCTGTTGGACATGCTACAATTAAACAAATCCCAATCCTTCAGAGCCACACACTCCAGGGATCAAAACCTTGTCATCACAATAAACAAAACATGCTGGAGGGATGGGTTCCTGACCCAGAGACTCCCCAGACTCTGGAATAGACTGCCCATACATGCCAAACAGAGTGCCTTGTTGGCCCCTCTTCAAAAGGAACCTTGATGATGGGATGGGAGAAAGGAAATTCACCCTGGGGATCATATCAGTTGCCCTGCTAGACAGAGGTCCAGGGAAGTAAATAGTGTGGGAAGAAATATCCAGGGAATTGTTATGGCTAGGCTTGTATAGGCCCTAGTGCCGATTGCTAGTACCAACCTATGAACCCATGAAAGGCACTTATTTTATACAACAGACCAAAAGTCAGGAGGAACATTTTCTGCTTGCACTACTAACTTTAGAAACAAAGCTAAAATGTGCAGATTTGTTGATTTGAAAGACAAATTGATAATGGGTAGGCTTGTGTGTGGTATTAATAATGCTGCAGTGTGAAAATTTTTGCTTTGAGACAGTGGTCCAGCATAGAGATTTGTCAAATACCAAAGCTTACCGAAAGGCAGACAAACATGCTTGCAACTAAGAGCATGATCTCAGCAGCCTCTAGAGTGAAAATAAACAGTATGCAGCACATGGCTAACAGAAACAGGCCTGAGCACATGGCAGCTGCAGCCCCTGCTGGATTTCCAGGTAGACCCCATACCTTTACAGCAAGTTTTAAGACTAGCTGTGTAAAATGGACATGCTCAGTGCCGCACAAGGGAGAGTCAACAAAACCCAAGTCAAGTCTTATTTTTAACTGTAGTAACTGTGGTGCAAATCACTAGTCCAAAAGAAAAAACTGCTTAGCATTTGGTCAGCAATGCCACAAGTGTAAAAAATGGAACCACTTTTAAAAGCTTTGTAAATCAAGCAAGTCTCAGTCATTTATTAAGAAAGGTCACTCAAAAAAGCAAGTTGGTCATACAGAAAGCTGCAGCTCTATGTTTTATGTAGATGGAGTATCAGTGGTTGGTGAAAAGGTTAATGCAGTAGATTTGTTGGCAAAAAAACTAAGTGTTTTGTACTGTCCTGATTAATGGTAAGCCCACAGAGCTCAAAGTGGACACTGGTTCAAAGTGCAATGCTATGTCAGCAGAAACATTTGTTAGAGTAAGAGCTGATGAACAACTTAATTTGGCCAGTTGTGTGAAGCTTGTTGCTTATGGATGTGAAGAGATTCAAACCAAAGGCTCAATAGTGCTTTCGTGCTATTCAACTGGGAACAATTACAGCTTGCAATTGTATGTAGTCAAAAGACCTGTATAGTCATTATTAGGTCTCGGAGACAATTTAAAAATGAAACATCTTTCTTATACCAAAGAAGTCCATCACATAAGCACATGTTCTAGTTCCAGTGTCACTGATGCTGTTTTTACAGAGTATGCTAATATTTTTCTCCAGTTGTGTACTCCATGAAATTAGACCGACAGTTCAGTCCTGTGGTCAGACCAGTTAGAAGAGTTCTGATAACTATGCAGGACAGAGTCAAAGTCCAGTTAGATAAAATGGTTCATCAAGGTGTGATTTGCCCAGTTACAGAACCAACTGAATGGGTGTCTTCCATGGTAGTCTCTTTTAAGAAAAGCTCAGATGAATTCAGAATACGTACTGACCCAAGAGACTTAAAGAAAGCATTAAAGAGACCCCACCATCCTATGCATACAGTCGAAGTTGCTACCCTCATGCCAAATACCCTCATGCCAAATGCCACTGTTTTTTCTGTCCTAGATGTGAAGAGTTCATTTTGGCAAGTAATGCTTGATTGCAAATCTTCACTACTGACTATATTCAGTACACCATTTGGTAGATACAGATTTCTCAGAATGCCTTTTAGAATAACTTCTGCTAGTGAAGTATTTCAGCATGCAATGGAGGAAACTTTTTCAGGCTATCCATTTGCAATAATAGTAAATGATTTACTAGTTGGAGGCAATGGTGAAGCAAAACATTGCAGAAACCTCAGGAAAGTCCTAGAAAGAGCAAGTGAAGTGAATCTAAAGCTCAATCCTCTAAAGTGTAAATTTAGGCTGCCAGAAGTTAATTATAATGGTCATTTATTTACCAGTTTAGGCTTATGACCAGATCCTTCCAAACAAACAGCCATCCTTGAGATGCCAGCTCTAGACAATGTCCAAGCCTTACAGTGTTTTCTTGGTAAGTTAACTATTTGGGCAAGTTTATACCAAATTATCAGCACCCTTGAGAGAGCTGACATGCAAAAATGTTACTGGTCATGGTTGGAGCAATACCAGAGAGCATTTGATGACCTGAAACAGAAAATTGACAGTCCACCTACATTAAGATACTATGATGTCCACAAACCAGGAATTCTTTCCTGTGATGCTTCAAAGTTTGGTCTTGGTGCAGTTATTCTTCAAGAGGGCAGACCAGTAGCCTATGTGTCTTGAACTCTTATCCAAACTGAGATGCAGTATGCTCAAATTGAGAAGGAACTTTTGGAAATTGTGTTCGCATGTTCGAAATTCAATAATTATATTTATGGCCGAGCTATCCAGATTGAGTCTGATTATCAAACTCTACTCACTATTTGGAAGTAGCCTTTGCATACAGTTCCAACAAGACTAAAAAGAATGATGCTCAGATTACAAAAGTACAACTTCAAAATGGTCTATGCAAAACACAGACTTCTTTATTTGGCTGATACCTTATCCAGATCATCCAGAAATACCAAAGAAAAGCTTGTTACAGTGAATATTGACTTCAGTGTCAAGGAAGTGAATAATTTTTCTACCATAAGACTTGATGAGTTAAGAGATCATATAAAGACTGATTCAATTTTGCAAAAGCTCAACCACTTCATCACTGTTGGATGGCCATCAAAGCAATCTTGTGTACCAACAAAAGTGCAACCTTATTTTCCTTACAGAGATGAGATGTTGATGGAAGATGGTATAATTTTAAAAGGTCCTAAAGTTGTCATTTCTAATTCCTTACAACATCAGTACATCCAAATTTTGCATCGTGGCCACCCAGGTTATGAAGCTACCAGAAGAAGGGTAAGAGGACTACTACTTTGGCTTTATCTGTCAAAAGAAGTACTTTCATCTTGTTCAGTATGCAATAGTACTAAACCACATTTGCAAAAAGAGCCACTTCCACTAAGCCAGACTCCTGAACTACCTTGGTCAACAGTAGCTGATGACATGTTCGAGTGGCATAGTCAAAATTACTTAGTGCCGGTAGACTCTTGTTTGAATGGGTTAGAGGTTGACCTGCTACCTAACCTAACATCCAGTACTGTCATTACTAAACTGAAACATCATTTCTCAGTCCATGATAATCCAGTTATTTCTAGACAATGGTGACCAGTTTACCAGTCAGCTATTTCATAAATTTGCAAAAGAGTGTGAATCTATCCATGTTCTTAACCCAAAAGCACAAAACTGGAGAAACAATCCAAACCCATAAAACACAAAGGCCACTGGAGAAAATAATTTAAAATAACAAAAACTCTAGTGTCAGTTTTATTCCACTTTCATCAACAGACTTCCTGAGAATATTTCAACAAAATTTCCCCATCACTTTTATACATACACAATAAAAACATTAAGCAATTAAACTATTAGACAATTCGCCCTACCTAAAAATGTTAAAACCACATTTCTCCTTTAAACTAAAATATATAAATAATTAGGGTACAAGTTAAACTTTTAATATATTTTCTTTAAAAAAAAACATTTTATGTTTATATTTTCATTCAGTCCTGGGTCTTTATAAGCACATAATCTAATTTACCATTTTCCCTCTATAAAGTCTCCAGTTTATTTTTGTAATTAACTCCGCTTAAATCTTGTGGCAAATACTCTAGAACAGAAAACAGAAACTTCTTATAGGTAGAGCAAATGGTTGAATGTTTATATTATTGGCATCTTTAACTTTCATACTATATAGGTGTTCTTTAATACGCTTGTCCAGACTATGTGTGGTCTCACCTTCGATAACCACATCACCACAACAATCAGGAAATCCTTCTATGTGGCACACCTCATCACTAAGGGCTTTTCATCCAGAAAAAAGGAGGCCATTGTTCCACTGTACTCATCCCTCATTAGAACCTTTATAGAATACAACTCCCCATTTGTTATGTACCTCTCAAGACATCTGCAACAACTGGAAAGGCCACAGAAATACCTAACTAAAAGAATCACAGGCCTAAAACAGATGCCCTTTGCTGACCGCCTTAAAAAGCTCCAGCTATACTCTGTCACATATTGTCTACTCAGAGGTGATCTCTGCTTAATATACAAGGCCATGTCAAACCCAGAGCTGTTGGACATGCTACAATTAAACAAATCCCAATCCTTCAGAGCCACACACTCAGGGATCAAAACCTTGTCATCACAATAAACAAAACATGCTGGAGGGATGGGTTCCTGACCCAGAGACTCCAGACTCTGGAATAGACTGCCCATACATGCCAAACAGAGTGCCTTGTTGGCCCCTCTTCAAAAGGAACCTTGATGATGGGATGGGAGAAAGGAAATTCACCCTGGGGATCATATCAGTTGCCCTGCTAGACAGAGGTCCAGGGAAGTAAATAGTGTGGGAAGAAATATCCAGGGAATTGTTATGGCTAGGCTTGTATAGGCCCTAGTGCCGATTGCTAGTACCAACCTATGAACCCATGAAAGGCACTTATTTTATACAACAGACCAAAAGTCAGGAGGAACATTTTCTGCTTGCACTACTAACTTTAGAAACAAAGCTAAAATGTGCAGATTTGTTGATTTGAAAGACAAATTGATAATGGGTAGGCTTGTGTGTGGTATTAATAATGCTGCAGTGTGAAAATTTTGCTTTGAGACAGTGGTCCAGCATAGAGATTTGTCAAATACCAAAGCTTACCGAAGCCAGACAAACATGCTTGCAACTAAGAGCATGATCTCAGCAGCCTCTAGAGTGAAAATAAACAGTATGCAGCACATGGCTAACAGAAACAGGCCTGAGCACATGGCAGCTGCAGCCCCTGCTGGATTTCCAGGTAGACCCCACCTTTACAGCAAGTTTTAAGACTAGCTGTGTAAAATGGACATGCTCAGTGCCGCACAAGGGAGAGTCAACAAAACCCAAGTCAAGTCTTATTTTTAACTGTAGTAACTGTGGTGCAAATCACTAGTCCAAAAGAAAAAACTGCTTAGCATTTGGTCAGCAATGCCACAAGTGTAAAAAATGGAACCACTTTTAAAAGCTTTGTAAATCAAGCAAGTCTCAGTCATTTATTAAGAAAGGTCACTCAAAAAAGCAAGTTGGTCATACAGAAAGCTGCAGCTCTATGTTTTATGTAGATGGAGTATCAGTGGTTGGTGAAAAGGTTAATGCAGTAGATTTGTTGGCAAAAAAAACTGGAACAACCTGAACATAAAGCTATGTAGAATACACCAGTAAATTTACAAAAATATCTTTCTTTTAGGTAAATAGTGAAATTAACGCATTCACTGTAAATATATTTAGTGAAATAAACCTACAAATATTACATATCCCACAACTGTACATTCCAACATCTCTCTCTCTGTGTCTGTCTGTGAGACCTCTATTAAAGTATCCTGCTGTTCTAACAAAGGTTTAAAACATCTCCCTTTGCTATAAACAAAATTGGGTTTTGAGCCTACAACATCCCTTAGTTCATGATTCCCTTATAATATCTTCCAATTTTTGTTGATAACCCCCTTTATAGCAACAAAATCTACAGACATATCCAACATAAAAGCAGGTTTTTGATCAAACTCTCCTGTTTTCCTTGAAACTATAGTTGTACCTCATTTTAAAATAGGTTGGAATAATGACCTTGTCTTATCATATACCTCTAAGGCCACCTCATATAAGCATTCACTATTGTAACATCTATCCTTAAACATTTCAACAATTGTATACATCTCCCTCATAAAATCACTTTCTCTAGTAGTCATCCAAGAGGCACAGATTAAATGTCCTCTGGATATTTTTTTCTTAATAATAAAAGAATGGTCATTTTTAAAATATAAGTAGTTATTGGAAAACATATTTTTCCTATACATTTTACTATTCATTTCTTTCTGTCTAATGTCCCACTCCAAATTAACATCTAAAAAGTGTATGTTAAATTTCAAAAATTTGGAGGTGCCATTGAGTTCAGTCAAAAAACTATCCACCTCTCCTACTTTTAGGTCAATAATAAAAAACAAATCATCTAGAAAATCTTTATACAAAATTAACTTACAAAAAAAAGAACACCTAGCTAGTATTTCTTGTTCCCACCAACCTAAAGTAGATTGGCAAAAGACGGGGCTACACTAGATCCCATTGTCACACCCCAAACTTGTTTATAATATTTTTTGTCAAATACAAAGTATTTATTTATTTTTTTTAATATAACTTCCATTAATAAACAACATGCATATATTTACTTAACTTTTCAAGAAAGTCCCATGAATCCCTTAAATAGGAACTTAAATTCTGTACCAAGGGGTTAAACATACTATCCAAATACAAAGCAATGCTGCCAAAAACACAATTAGCTGCAGACACAATAGGACGAAATGGAGGTTTATTTAAGTCTTAATTAAATTTAGGTATCCAAAACAGGACACCTACTTTAGGAAATTCATTGTCCATAAAACCATATAAACCATAAATGATATACCCATTCATAAATAACTCATACAAAAGACTTCTTATAAAATTATAACGTCTACTAACTTCAGCAAAATCAAGCTCCAAATACTCTTCCTTGTTATTCAACATTTCAAGCATTGCTTCATTGTATTTCATTTGGTTCATGACAAGATGCCCACCCCCTTTGTTGGCATTCATGAACCGTAGTTCTTTATTACTCTGTAATTCATTTAATACTTTAAATTCCTTTAGAGACAAATTATAGTACTTACTTTTACTTTTAACTTTGTTTTGTAAAGTTATTCTCATTTCAGTCTCACAGACTTCTTCACACATTTTAATAGTGTAAGTTAGACTTGAGTTAAAAACAGAAGGTTTTTTAAAAGTACTGAAAATACCAACATCTTTTAATAAACAATTTAAGTTTAACTTACGAGTAAAAAATTTCAACTGCACTATTGTCCCAACAGAGTCACTCCTATGGCTTGGTATAAACTCTAACACTTTATAATTCTCACTAGATAAATTAAAGTCTAATAAGTTCACAATTCTACTAGCTTACTTGGTCGGCTGAAAAGTCGTTAGTAGTTGTTTAAATCTCAATATCCTCTGGCTTTTTGTTTCCCTTGGACATTTTTTGAAGAGGTAGAATCAATGGTGGTTTTCACACTAGATTCCGACTGTTCATTCAAATGATAGGGTCATTCAATTGTTTCGTCTTGACTTTCCTCATGGCTGGTGGACTCTCCCATGAAGTCAAGTGCTGCTCCTTCAATAATGTCATTACAATTAAGGACATTGTTTGAGTTGTCCTGATTGGATAACACTGAAAAGCTTCCTTTCATTCATAAAGTAACCTCACTCTTTTTTACATCGTTAACCAGGTTGCCAGTAAAAGAAAATGCAAAGTTCAAATATGCAGTGTGGTTAGCATAAGCTTACTTATCCCATTGCAGTTTCTTATTTTTACATGTAATTAACAACTTCTCAAATTTCTCAGCACTGTCATTAACTTCTTCATATGCACTCTGTAAATACTGCACCTGGGACAATATGTCAATGATTACCTTATCCGAAGAATACATTTTGGTCTTAATTTGACCTATTTTGACAGTGTTATTTTTAATTAAAAGTTTCATTAGGTGCAATCCCTAGTCATTTGGGGCATTTAAACAATCGTGGCCACTTAACTATATGGAGCAAACTACAGTGTTCAGAATACTTGTTCTCTATCACTAGTGCCCTAAACTTTTTTAGGCACTTTTCCAAAGAAGCTAAATGGTCTCTAAAATCCACCAGGTTAAAATTTTCATTCAAATGACTAGTTTTACTCACAAAAGGATCATAGTTCAGATTTAACAGGGACACTGTAGACCTTAACTTAATGTTGTTAGATGAATGTTCACCTTCAGGTTTGTTAACACCAACATTGACTACAGTATGCACTAAAGGACTGAATGACAATATAAATATACAATATTTTTTTAAAAGGAAAGATATTAAATGTGTAACTTGTACCCTAATTATTTATGTATTTTAGTTTAAAGGAGAACTGTAGTTTTAACATTTTAGGTACGGTTAAATTCATAGGTTCATAGGTGTGTACTAGGCTAATGGCCCTGGAGCCTTTACAAGCCTAGCCATAGGATTACCCTGGCATAGTGCCACCCAACCTTTGTTCCCAGTGCCTCTGTCAAGTAAAGCCACTGGTGTAATCCCCGGGGTGAATTTTCTGTTTCCCATCCACTCATCAAGATTTCTCTTGAAGAGGGTGAGCAGAGTGCTATGCTTGACATGTATGGGAAGTCTTTTCAATAGCATGGGTAGTCTCTAGGTTATGAACCTGTCCCTCCAACATGTTCTGTTAATTGTGGTAATGAGGTTGAGGTCTCTGGAGCGTTTGGTGCGGAGGGACTGAGATTTCTTTAGATGTGTGTCCCAGGTGGGTATGAATCTAGGCATAAGTAGCACCCTATCTTCATTAATGATGATGCTGCAATACCAGCAAAAAATGATCGCCTTCAGCAATTGTTTTAGTTTCTTTTGTCATGACAAGGGTATCCAATATCTATCAGCCTGGAGAGACATGATCGACAAACCACAATGCTTTGCCACAGATGGTCTGCACTTATCACAACTTGGCTTCTGGATACTGACAATAACTTTATCTATCCCTATACTGCCTTTTTTAAGCCTGTGCCAAGTTGTTAAACCCTCAAATGTAACAAAAATCACTTATGACTACCTAAAGGTACTACTGCTGAATGCTAGGAGTTTAAAAAATCTGCACTTCCTGATAGCACTCCTCACCCTGTAGAATGCAGACTTGTGTGGTCATGGAAACATGGTTCAGAGCCATGGAAAGCACCCTGGCTATCAAAGACTACAATGCCTTTCAATATTTCGATCCCCTCAGCTCAGAATCAAGCAAAGGGAGGAGGTGTCTGAGTGTTCATAAAGAATAAGTACACTACTAAACTAATCCAACAACATGACTCGCTTGTGCTGCTCCATGCCCTACTAACCACAGCTGCTACCCCCTATCATATTCTTGCTAGCTACAGATCCCCTAACATGAGTATGGAAAACCACACCTCCTACCTGAACCTACTGAAATCTTTTAACATTCAACCTAACAGCATACTTGTAGGTGATGTCCACTACCCTTCCACAAACTGGGAGACTTATACGACCTATAAAATTCACTTGCTCTGAGGTTTCTGGAATTCAAACTCCAAATCTGTTAAGAACTTTTCTAAGGCCAGTTACCTCAAACTAAGTGACAGCTTATTAAACTTCCCAAGCCCCTTTGAACCCAGACTGTCTAATAGTTCATTGCTTAATTGTTTTATTGTGTATGTATAAAAGTGATGAGGAAATTCAATTGAAGTTTTCTGAGGTAGTCTGTTGATGAAAGTGGAATAAAACTGTTTGACACTAGAGTTTTTGTTATTTTAAATTATTTTCTCCAGTTGCTGGTGTGTTTTTTGTGGTTTTGGATAATTTATCCACTTTTGCGCATTTGCGTTAAGTGCTTGGCTTTCTTATAGCACATGGCCGAGTCTGGAGAAGAGTTGCTAGATTTAACATTGCATCCTGTTCCTGAAAGTCAGGACCATTTGTTAAGGACTTTTATTTCTACCATGGAGGTGATGCAGAAGACTTTGCAACTTTTGGTAATACAGAACAAAGAGCCAATCACCAGAAAAGGTTTTATTGAGTCTACCAGTTCAGAAGAACATGTCCGTACCTTAGTCAATGTTGGTGTCAGCAAACCTGAAGGTGAACATTCAGCTAACAACATTTAGTTAAGGTCTGCAGTCTCCCTGTTAAATCTGAACTGTGATCTTTTCCATAGGGTCATACGTTCATAGGTGTGTACTAGTCTAATGATCCTGGAGCCTTTACAAGCCTAGTCATAGGATTACACTGGCATCGTGCCACCCAACCTTAGTTACCGATGCTGCTGTTGAATAGAGCCACTGGAGTTATCCCCGGGGTGAACTTTCTATTTCCCATCCACTCATCAAGATTTCTCTTGAAAAGGATTAGCGATGTGCTCTACTTAACATGTATGGGAACTATTCCATAGCATGGGCAGTTTCTGGATTATGAACCTGTCCCTCCAGTATGTTCTGTTGATTGTGGTAATGAGGTTGAGGTCTCTGGAGTATGTGATGTGGAGAGATTGGGATTTCTTTAGATGTAGCATTTCTAACAGAGCTGGGTCAGACATGGCTTTGTAAGTCAAGCAGAGATCACCACTAAGTAGGCAATATGAGACAGAATAGTTGGAGTTTTATGAGTCTGTCCATATAGGACAAGTGTTTAAGGCCTAGTATCCTCTTTGTGAGGTATTTTTGTGGCCTCTCCAGTTGTTGCAAGTATCTAGTGAGGTACATGCCAAATGGGGCATTGTACTCGATGATTGGCCTAATGAGGGAAGAATAGAGGGAGATAATGACCTCTTTCTTCCTGTATGCAAAACCCTTAGTAATGAGATGTGACACATAGGACTTTCTGACCACAGTGGCAATGTGGTGATCAAAAGAGAGGTTGCTCTCAACCTGTGTTCCTAGATCTCTTATAATGCCTTCTGAGTTCAGTGGACTACCATCAATGTAGTAACCTATGGGAACCGGGTTTTTCCCAAAGAGGATGACAACACATTTTTTGACATTGAGCTTAAAGCCATGGTTCTGACACCAGTCGTTGGTCTCAGTGAAGCCATTCTGTAGGATGTCAACATAACTTCCAGTCATCTGTGAACTTTGTCAGCCAGTATCCCTTTGTCTAGACCTGGACGTCAGAGAAGTAGATACCAAACAGGAGAGGACCCAGAACAGAACCCTGTGGGACTCCACTTGTGACTAGTCGGCAGTCTGACTTGGAGTTAGCAACTTTCAGACTGAGAGTTCTATCTGTGAGGCAGTTTGCAACTCACCTAGGGATATAGAGGTTGGTGCCTAGCTTAGTGAGTTTTTCTATGATTCCTGAGTGGGAATGGTATCAGAGGCCTTGGCCAGATCAAGGTAGGCTGTATGAACCACCTTATCTTCATCCACAGCTCTGGTGACTGACTCAAAGAAGTCGACCAAGTTGGGCAGCCATGATCTACCCTTCACAAAACCAAACTGTGTGGTATCCAGAGTTTGGAGATTCCCTATATCCTTGTTAATTAGGTCCATGATGATGCATTACATAGACTCATTAGGCTAATGGGGGGATAGTTCCCAGGGTCTGCAGTCACTCTTCCTTTGTGGAGAGTGATGACTGTAGCAGTGTGCCATTTGCTAGGGACAAAGCCTGAAGTGAGGCTGTGACTGAACAGGGCACACAGGTGAGGTTCCAGTTCACTCTGTAGTTCATGTAGAACACAGCCAGGGATATTGTCAGGTCCCATAGAAGCTGTATTCTTGTCCTTAGACAGTGCTGTTTTAAGCTGTGCAGCAGTAATACTGGGTGCTTGGCAATCTACTGGTATTGTGATTGGTCCTTTGGGGAGGAGAGGGGTAAAGTTGGAACTACATCTGTCGGCCAGTATATTGGCAATATCTGTTGGCTCGGGATAGGAGGTACCATTATGCAGTAGCACAGAGAAAATCTGGGTATTGCCGTGGAGATTCTTTACATAACTATAGAAGGCCTTGTGCTTGTCTTTACATTCTGCTACAATTCTGTTTTCATAGCTATCCTTAGAGGAGTTGATGAGGGATCTCAACTTTTTGTTAAGGCTGATAAGGGAGTTTTTCCAGTCTTGGGACATTACCTTATTCCACATCAGTTTCCTACTTCTGTTGTAGAGTTTGTCCGTGGCAGAGGACCACCAGATTGGCTTCCTTTTTTTTTTTTTGAGGAGAGTGTCTTGTTTATATTGGGTATGGCGAGATCCATGCATTTGTGTATGTGTTCGTGCAGTGCATTGCTGTATGATTTGGTGGTCATGCAAATATTTTCCATTTGCATAGGTGCTGTGAAGTTATCCACCACTGTTTTTAGGAGCCCAAAGTTAGCTTTGGAGTAAGTTTTTCATGGTGGTTACCTTTGCGGGGGGGGGGGGGGGATATGGATTTCCAAGGTGATTAGTTTGTGGTTGGATCTAACCAGGGAGGAGCTGACTATTGATGTAGAGCAATGGTCGCCCATGTTAGTAATGACCAGCTCAAGGATGTTGCTACCTCTAGTGGGTATAAGACTGAGCTGGTACAGGGCATTGGAATTAATGAACTCCAGGAAACGTTGGGCAAGTGTATTTGTACATGAGTAGTTTTCCCAGTTAATGGAGGGGTAGTTGAAGTAGCCTAGTTTGAAAGTGTAAGGTTGGACCCTAATATTCTTTAGGGTACTTAGGAATGTGGAATGAGAGTCTTGGAACATAGTTGGGGACATATAGCAGGCTGCGACCTGAATCGCTGTCATACCCAATGTTAGTTGCACCTGCGGTATCTCTGATGCATTATGTTGGTCTACCAGTCTGAAGGTGTGCACATGCTTTATGAATATGGAAACACCACCACCTTTGGAGCTTCGGTCCAAGTTCTGGGGCTGAAAGGTGTGGAAAGAGTTATATCCTGGTAGTGTAGGGGTGCTTTCTGCTGCCTTGAACCAGGTCTCTGTTACAGCACAAATATCGATATTCTCCATTTTAAGGAGTGCTTCGAGTGGGTGCATTTTGACATTTAGACTTTTAGCATTGAGTAGCATGACCCTCAGATTGCATTTGTTTGTAGCTGTTACAGTGGTAATTTGGTCTTTGGAACACCGCTTAAAAAGGCACTATAGGGGTGGCAAGAGTCTTGGCCAGTATCCAGAAGCCCAGGGGTGACAGATGCAGGCCATTTCTGTCAAAGCATTGAAGTCTGTCAACAATGTCATACCAGGAAGACAGATACTGGATCACCTTAGAATGACACCAGAAACTTAGCCAATTCTTATCATTTTCTGCTTGTACTGTGGTATAATTCTGGGTGATGGTAGGATGTTGCTCAGGGCTAGAGTCATACCAGCCTGGTTTACATAATCCGAGAGCTCCTCCATGTCTCTTTTTATGTAGTCCGGGGAGGTACTTCTCAGGTCATTCACACCCACATGTACATATTTGTACCTGTTGTTGAGGGACCTGAGTGCAGCCGTGGTGGTGCAGCAGTTAGCGTTGCTGAGGTTCTCTGGTTCGGTCCTAAGCTCGGCTGTCTTCTGTGCTGAGTGTGCATGTCCTCCCTGTGGTCACATGGGTTTCCTCCGGGTGCTCCAGTTTCCTCCCTCATCCCAAAGACATGCTGTAGGTGGAGTGGACACTCTAAATTGGCCCTAGGCGTGAGTGCATGCATGTGTATGCCTTCTGTGGAAAGTTGGGTGCTGGGCTGGTAACTCAACACCATAAAACTCCACTGCCAATCATGAGTGGACAGGTGATCTGCTGTGGCAACTCCTAATTGGGAAAAGACAAAAGAAGAAGAAGAGGTTGAGGGACCTGAGTGCATGCATTATGTGATGGATCCTGGCACCTGACAGGCAGCTGACTGTTACTTTCTGCATATTCAACCTACTGAGTGGGACATCAGTGTGCCTCACTATTGAATCACCTATGACTAGTGTGTTGGGCATGCTGTTTTGCCTTAGGGGCTTTGGTTGAGTGGCACACTGTTTAGGAGAGTTATGTGTCTCGTGATTAGTGTTGTGTTGTGGTGGTCGAGTGCATTTCTGCCTTAGTGGTCTCTGCTGTTTGGGTAGATTTTTATTGAGAGCCTCAGCGAAGGTGGATGCTGGTGTGTGTTCTGGAGGGCTGTGTGTTCCATGTGGTGTGGTGCAAGTGTTGAACTTCTCCTCTTGACCAGCTATTCCAGTCTTGGCTGGAGAGTGTGTATATGGATATATAAGTGCATCTCTCGCACGTCTGCATGTTGGGAAGTAAGAGGAGAGGGTTGTCTGTGTACACGAGGCAGTTGATACATTGCCTCAGGATTTCCAAGTTCACCAGATTAATAGGAGAAAGCACAGGGAACTGAAATTTAGACATGCCTGGAGGGGTGGGCATTAACAATAAGTACTGGATCTGTTTCCTTGTAGAATGTTTAGTGCTGGTAGCCACAATAATTGCTACAAGAAGCCTGGTAAAGTGCTAGACTAATAAGCTAGTAAGGTGCAGGTGAGGAGAGAACTAGTAGATCTAAGGGAAAAATTGAAGAACACACTTTGGCACTGCTCAGAAGCTTACAAACAGTCCTGTATACAGCAAGTCTGTATCTGGACTAGACTAGTTACAAGAAAGGTGGGAAACAAGTGCAAATGCAATCTTTTATACCAAAAAGTTGAGAGAGTGATGGAAAAACTACCCAAACGGTCAATAAACTATTATAATAAGTTATATAATATAATAACTTTTGTGAGTAAAATTAGTCATTTGAATGAAAATATTAACCTGGTGGATTTTACAGACCATTTAGCTTCTTTGAAAAAGTGCCTAAAAATGTGTAGGGCACTACTGATACAGAACGAATATTTTGAACACTGTATTTTGCTCCATATAGTTCCTAAGGGGCTACGATTGTTTACATGCCCCAATGGTGTTAATTCGCAGGATGCATTTTAAAAAAAAATAGTGGAGTTCTTCAATGTCCAGGGGTTGCAACTAATGAAACTTTTAATTAAAAATAACACTGTCAAAATGGGTCAAATTAAGACCAAAATGTATTCTTTGGATAAGGTAATCAGTGAAGTATTGACCCAGGTGCTGTATTTACAGAGTGAATATGTGACAATGTTGAGAAGTTGTTAATTACATATAAAAATTAGAAACTGCAACAGGATAAGTTAGCTTATGCTAACCACACTGCATATTTGAACTTTGCATTTTCTTTTACTGGTAACCTGGTTAATGATGTAAAAAGAATGAGGCTGCCTTAAGAAGGGAAGAAAGCTTTTCAGTGTTATCCAATCAGGACAACTCAAACAACATACATAGTTGTAATGATATTGAAGAAGCAACACTTGACTTAACTGGAGAGTTCACCAGCCATGATGAAAGTCAAGAAGAAACAAATGAATTACCCTATCATTCGAATGAACTTTCAGAAGTTAATGTGAAAACCACGATTAAATCTACCTCTTCAAAAAATGTCCAAGGGAAATGAAAAGCCAGAGGATGTTGAGATTTAAACAGCTACTATAAACTTTTCAGGTGACCAGATATGCTAGTAGAATTGTGAACATATCAGACTTTAATTTATCCAGCGAGCATTATGAAGTGTTAGAGTTAACTTTATACCAGCCATAGGACTGACTCTGTTGGGACAATATTGCAGTTGGAATTTTTTACTCTTAAGTTAAACTTAAATTATTTATTAAAAGATGTTAGTATTTTCAGTACTTTCAAAAAACCTTCTGTTTTTAATCTAAGTCTAACTTACACTTTCAAAATGTTTGAAGAAGTTTGTGAGACTGAAATTAGAAAAACTTTACAAAACAAAAAAGTTAAAAGTAAAAGTAAATACTATAATCTGTCTCAAAGGGAATTTAAGGCATTAAATGAATTACAGAGTAATAAAGAACTACGGTTCATGAAAGCTGGCAAAGGGGGCAGCTTCTTGTGATGAACCAAATGAAATACAATGAAGCAATGCTTGAAATGTTTAATAACAAGGACAGGTATTTGGAGATTGATTTTGGTGAAGTTAGTACAAGTTATAATTTTGTAAGAAGTCTTTTGTATGGGTTATTTATGAATGGGTATATCAATTATGGTTTATATGATTTTATGAACATCGAATTTCCTAAAGTAGGTATCCTATTTGGGATACCTAAATTGCATAATGGCTTAAATAAACCTCTATTTTGTCCTATTGTGTCTGCAACTTTTGGCAGCATTGCATTGTATTTGGATAGTATGTTTAACCCCTTGGTACAGAATTTAAGTTCCTATTTAAGGGATTCATGGGACTTTCTTGAAAAGTTAAGTAAATTTAATGTTACCTATGGATACCAACACAAGCATGTTACTTTTATTACTGTTGATATCATTTCACTTTTTATTAGTATTCCACATGACAAAGGTGTTGAGGCTTTAAGATTATTTTTAAATAAAAACTCAAGTTTTTCTGGTGATCAAATATATGAACTAGGTGTTCTTTTTTGGTAAGTAAGATTTGTATAAAGATTTTTAGCCAATTTGTTTTTTATTAGTGACCTAAAAGTAGGAGAGGTGGATAGTTTTTTGACTGAACTCAATGGTACCTCTGAATTTTTGAAATTTAACATACATTTTTTAGATGTTAATTTGGAGTGAGACATTAGACAGAAATAAATGAATAGTAAAATTTATAGGAAAGAGATGTTTTCCAATAACTACTTACATCTAGGTTGAGAACTGCTGATTGAGGGCTCAGTGTCTGTTATTCTAAAAGTGTATTAATTCTGGTTTAAGCACTTGGGCTTTCAAGCCAGTTATTTTACATTAAGAGGGTTCGTGGTCTGCACTCTTGTGGGAGGAGAGGCTGGACTCTGCCCTTCTGAGCTGGGAATTTCTGGTTAAAGGCTTATAGTGCATGCATATCTGAACTGTCTCTTACTGAAGTTGGTGCGCCTTGTTTGCTGTGGCATAGACTGGATTCGGGCCTGCTGGATCTAGCTTTGTTTGTGTAACTTGAGCACTAATCCAGACATTCTCTAAAATATTCAATGGTATTTATTACTGCTTGGTTGTAACTTGATTAAAGTTTAGCTATCATTCAAGTCTTTTGGATTAAGCACTTGGGCTTCAGACCAGTTGTTTTACATTAGGAAGGTTTGTCGCAAGCACTGTGGTGGCAGGACAGGTAGCTTTCATCCTTCTAAGTTGGGAACTGCTGATTGAGAGCCCAGTGTCCAAGTGTATTAGTTCTGGTTTAGGCACTTGGGCTTCAGGCCAGTTATTTTACATTAAGAAGGTTCGTGGTCTGCACTCTTGTGGGAGAAGAGGCTGGACTCTGCCCTTCTGAGCTGGGAATTTCTGGTTAAAGGTTTATAGTGCCTGAATATTTGAACTGTATCGTACTGAAATTGGTTCAGCTTGTTTGCTCTAGCATAGACTAGATCCAGGCCTGCTGAATCTAGCTTTGTTTATATGCTTGTTGTTTGTTTGCTTGTTATTTCCCTGGAAGCTAATTCCACCTAATACGCAACTTCTCAGCTTCTGTGGATCACTAGTGATATCTGCATTGCTTACTGTACTTATTTCCTTGTTTCACTAAGAAAGTTACTGTTTGTCGTTTTTGCATTTAGGTACTTGTAACACATTGCACTCAAGTTACCTGGCACTTGCTCACTAAAGCAATTATATAAGTCAGCACTAAAAATTAAAAGCACTACACCCTCACTCCCCACTGGCCCTTGTTTTCAATTAAGGATTTCCCAATATTATTCTAGCATGTCCAAAGGTCAGTTGTCAATCTCCTCTCCGGTCCAGCTGGTGAATCTGGGAATCTTGAGGCAATGTTATAACTGCCTCATGTACACAGACAACCCTCTCCTCCTCCCACATAACACAAATACTTGCGAGAGATGCAGCTATTTAGCCAAACTGGAGGCTGAGCTCTCTCAACTCAGGACTGACAAGACCAGACAGGAGGAGAAGGCAACTACACACACCACAAAACCAGCCACACATAATGCTTCCACTCCACTGAATCAAACACATAAACACACAAAGACATACTCGGAGGCTCTGAGTAAAAATTTACCTAAACAGCAGAGGCCTCCAAAGCAGACACCCAAACAACTGCTACCTCAAGACACCCCACAAGCAACACATAAACCACAAAAGCAGTGTGCAAAGCAGTCACAGCCCTTAAGGCCAAATACAACACCAAACATACTTGTCATAGGTGACTCCATAGTCAGACACACTGACGTCCCACTCACCAGGCTGAACAAGGAGAGGGTCACAGTAAGCTGCCTATCGGGCGCTAGAATCCGCCACATAACACAAGCACTCGGGTCACTCCACGGCAAGTACAAATATGACACAGTCATTGTCCATGCTGGTGTGAACGACCTGAGACGTACCTCCCTGGACTACATGAAAAGAGACATAGAGGAGCTCTCTGATTATGTAGCCCAGGCAGGTATGACCCTAACCCTGAGCAGTATCCTTCCTTCACCAAGAATGATGCCACAATATAGAGACAAGATGATCAGCTTTAACAATTGGCTTAATGTCTGGTGTCATTCAAAGGGGATCCAGTGTCTGTCTGCCTGGGATGACATGCTTGACAAGCCACGCTGTTTCGCAAGGGACGGCTTGCACCTGTCACCCTGGGATTCTGGATATTGGCTAAGGCTCTTGCCACCCCATAGTGCCTTTTTAGGCAAGGCTCAAATTCTAAACCTACCACCCTAGAAAACAAAATGGGAAGAAACTGAGGGTAATGCTGCTCAATGCCAGAAGTCTAAATCTCAAAATGCACGCACTCGAGGCCCTTCTCAGTATGGAGAACATCGATGTCTGTGCTGTAACTGAAACCTGGTTCAAGGCTCCTGAGAGCACCCGGCACTATTAGGTTTTACCTCATATCATGCGTTCCGCCCCAAAACCCGGACCACACCACAAAAGGAGGGGGTGTATCCATTTTCATAAAGGATACCCACACCTCCAGGTTGGTGGCAACGCACGAAGCTTCAGAAACCATCCAGGTGCAACTAACCATAGGCAAAACTGCTCTACAAATTGTAGCATGCTACAGGCCACCCTCTCAAACTCAGGAACCCCACACAGCCTTCCTGAAGACACTGGAGGGTATAAATGTATCTCCAAACACCATCATATTGGGTGACTTCAACTACCCGAATATAGACTGGGAACATTACTCAAGCCCTAACTTTCTAGCCCAACGGTTCCTGGAGTTCATAAATTCAAATGCCATGGAACAGCTAGTCACTGTTCCCACGAGAGGAGAAAATATACTAGATCTCATTGTCACAAACATGGGGACAAAATGCTCCACACCGGAAGTATATCCCTCATTGGTGAGATCTGATCATAAACTAATCTCACTGGAAATCCACATCCCGCCCCCACCCCAAACAAAAAGACCATAGTGAAGAACTTCTCTAAAGCAAACTTCACACTACTCAAGACTGGTGTAGTATCCTTCAAGGCCCCTGAGCCAGAGGAAACCACAACCCAAGCTGCGGAAGCCCTTACAAATGCCTTCTATGAACACCTCCAGGACTGCATGGATCAGGCAATCCCAAATAAAACCAAGACTCTTTCCACAAAGGGCAAACGTCCAGTCTGGTGGACCCCAGCCATTAACAAACTTTACAATAAGAGGAGAAAGCTATTACATGATAGAACAAAATCCATAAAAGGGAAGTCACCCCTGATCATTATTAGTAAAAAATACGAGCACTCATAAAATCAACTAAGGCCAATTTTGAGAGAAAAATTGCCATGGATTCAAAGGACAATCATAAGGCCTTTTTCAGCTATGTTAGGAACCTGGGTGGAAACTCCCAGATATGCTCAGAATTAGTCCAAAATGATACAAAAATCACTGAACCCACAGACATTGCCAACATACTGGCAGACAGGTTCAGTGCAAACTTCACCCCTCTCCCCTAAAGGAGAGATAACTATCCCAGCCGAGTGTAGCCTCCCGGACATCTCAAATGCGCAGGTGAAAGCTGCTCTCTCTAAAGCTAAAAACACAGCATCAATGGGACCGGATGGTGTCCCCGGCTGTGTGCTACACGAGCTAAATGAGGAATTAATCCCGCACATAAGGCAGCTGTTTAATCTCAGCCTTACCACAGGATAAGTGCCCAAGGAGTGGCGTACGGCAACTGTGGTCCCACTCCACAAAGGTGGCGCCTCTACGGACCCTGGTAATTACCGCCCCATAAGCTTAACAAGTCTAGTCTGCAAAGCTATGGAGAGGATCATAATGGAGCTCATAAACAAAGATATAGGGACTTGCAGACATTGGACCCGACCCAGTTTGGCTTTGTCAAGGGAAGATCATGCCTTTTGAACTTGGTCGTCTTCTTTGAAACAGTCACCAAGGCCATTGATGAGGGAAAGGCAGTCCATACAGCCTACCTTGACCTTGCAAAGGCTTTCGACACAATACCCCACTCGGGTATTGTAGAAAAACTTACCAGCTTAAATGTAAACCCATATGTCACAAGATGGGTTGCAAACTGGCTTAAGGACAGAACCCACAGGGTTAGAGTTGCTGGCGCTGTGTCAGACTCCAAGCCAGTTACAAGTGGTGTCCCACAGGGCTCGGTCCTTGGCCCCCTATTGTTTGGCATCTACTTCTCAGAAGTACAGGCCAGCATGGGAGGACTTTGGCTGACAAAGTTTGCAGATGACTGCAAACTGGGCGCCATAGTGGAAAGTGCATCAGACACGGATATCCTTCAGAAGGGACTCACGGAAACAGATAGCTGGTGCCAGAGCCATGGCCTGAAGTTAAACGCCAAAAAATGTATAGTCATACCCTTCGGGAAAAACAAGGTAACCCCAAGCTACCATATAGGTGGCAATCCACTAAGCACAGAAGAGGTTATCAGGGACCTGGGGACCCAGGTTGACAGTGGCCTTTCTTTTGACACTCACATTGCTAAAGTGGTTAGAAAGACCTTCTACATTGCCCACCTGATCATGAAGGGATTCACATCCAGATCTAGTGAGGTCATTGTTGCCCTGTACTCTTCACTTATCAGACCAATGATCGAGTACAATGCCCCATTCGGGATGTATCTCACCAGACATCTGCAGCAATTGGAGAGACCCCAAAAGTTCCTCACCAAAAGGATAAAGGGACTCCAAAATCTGTCATATGCTGCCAGATTGAATAAACTCCAGCTCTATTCAGTCGCATACCGTCTGCTCAGAGGTGACATGTGCCTGACATACAAGGCCATGTCCAACCCGGAATTAATGGACATGCTCCACCTCAAAAAATCCAAATCCACCAAAACCACTAGAGCAAGCGACTTAAACCTTAACACGGATATAAATAGGACATGCTGGAGGGATAGATTTATCACTCAGAGACTCCCTATGCTGTGGAATAAAATCCCGGTCCATGTGAGGCAGAGCACCTCGCTGACTCTGTTCAATTGAAATCTAGACCTGTGGATGGGAGATCGTAGGTTTACCCCAGGAATCATCTCTGTGTCACTGCTGGACAGAGGCACAACAAACTAATGGGCACAGTATTTTTTCATATAAGGGGTGGCGTAAGCCACAAAAATTTGGGCTAGGCTTATAAATGCCTTAGGGCAGATAGCCTAGTATAAACCTATAAACCTATAAACCTATTTTAAAAGTGGCCACCCTTTTATTATTAAGAAAAATATACCCAGGGGGCAGTTAATCCATGCCTCTCGGATGACTACTAGAGAAAATGATTTTATGAGGGAGATATCTACAATTGTTGAAATGTTTAAGGATAGAAGTTACAATAGTGAATGGTTATATGAGGTGACCTTAGAGGTATATGATAAGAGAAGGACGTTATTCCAACCTATTTTAAAATTAGGTACAACTGTAGTTTCAAGGAAAACAGGAGAATTTGATCGAAAACCTACTTTTATTCTGGACATGTCTGTAGATTCTCCTGCTATAATGGGGATTATCAACAAAGATTGGAAGATATTGCAAAGGAATTGTAAAATAATGGATGCTGTAGGATCAAAATCCAGTTTTGTTTATAGCAAAGGGAGATGTTTTAAAACATTGTTAGAACAGCAGGACATTTTAACAAAGGTCCCACAGACAGACAGAGATGTTGGAATGTACAGTTGTGGGATGTGTATTGTTTGCTGGTTTATGTCACTAAATATATTTTCATTGAAAGTGTTAATTTCACTATTTACCTAAAATAAATATATTCTTGTAAATAATCTGGTTTAGTCTACATAGCTTTATGTTCAGGTTATTCCAGTTTTTTATACTGGTATGACTACACACAGTCTGGACAAACATATTAAAGAACACCTACATAGTATGAAAATTAAAGATCCCAATAATATATACATTCAACCATTTTCTCTAACTATAAGAAGTTTCTGTTTTCTGTTCTAGAGTATTTGCCATAAGACTTAAGGGGAGGTAACTGCAAAAATAAACTGCAGACTTTATAAAGAAAATGGCAAATTAGGTTATGTGCTTATAAAGACCCAGGACTGAATGAACATATAAATATACAATGATTTTAAAAGGAAAGAGGTTAAAATTCTAACTTGTACCCTAATTATTTATGTATTTTAGTTTAAAGGAGAATTGTGGTTTTAACATTTTTAGTTAAGGTTAATTGTCTAATAGTTTAATTGCTTAATTGTTTTATTGTGTATGTATAAAAGTTATGGAGAACTTTTGTTGAAGTATTTTGAGGAAATCTGTTGATGAAAGTGGGAATAAAAATGTTTGATGCTAATGTTTTTATTTTTAATTATTTTTTCCAAGTTATCCATGTTACTAGTAGCCCTGAGTACCCATAGTGAAAGCCTAGCTGAACGTGCAGTACGAAGTGCAAAGCAATCACTAGATAGGTCAGAGTATGGCAATACTGATGTTTTCTTGAATTTGCTTAATCTCAAAAATATACCCACTGACAACTAACTTAGCTCACCTGCTCAGATACTTCTGTCTAGGCAAACCAGAACAACCTTGCCTATCAGTTCCAGTTTGTTGGTGCCTAATGCTAAAAACACCAGAGCAATCAAAGCCCAACTATTCAAAAAGCATTCATTACAGAAGTCCAACTATGATAAAATCAGCAGATTTCTTCTTCCATTGAAAGAAGGAGAGGTAGTGAGGATGCAAACAGGGAAAGGTTTTGATTGAACTGGTCAAGTGAGAGGTGTTTGTGCTGAGCTGAGATATTACTTAATAGAATCTGTTGGTATCTGAGGGTATAGAATACAGAAGAAATCGCAGCCATCTTCTTCTTGTGTCTGAATCGATATTGCAGCATCGTACCTGTGATACAGACTCTAGATCTCAGAGCAATCCAGACAATGCTCCTGTTGAAGGACATGTCTCAGTACCTATTCCCTTTCCTGATGATGTCCCAGATGTCCCTGAAGTTGAACGTTCATTAAAGATGGTCCCTGTTGCTAAACCCAACTTCCTTGTTGAGTGAACAGCCAGAATGTTAACATGTATGAGTGTAGTAGTCAGTCTGTTTATAAGTTTAAGTTACTAAGCCTTAATCCTGATGTGTTTGTATATAATAAAGTTGTTTGAACTGAACCCACAACTGTTCGACTATTTTATCCTGACCAGATGAACAACAATACTCTCACTATTACCTACATTACTGCTTTATGCCAGCATTTACTGGTCAGCTGGTCTAGTTCCAGGAAGTATTTCTCTCTCTCATTGGCTCAAATATAGAGCCAAATATAGAGCAAATGAGAATGAGGCTTCTTAGAGCTTCGAACTGACAGTGTGGTACTTTCATTTTACTAGCACATGGTGGGACACTTGTTTAATGCATCATTTACAATTTTAGATGAAGATTTATAATTTACCATTGATTGGACAGTGAAAATGCCATTTGATTTTTTTTTTTTTTTGTTTTTACTACTGAGATAGAAATGGATGAATTTACAGTTTACCACAGGCAGAATAGCAACAGTTGCCATTGTTGTTTTTGAGTGTGGTATGGCTCAGAAAGTGAAAATGGATTTACAGTTTGTCATTGATGGGACAGTGTTTGCCATTTGCTGCTGGAGAGGGAAGATTGTTTTAATGCTGACATGCCATTTGTCATTCGTTGGACATTAGAACTGACAACGATTTGGAAGTGTGTGTCCATGTGCACATGTGTGCGCCCACTTTAAAATGTGTGTGTGTGTGTATACCTTGTTCCTACATCTCAAGGTAGTATGGTGCAAAAGGAAGGGACATAATTTGGCCACTATCAATGGGTTCCTTGTTTTGTTAACTGTTGACAGTGTGTTTATTATCTGGCTGTGAATAACTTGGGTAGCATGAGATTTACAGGTTTAATGATACACTATTAACAGCGAATGCATTTCAGCTTGTTTTTTACAAGCACACAGGAGTGAAATATGCTGTATTTGTCTACAACTATTCATCGGGTACTTAGTGTAGATGAGAAGGGCTATGAGTTGTTAATGAGCTGCATCCTGTAGTGCAGGGTTTAAATCCCACGTCATCTGCTGTCTAGTGTGCAAGCCTGACTATGTCACATATCCAGATAGTGCTGCTGGGCAGCCTCTGAAAATATAAATCTGTTTCTAGAGCTGCCTGACATATTTATCCTTTGAATACCAGCCCATTCAGATAGCCAGCAATTAGTCCTTCAATATTTGCTGTTTGACTACGAATGCCAGCACAGCTCTTGTAGTTTAATGGGTTCCTAGATGCATCATCAATAAATGTGATCTTCATTAGAAAGAGAAGTTTATTGTTTCTTATGCTGTCTGTGTTCAATGTGTTTTATCCATCAAATGGCTTTCAATGTTTTTGCTAAATAATTTTCTATTTAAAGTTTTCAATTAAATCCAAATCTCTATGATCATTGTAAAAGTAAAGAGCAAAATAATATGCACACTGACAGGTTTGAGCAGTGTTTTATGGTACTCAGAGAGAGGTAGCCAAGTATTGGGATACTGGTAGTAGTGTGTGTGTGTGTGTGTGTGTGTGTGTGTGTGTGTGTGTGTGTGTGTGTGTGTGTATGGAACCAGTCCATTTCCCTGCCTAGCACCTCATTTATTCATCATCTGTTTCGGCTCACAGTGCAAAGTTCTGATATGATGTTCACTGAAAACCATGGTAACTATATGACTGCTGAATGCTGCCACCTGTACTCAAAATTCTAATTTGTCTGACTCTCTATTATAACTAAGCAGCTGATAGAATCAGCCTTTTGTTTCCCAAGCAGTTCCCCTACTCTGAATGTTCCATAACAAAATCATGACATACAAATTTCATCACAATGTTTTCCCTTTTCTCCTGCACCAAACTGAATAGACTTTATCTATGTTTCTGACAGTAAATGGTCTAGAGGTTGTCTAAGGTACACTTTTGCTCTATCCATGCTGTTTAGCTAACCTGTCACCATACTGGTCACTGCCCTCTTTTGTCACATCTGATATGTCCATCATTTTATAGAAAGGCTTTTATTAGCTATGGCCTAACCTTCTCTAGACTTTCATTTCCACAGGAAGCTGAGAAGATTTCAGCTATCACACTGTAACCTCAGTCACCCTTCTTTTCATTTATTCCATGATTTTATTTCAAATACCCAAGTCCTTGTTGTAGGAATTGATGCCCTGTTCTCTCTCTTCTCTCCGGAGGTTGAGATCAGCTCAAAGTTCAAATTGACAACTATTTCCGGAAGATATCTGTTAGCCTTCATTTGATTGAGCAAGTCACATAACCAGACAGTGCTTTGGCAATTTAGAATTTGGACTAGGCTCCCTAAAAGTAACTACCTAAGATGTGCATTTTAATTTTATCTTAATCCAGTCCTTCAAACTATAAGCAGTACAAAGCATTCATCCAAGAAACAAAACATCCAGCTGGAATGGAGAACCTTGCTGCAAACCCATTCCTGTTGTTAGACTATCAGCCATAGTAATCTAAAAGAAAATGGTCTAATGACAACACACACTCTATTATACATGATTTTGCTTTCACTTAGTCATGCCTTTTTACACATGTTCTGAAACAATTACAGTTCTCCTCAAATATTTGTTTCACAAAAGTCACCCACTGACATTAACTTTCTTCTTACCAATGTATCCCAGATCACTTCGTATTCAAACTGATTACTCTGGTAGAGGGAAGCCTCTTCTCCACTTCCAGTCTTTCCAGTCTATTTCCAAAGAAGTGAAGACCATCTGTCTAGCCAATTTTATTTTCTTCACTAAGAGGAATCCAAAGTTTCTCTGTTTTCAATAACAGCTGAAAATTATTCGGGCAGTGAATGATCTTACAGCCAAAGCTACTGACCCCCTGCCCACGTGGACCTGGTATTCAAACACAACCAAATAGCAAAGTGTTTTGCAAATACAAGTAACAATATATAACAAGTCTTCAATAACAACAGCTATTAGTGTTTTTGATCATGGTTGGCCAATCAAATTCCATTTATGTGATAATTTGTATTTTCTAATTAATGGAGACTTGAGCAGTTGCCCTTTGGTATATTTGGATCAGATTACAAACTGATCAAGTTTTCAGATAAAGAAAATTGATGATGAATAACTCTATACTGGTGTATCTCTTTTTGGGGGGAGGCAGTACTATGGAAAATATATAAGTTCTGCACAGCAACTCTTTTTATTTATTTATTAATTTATTTGTGTATGTGTTTATTTGTTTATTTGTCTTTGTTGTCAGGGGAATTCTGATTGAGCAGAGCCCATTTTCAGTGGAGGCCTGGGAAGAAAAGCTCCATCACAGAACATTTATGTCTAACAAGTGAATTTCAAAACAGTTCTACAAAAACTGTGGCATATCTCTGAAAAACAAACATAATTACAGAATTATAAAACAGGTATATACAGTAAAGCATTTACAAAAACACATTAAGTCTATACAGTTTTGGTACCTCTAAAATCATGTAGGAAGTAAATGGATTCATATTGTAGACCAGAAAACTGCTGTAAAGTTTACTATTTTTACATTTCAGTTCAGAAATGTTTGTAAAGACTTCAAGAGATATAATGAAGAGTAAAGTTGAGAAGTAAATTACAAAATTATGTAGGAGGTGTGATATTAGTATCGCATAGGAAGATAGTGGTAATAGCATTTGACTAAAAGAGCATGGTATAAGATTAGTTTAATCTAGGATGCCTATTTCAAATTGGTGACTCTGGAAGTTCTATAGCTTAGGTATATAGAAAATGCAGGGGCAGAGTTGTAGAATGCAAGTAATTTAAAAAAGAGAAGGTGAAAAATAGTGTTTAAGTGTGTAAGAAAGAGCAAGCTAAGAAGTAGTGTTCAAGAGAGGGGTAAAAAGAGGTGTATTGATTCAAGTGCAGAAAGGAAAGTTACTACTACAAAGTAGAAATGCATTACCAGAACCAACATCTTTTGTTAACGTTTCAGGCAATTGTGTGTGTGTGTGTGTGTGTGTGTGTGTGTGTGTGTGTGTGTGTGTGTGTGTGTGTGTGTGTGCGTATATATATATATATATATATATATATATATATATATATATATTTATTTATTTATTTTTTTTTTTAATAAAGGGTACTTTTCAGGATAACGTATCAGTTAGTATGCCATAATTAGCTGAGAGTATGTTAGGTAGTTAAGTTCTAGCCAGTTTAACTGCTTTAAGGTTTGACATTGGTGAGTTCAATGTACGGTATCAGTAGCAAATTTAGCTACTTTGTTGTAACAGTTGTCATGTTTAGATTTTATTGTAAAGCTTGCATTTATAAAGATAGGTGAGGTATATAAGAGGGTTGGAAGCAAATAAGATGAGGCTTTTTATTCTTGCTGGGTGTGTAAGGAATCATTTGGCCCTGTAAGGTAGCCAAGTATCTAATGTGCCTTTTTAATTGTTTAAAGAATATGTTGATCAAATTTAAGACTGTCATGGATTACAATGATCAGTAATTTAGTTTGTGGTACTACCACAATTTTAGTATTATTTGCAAATATAAAAAAGAACAATTATTGCTAACTGAGAAACTGTTTTAGGATGAAGAGCATCAGTTTTGTTTTACTGGGACTGAGGAAAAGGTTTGAAATTTTCAGGCAGGTTTTCATTGAAGAGAAAGAAATTTGAGTAATTTATTAGAGATTGGACATTATGGGAGTTGTACATATTAAGGTAATTCATTTGCTTAGTATACTATATTTTCTTAGTCTATGGAAATGCAAAGCTTGTTTTTAAAAATATTGAAGAGAAGGAGTCATAGTATTGAGCCCTTAGGGGCCCCTATGGAAACTGGGAGAAAAAGGGAGTTTCTGTTGCCATTGTATTGCTTGTTGCCTTCCAGACAGATAACTAAGGAACGAGGTAAGGGAAGACTGACAATAATCTATAGAAGTCACTAATTAAGTGATAGTGCTATGCTTGCATTTATTATTGTGAATTGTATTTTATAATGTATTTTTATAGTTGTAGACAGCATGGATAACACTTCAGTAGCCATGGAGACTGGTCTGCCTGTTATTTGCAGAATGTCTCTGACCCAATACCATGGCAGTCCCTACATTTGCAAAATACAGCAGTGACTGGTATGAGTATTAAATATGAGTCTTCATTTCCCTATGTAACCCCTACTGAATTAGAAGAAAATAGAGAAATACATATACCAAACAATGCTAAAAAATATGTAAGAGGCCTTGACTTAGAAGTACAATTCAGATAGCAAAGTAAAATGTATGAAACACATACATCATCCTAGAGACATGCTCCTAGTACTGGTATGAGGTTTGTAATCTTGCCTGTTTAGAAAGGAACCTCTTTTGAGAGGTGTACAAAGTAATATGGATTACTTAAAGAACTGGCAGTCTGAAATTGAAGTACAGATGGGAATGCCAGTCAGAGCTTATAGCTACTATAGAAAGAAGCTAGACTTGTAGTAGATGCAGTGAAGGAGAATTTCAAACACCTAACTAGAAAGTATTGCAGCTCTAGTAAACAGCTATTCTGAAGATGTATGGCTAAGAAGAGAGCTAACTGAAAGATTGCCTCTGGTGGTCCCCAGTTTACTGATACTAAGAAGTGAACAAGGGAGAACAAGGACTTGTGACATCCTAAAATTGTTATGCTGATCTTACAGCTACTTGAGTGAAAATTCAACTGAAAAGAAAAAAAACTGTGTGATATTACCCAACATATTAGAAAGCTGAAAGAACAATTTTCAGCTTTAACCATAACCAGCAAAGTGGAACAAAGTTGCATAGTAAAGTTGTCCATGGATGATGAGAAAATAGACTGGACTAGCATATCTGAAGAAAGTAAACCTAAGCCACAGAGTTTGCATAAGTTTTTAAAAGGGGAATTTGGGAGGTATCACTGTAGGAGAGATAGTCTAAACAACACCATATGCAATAAAAAATGATGTTGCATCAAAATTCACAAGAATTCTATAACCAGTTAAATGATGTATATTTCCCAGCTAATAAGGGTTTAGATAGAGAGATTCACAGTTTTCAGGGTGTCAGCTGCCAGAGCTTATCGTTTTTCATTAGAACACAGTTATCTCTAAAACTTAAAAAGGATCATTGAACTGAGCAGTGGATTACATACAAGGAAGTAGATATCTGAGAATCCACTAACAGAGGTAAAACCCTGCCACCAAAAAGGAGAGGGGGAGACTACCTGCTAGAGCTCAGATACTATAAGTCAAGTTCCTGATACCTTTGGCATGAATGGAACTGAGCTGCCTCGTTCAAAAGGCAGTAAACAAACCAAAAATAAGCAGCATGAGCAGGTTAATTCCTATGTTTAAGTAAAAGCTAGTGCCAGTTTTCCTGGTTTCACTCCTCCTGGGTCTGTGGCACCCAGCAATCCTACCCTACTGGCAACTGTACTTCCATTAATTAGTGACTAGTTTCTTCTGCCTCCTCCCAGGCTGAAAATTTAAGTGACTTTGATGAGGTTACTGATTTGAAAGACTCATTTTTGATAAAGGTAAACAAAAACACATTCTCCAAAGATGACCCCTTACTGGAAACTCCTAAAGCTTATGCAACTAGTGGGGATGATACTGACTTGTTACAATGGACAGGGTAAAATAAATTCTACTTGGGCAACTTGATCACTAACAGAAGCACATAGAGACTCTACCATGAAATAAATGTGGAAAATGGCTTCAAGTATGAGGCCTTAATATACTCAGAAACTGAAATAATTCTAATGTCACTAGGCTTCTATAATAAACTGAACAAAGCATTAAAAGATTCAAAAAGACTGAAAATCATATAAAACGCCCTGCAGTTTATAAGCTACATGGATTTGTGGACAACTAACCTCAGGGGAAAGTATTGCTAAAGATAACATTTTGAGAAATGGAAGTGAGCCATCCAGTACATTTCACTGAAAGCCAGGAGATGACTTCTTAATGTGTGATGATCTGCTTAAAAGATCTAGGCTTATTATTGACTATTTTCACAGGGTCTGATTGTCCAAGTTGAATAAATCCATTCCCTTTCAAAGGAATTTAAAGGTTCATGAGCAAGCAGAATCATACTATTTGGAAAGAGGTGATATTATGATTGTAGTGTTTTCTTTGTAAGGTCAGATGTGTCAGAGCTTGGAAACTCTGAGGATTTAACCCCATGGAGAGAGAGGATGCCTGTGGTATGTGTGTTAAGGTGGGATGTAGGCAAATTTGAGATAAATGCAACCGTTTTAACATTCTTCACTAAATAAGTAAACCCTGTTATCTCAAAGTCATTCAAACACTGACACATCAGTGCTATATGCTGAACACCCAACCACCCATGTGGAAAATGCAAAGAAAGTTCACCAGATCATGAGTCATTTAATTACAGAATGTGGTCAGAGGGAAATTAAATGTGTATGTGAATTAAGGCACAAGGTTTGCAGTTGCTTAAATCTGCATTATGCTTGGGATATGAGAAGTGTTTTACCCACAACCTGTGTCATAGATTACTAAAGAGACAAAGGCTTGCTCTGAGATTTGTTAAATAGTCAGAGTTGTTGAAAGGTGTTCCAAATCATGATGGGAATTTAAAAAGAATAGACATTTATGCTTTAAACCTCCAGCTAGGAAAGAAGACATTGCATTACCCTGTGTAGGTGATGAGGAGCCTAAACTCATCCTTGTACATAGGTTGAGATATCCTGGTGTGCTTTTGTTTATGTTTATGAACCTGATCAATAACATTTCATGCTTATGTACACAGTGGGATCCAGTACCCCTTGTAACTCCATGAGCTCTGAGATCATGATAGATCATGTCACAGGTATGCCAGATTATGGCTGAATCTGATACAGTAATTCTTGCCTTACCCATCAATACTGCTTGTTCTTAGCAAACATTTAAAAGACATATGGTTAAAATTATACTCTACATCCTACCTAGATACCAGCTGTAAATGCATGCTGTGATGCATAACCCAAAAGCAAACCTGTATGCTGTAGAAGCTCACTTATATGGGACTCCTTCTGTGATTTGGATTAGCTGTTCCTATTATTGGTGAGTTACCAGAAAATTTTCCAAGACAATGAACTGAAAGGAGAAATAAGATCACTACCTAAGATCAATGCCAAGTGTTTTAATCCTACTGCAGGTAATCTGATCTGATGATAAAAAATAAGTATGCTCATGTCAAGTTAATGGATATTGTATCATGCCATTTCATGCAGAGAGACAGGTTTAGAAGCTTACGGAAGTGTGTAAAGTTGACCTTAAAACAGTGTCTGACATGACAGAAGACAAAATGGAGTTGGATAAGCCTTCCACAGTCAGGCTGAGCAGATTATTTAGGCATGCAGTTCTGAGACAGAAAAAAAAAACAGATGCATGAAATGTTTAGTCAGCTAGCAGATGTGTTTGCACAAGATGCATGCAATTGTGGGGTGACTGACCTTCATGTTACTCAGATGCCGAGTTATCTAGTAAGATCCCAGAGTATATACATCACTAGAAGATCCCAGTGGCATCTTATGAACATATCTAGATGAATCGGGATACCCTGACGCACATGTCAATTACAGGGCAGGTGAGGTCTGCATATAACTCTCCCATATGGCCTGTTCACAAAGCCATAGGGCAAGGGAGGTTCAGTATAGAATACAGAAAGGTAAATCAGCAGATACCCTTATCTAGGCTAGGGTCAAAGGTGCAAAACACTTTACAAAAACAGATATCTTAAATAGATTCTAAATGCTGAAGGGCAATCCCCAAGAACAGTAGAAAATATTTTTTACATTTCATAGAAAACAGTACATCTGGAGTAGGTTATCTTTAGGGTACCTGCACCTGCAGATTTCAATACCTTTCTGTAAAACACCATGCCTGATATGGAAATGAGAAGGAATCTGATTGATGTGGATGATGTACTAATAAAAATTAATACTTTTGAGAAACATCTTGCTGAAGTGACCTATGTGATAAACCAGCTAAATAATACTGGGGCAAAATTGTCCCACACAAAAGGACAGTGGTTCAGAAACAAGGTCAACTACCTTGGATATGAAACTGGAGCAGATGGGATATGCCCTCAAAACAAAGACACTATCCACACATCAAACCTTAAAAAAAACAGAGGGAGATAAGAAGCTTTCTAGGTATATACATTTACTCTAGACAATTTAATCAGGACTGTGAAGAAGTGAACTATCCCCTCAACAAGTTTCTAAAATATTTACAACCCTGGGTGTGAAAGCAAAAGCAGGAAAGCCTTAAATGATAGCTTACATCAGACCGCATGCTTGTAATAATAAAGATTTGTATTTAGAAATAGAGTATATTGAAGGAGCTTTAAAAGATAAAAGCTGTGACTTTACTCCAGTTCAAGCAATTGTAGATATAGTCACTGATCAGTAAAAAACAGGAATAAAAGTTTGTTTTGTGCTTGTGTCATGATAAGCCTGATTTTGGTAAAAATGCAACAGGAAGATCAGACTATATGGAACAGTTATAGATTAATCCAGGTTCCCAAAGCAAATAAGTTGTTGCAAGTTACCTAAAAATGGCCATGATCTTGAGGCCATGTATAAGTATGATGCAGTCAAAGTATTAACAGCCATTTCTTCGACTGACTGTAGATCAGAGGTATTGTGCTGAAACAAACACCTTTTGGTCACAGTGGAGTTTTCCCTTTTTTCCACTGTGGTGCAATCTCAGAGTAGTTATTTGTTGGGGCAATTGCATCCCCATAATGGAGAAGGGTAAAAGAGTTTGGTCCCTGAAAAAAAACAAACAAGCTTTTTTAACATATTTTTTTTCAATCTAGCGGCAGTCAGATAAATAGCTATCAATAGGCTGACATGAATCCTGTCTAACCAAAAAAGATATTTCTGTTAAAAATGTATTCTGGTAATGACTTGTGACACCTCACAAAGATTTCAGTGGGTAGTACCTTTGGGCACAGAGGGATCATGCTACAGCATGACCATGTGGATGGCAGAAGAACTTATGAGACACTGAAGGAAGTAGCTTACTGGCCTCACATGTGTAGTGGTGTTAAGTATTTTCATGGTACATATTCCAGCCAGTCATACCTAGAAATAAGGCACCCATTCAGACAAGACAAATCATAATGCCCTGCTCTAATCTCAAAACAGATTGAACTGGTCCAGTAACTAGGTCTTCTAAATGCACTCAGTATATATATTAACTGTCACCTGTAAATGAAGAGTGCTTACCTAACCCTAATCACACTGCAGAAACAACTGCTTTGCTTCTGTGTGTGCTTAGTCAGTGTGAGTTTCCCATGACCATTGAATCTGACAGTAGACTACATTTTACTAGCGAGATAATAGAAAATGTATGGAAACTTTTGATGGTGGAAATGAAACTGCATGTCTCCCATCATCGAGAGTCCTCAAGTCAGGTGGAGAGAGCAAAACAAAACAAACCATAATCCATAATAACTGGGATGTAAAGTTATCTGAAGAATTAATGGCTACTTGTGCCACTCCCAGTAAATACTCAAGAGTCTCAATGTTTAAAATGATGGCTGGAAGAAGAATGGTGCAGGATGGATTAGGACTTAACACAGATGATCAAAAGGGTGCCTAAACAATATCCTCTTTCATGTTTCTTCTCTTTGCACATCCCTTTTATACCCCTTCTCACCTTGATTTTCACAACTGACATACTGTAAGTTGTTTCCATTGTTTCTTCTGTCTCTGTTCTTGAAATGGGTTAAATCAGTAGACCTTTTGGAGTGAGCTATTAAGGGGACTTGTACTTCGCTACAATTTCCCAATTTGAGGTCTTCAGGATTACCGTTTCCTAAAGTCACTAATTTGGGAAACTAATATAGGTTTATAGGTTCATAGGTGTTTACTAGGCTAATGACAGCAATGGCCTTTTTAAGCCTAGCCATGCACCCCAGATCTCTGACAAGTTCTGATACCCTTGATACGTGTAAGCATGGGCCAGGGAGATGAACCATGTATAGGTTACCTGTGTCCATTAGAGACATAGGTGCCAAACTATGGATGAATTTCCAGTTTCCCATCCAGTTGTCCAAGTTGCACTTGAATTGGGTTAGGGAGGCACTCTGCTTCATATGCATGAGGAGCCTGTTCCACAGATGTGATAGTCTCTAGTATACATACCTATCTCTACATCAGGTCCTATTTATATGACAGGCAAGGTTTAATTCTTTAGAATGGGTAATTCTGGTGCTGTGTGTTTTGTGGATAAGCAGGAGGTCCATCAGAGTGGGGTATGACAATGCCCTGGATGCTAGGCATAGATCTCCCCTCAAAAGCCTGTAGAAGATAGGATAGAGGGATAGGGCCAGTGATAGGGATATAACAGAATTTGCAATATTAAAGGCACAGTGTTATGTTATTGCTCCTCACCTACTCTTATGAGAAATGACCCAAACGTTTATAACATGGTTTTGCAAGAAATGTAGCCATTCACTTTTTATATGGTATGAAAGTGATGAATAACAGCCGTTTATATTACTAGTTAATGACAATCCAACATTTACTGATATATTTTCAGCATGTTTTAATTATATCAGGAAAAAGAGCATCATAACATGCTTTGTTTTGTAAGCGAATAAAGTTTATAAGGGAATAAAGTTATTCATATCAGTAGTATTATTTATTCTACACTAAATTCATCATTCAGACAGTCATTTAACTGACAATATTTTATTGTTTTTTAATATGTTTTATATAGCCATCCTTTTTCACAGTTTCATGACATTTATTAATGTACTGACTTATTACTTTTGATATTCTAAAGCACCCAGCCATCTACTCTACAAAATATGTTGATCAATTTTCACAGAATTTGAATTAAATCCATCATGTAGTTAGACTGCCAGTTATGTGACAGTATTCTAGTGATTTTTAAAAATATGTTTTAATATAAAGCAACACTGACCCTGGTTATAAGTGACCTACCTTCTCACTTGCAGCTCACTTTGGAGAGGTTATACTAAACGCATAACCGTCCTCTTTCAAATTAAGTGATATAATTGTTATACAAAGGTAGTTAGCAAAAAAAAAAGTTAAGATTACGGACCAGATTCCAAGATACTTGCTCTCAGAGTAAGTCACTTACTCAAAAACTGAGAGCAAGTATTTTGTAATTTGGCCTCCCAATGTAATCCTGTTTACACATAGGCCCTACACCAAAGCAAATGTTTCAGATCAGGACAGGCTTACAACATATAATTCACTGAGAGCAAGTCTTTTGGAATTGGGCTCTATCAGTTGCTTGCAAGATTCGTTAATATTTTTGTCTCAAATTGCAAATTGTCTGACTTATGGCAAAAAATTTGGTACTAGTGCCCAATTTATGTACTCATAAAATGAATGAATAAATAACAATGAAACTTTGTAATGTGCAAAATACCAAAGTAGAAACACAGCCAGGAAGTGACAGCATGTATAACAACTCTCTTAAAACATAAAAATAAATTTAATAAGAAAAGCACTTTCACAATAAAATTGTTTCATCAGATCATATTCTACAAACTAAAGCACAAATATTATATATCATCCTGAAACACTCTAGCAGCCAATAAATGCAAATTCATCTCCTATCTCTAGGCACAAATTAAATGATAATTAACTAGCACTCCACCTTTCGCAAGAGTACTGCATATTCATATCACATAAATACATTAGATAAAACAAATCAGTACATATTTCAAGATGCAGAAACAAAACAAATAGAAAAACATATATAAAATGTATAAAAACGTATATAAAACATATAAAAATGTTATTTTCTCAACCTATGTGCTTTAAGGACTGGTTTAATGGAAATTTAGTCATTGAGACCTAGGCCCTGATGAGCTCTAAGTCTAAAAATCCATCTCAGTTCTACTTCCTTAGTTCTATTAACAGTATCCCCCTTCCTATCACCCTCATGTATAACCTCAAGAACCAGAAATCTAAAATCATGGCCATCACCTTTACTATTCATGTGTTTAGCAATGGCACTATAAATTAAACCTTTACGTGCACAATACTAGTGGTCTCTTATCCTCTCCCTCAAATGTCTGTTTGTCTTGCCTAAATAAAAAGAACTGCAAGGCAAGCAGTGTGCCAGATTAAGTTCTTGGTATTACAATCAGCAGAGGCTGTAAGCTGATACATTTGACCAGATAACGGGTGTATAAAAACATTGATTTCCTAAAACATAGGCACAATGTGTACATCCTTTACATCTGCTTGTACTCTTACCTTGCCCAGATGTCTCCAGAATACCCAAGCTCATAGGATAGCATAATCTATATTTCAGGGACTTCTTATTCCTATACCCATATCTAGGTCTACTTCCCACCAATGTGCTATCTTCGGGTCAGCCTGTAATATGGGTCCAATATTTACCAAATATATTCTTGAGTTGAGAATTATCGCTAGAGTAGGTTAGAGTAAAAATCATATCCTGGGACTTCTTCCTGTCAACCTCCTGCACTGGCGGTGGAGAAGAGAAATATGTTTTCCCATGGCCATCCCTGCTCTGCCTCACCATATCTTGTGTCACGTGTATATCACTAGCCTTATATCCTCTCAAAACGAACTCAGTTTTTATCTGTTGTAGCCCTCGATCAAAATCACTATTCCTTGCAGTTAACCTGCTAGTTCTAATGGTTTTCCACTTAAGCATATTCTTAAAAATGTGCTTAGGGTGCATACTGGTACAATGTACATAAGTGGGGTGAAAACATTCTTTCCTAAACAACCTAGTTTGGATCTTACCATATTCATCCTTAAAAATATGAACGTCTAAAAATTCTATTTGATTCAAAGAATATTTAACCATAAATTTCAAAAAAGGACTACTGCTACTCACATAATTCACAAATGTTAAAAGTTGTGCCTCATTCCCTATTCACAGCAGAAACAAGTCATCAACAAACCGACAATAAAACTGGATAAATTCCTTATGAGGGGCAGCAAATACATGTTCCTCTTCCCATCCCACCATTACTAAATTGGCGTAGCTGTTGGCACAGGATGTGCCAATAGCTTTACCTGAAACGTAGCTATAATATCTCCCTTCAAAAACAAAAACATTATACTTTAATATTATCTCCAACAAATAGCATAAAAAGTCTATATGACAAAAATCATAAATCCCTCTGCTCAAAAGATCTCTCCTCATTATCCCTATCCCCTCCTCATTAGGGATTACAGTGAATAGTGAAGTTACATCTAATGTAGCTAGCAATAAAAAAAGGAACATCAACATCATTCCTTGGAGATAAATGAAGATCCTGTAGAAACTGCTTAGTATCATGCAGTACTGATTGATATTTCTCAATCACTGGGCAAAGTTGTTTCTTTAAGTAAATCAAAATAGGCTCCATGAGCCACCCAGTACCTGCAACTATCGGTCTAAATAGTGGTTTAAATGAGTCTTTATGTACCTTAGACAAACCATTAAAAGAAGGAAGCAATGGTTTGTCCACCACAAAGTATTAAAACATCTCCTTGGTCATAAGACCCATGTCCACATATTTACTCAAGGACCTCAACAGCTCTTGCTCTATACATTCTGTCACTTTCAAATCAATAACCTTATATGTATTAGCATCCTGGAGCATCTTATTAATAGAAGTAAAATAGTATGACTTCTCCATAACCACCACAGAGCCACCCTTGTCTGCAGGTCTTATAACTATGTAAAAATCATTATGTAGTGCTGATAACACTCTCCTTTCATCAAATATAAGGTTCTCAAAACCTTTTCTCCTGTTATTATTACCTAATAAAACATAGATCCCCTCCTCACATAAACGAATGAAGACATCCAGGACAGGGTGGATCTGCAGGATGTATGCACTAGGTTTCCTAAAAGTACTGACATTCTGAGTTGCAGATTTATCAAACATTAGCTTCAAAGCAACATTCCTAACAAATGAATATAAATCAAAGTATCAGTCAGTTTAGCCTGCATGGCAGGAATAAATGATTAACTCTTGTTCAATATACTTAGTTCAAACTCTGTTAAAAGTTTACTGGAAAAGTTCCATAACTGGTTCAGGCATCCTGATTCAACATCTTCTTCAAGGTCCTTACATTCGATTCCTGAAACGATTCTTCCTCTTGTTTCTCACTTGTTGTTCCAATGATTCACCTGGATTCTTCATTCTCTTCCGAAAGTGTAAGGGGACCTCGGAAAAAACCTGACTGGAGTTCAAAGCTTTCTCCTTCCACCAGACCATAGGTTCAACAGGTTCTTGAGGTGATACATGAGGGTGATAGGAAGGGGGATATAGTTAATAGAACTGAGGAAGTAGAACTGAGATGGATTTTGAGACTTAGAGCTTGTCAGGGCTTAGGTCTCAATGACTACATTTCCATTAAACCAGCCCTTAAAGCACATAGGTGAGGAAATAACATTTTTTTATATATCCAAGAAACAATGAAGTGTAGCAAAGGTAAGGCTCCAGATTCCAGATAAATGTAGAGAAATATGCCAATAAATCCTTCCAGCAGCACTGTCTTTATTAAAACACAAGCGCTTTCACATATAGCTTCATCAGGTGTATATAACAAAGTAAAAACACACACCTTTTTATATCATTCATTCCAGTCACATGGCATCAATTAATCAAGTCTTAAAAACATATTCCACTAAAAATAATAACATAAAATAAAATCAAATATATTTTTCCTAGCTACGCAAAGACCTCTTACTTAATATGGGTTTGATAGGGACACAGTCATTCAAACCATGCCCATAATTCGCTCTAAGCCTCACGATCCAGTTAGCTTCCATTTCTTCAGTCCTGGATTTAATATCACCTCCCCTAATGTTACAGTATGTTCTACCTATCACTACAAACTTAAAAGTATGATGTTCACCTACATTAGTGACATGTTTTGCTAAAGCATTAACATTACTTCCTTTCTTTATGTGGTAAAGATGCTCTCTTATTCTCTCTTTTAATGTGCGATCCATTTTGCCAACATAAAATTTATTACATATTAAACAGCTGGCTAAATAGACCACATGTGATGTATCACAGGTCGCATTCACTCTAATATCAAATATATGCCCAGTATCCGGATGTTTAAAATATAAGTCTTTGTTTATCCATTTACAAAAATTACATCTACCACATGGTTTTGTCCCATATACTTGTTCATTATGTATTTGATCTTTCATTGTACATAACCTTCTCTTCAAGTTTTTCTTGTTTTTAAATGAAAATTGGGGCTTTAATCCCACTGTATCTCTTATTTGATTATCGGTAACAAGAATGTTCCAATGTTCATTAATAATAGCTGTATACTTCTCAACATCCCTAGTATATGGAACACACATTCTAAGCTTGTTGTCATATACCTGTCTATTTTTTGTGGTCTCTCTGAAAAATAAGGTTTAGCTCTTGTCCCTCTTAATTTCTTAACTTGTGTAATATTATTTTGGATCATTACCTCTTCATAACCTCTCTCTAAGAGTTCACAGGCTGTTCCTATTGTTTGGCTTTCATATTCATCATTCTTCACACTTAATCTGGAGGCTCTTAAAAATATGTGGTCTATTTAGCCAGCTGTTTAATATGTAATAAATTTTATGTTGGCAAAACGGATTGTACATTAAAAGAGAGAATAAGAGAGCATCTTTACCACATAAAGAAAGGAAGTAATGTTAATGCTTTAGTGAAACATGTCAATAATGTAGGTGAACATCATACTTTTAAGTTTGTAGTGATAGGTAGAACATACTGCAACATTGGAGGAGGTGATATTAAATCCAGGACTGAAGAAATGGAAGCTAACTGGATCGTGAGGCTTTGAGTGAATTATGGGCATGATTTGAATGACTGTGTCCCTATCAAACCCATATTAAGTAAGAGGTCTTTGCGTAGTTAGGAAAAATATATTTGATTTTATTTTATGTTATTATTTTTAGTGGAATATGTTTTTAAGACTTGATTAATTGATGCCATGTGACTGGAATGAATGATATAAAAAGGTGTATGTTTTTACTTTGTTATATACACCTGATGAAGCTATATGTGAAAGGGCTTGTGTTTTAATAAAGTCAGTGCTGCTGGAAGGATTTATTGGTGTATTTATCTGGAATCTGGAGCCTTACCATTGCTACACTTCATTGTTTCTTGGATTTATCTCTTTTTTGCGAAGGTATTTGGTGTTTGTTGGGCGTTACGCTTTATTTTTTTATATATGTTTTATATGTGTTTTTATACATGTTTTTATATATGTTTTTCTATTTGTTTTGTTTCTGCATCTTGAAATATGTACTGATTTGTTTTTTGTAATGTATTACATGAATAGTTAAGGTGATGGCCATGATTTTAGATTTCTGGTTCTTGAGGTTATACATGAGGGTGATAGGAAGGGAATATAGTTAATAGAACTTAGGAAGTAGAACTGAGATGGATTTTGAGACTTAGAGCTCATCAGGGCTTAGGTCTCAATGACTACATTTCCATTAAACTAGTCCTTAAAGCGCATAGGTTGAGGAAATAACATTTGTATATGCTTTATATATGTTTTATACATTTTTATATATGTTTTTCTATTTGTTTTGTTTCTGCATCTTGAAATATGTACTGATTTGTTTTATCTAATGTATTTATGTGATGTGAATATGCAGCACTCTTGAGAAAGGTGGAGTGTTAGTTAATTATCATTTAATTTGTTGGCTAGAGATAGGAGATGCATTTGCATTTATTGGCTGCTAGAGTATTTCAGGATGATATATAATACTTGTGGTTTAGTTTGTTGAATGTGATCTGATGAAGCAATTTTATTGTGAAAGTGCTTATCTTATTAAATTTATTTTTATGTTTTAAGAGAGTTGTTATACGTGCTGTCACTTCCTAGCTGTGTTTCTGCATTGGTATTTTGCACATTACATGGTTTGATTTTTGATATACTACCAAGCAATTAATTGCCAAGGGTTTTCGTGTTTTTTCTGAATAACAAAATGTTGTTGACTTGTTTATGGCCTTTTATCTTCTTGATGGAATTAGTTGCATAAGGCGGTTAAGTACCTATAATAAGCTATTCTGTTCTGAATTATTTGTGTCATGTAATTTTAAATCTGACCATATTTTCTCATCTTCAATATTCTAAATCCGCTAAGTCTTATGATTTTCCTTATTGCCTGTAAAAGTAATTCATGATAAATTTTTACTGACTTTGCATCAGAACAAAATATTATAAATGTTCAACTATCTTACAGTGTGTAACATATATGGGTGAAAATTCTGTTTGGGTTGTTATTACAGTCTGTTAATCATGCTTAGCCAATGATCTGCTCCCAGTTTTGAAATTAAGCCATTAGTACTTTTTTTTTAAAGTTATAGAACTATGTCAGTTTTTGCATGCAGATATGGTATACTTTGTCTTAACTATACAGTTCTAGAATGTCTTCATTAATGATTTTATCACATTTATTAATGCATTGCCTTGCAGTTTTCAAATATTCTGAAGCCTGTCACCATCTGCTCTATAAAATCTTTCTATCTACTTCTCCCAATATGCATTAATATACAACCTTAAGAATTCATAGTAATAATGAAATAATTAACTTTGTAGAGTTATTAGAGCACTTAAATTCTAATCATATTGATTGCCTTATTGCTTTTCTGCACTAATTATAGTAGCTCTTCTATAAATTCTTACCAACATTAAGGTGAGATTTTAACCCCTATGCATATGCCATAAAAAAGGGCATAGCACCCTCTGTTCTGGTGATTATTTCATTCATAATGCCTCTAGCACATCTTTCCTGCAGTCCAACAAGGATGCTGCCAGAGTTCAGTGCTTTATTGCCTCATCTCCCTTCCCACCCCTGACATTTATCTTGCTACTATGGCATGTTACTGAATTCCATAAATTATATTGTACTGTTAGAATTTTATAACAGGAGCTAGTATTAAAGAAGACAAATCTTTTATAAGTTTTCAAGTCTTTCCTGCTCAACTTGTAAATGTTAACTCCATCTGAAGTTATTTTTAGAGCTAAATAACATTGTGAGAAAAGAGCACAGTGTGGCCCTTGCTGTGAAACTCATGCATAACTGGAACAACTACATTGTTATTATGTTTTCATATTCAGATTTGGAACATTAGCTGGGTCACATATAAACAATCTATTTAATAATCAGAAAGAAATTTTGCCATCTTTGGTATCATTAAAATCTGCACTGTTTTCAGATGATGAACAAAAACAGTTTAGAATTCTATTAAGCATATAGCATGTATATAGTATTCATCATGTTAAAATGTCATTGCTATTATTCCCTTTTTGAAAACTTAGATGGGACTGTTAGCCAATCTACAGAATTTAATTAGAGCCTACAGACAAGAGGTATTGGCTTATATCTGCATACTTTTATTGTAGAAAAGAAACCATTAAAAATGGGTCCACAAAGAATGTTAATTACCACTTATCCTATACAAAATCGGCAAATCAAGTGATGTAGTCAATGGGTATTAATTTTCACAGGCTACACAACCTGTTAAGTATCACCATGACTCTTAGACTCCCTGTGGACTTCTGAAAACAACAGCATACTATGCACCACTCAAAAATCCATCTTGAGATTTACAACTATACAAAAAAAAAAAACTGTCCAGCAAAATAAATCATAATGGGCAAAATGAGAGCTTGCCAGTTTGCCACCATAAAGACACTGAATGCAACATAAGAACCAGGACTAAAACAATGGTTTAATGATTAACATAGCATAAGTCAGTTATGCTATTTTGTAAAATACAATAGTTCTGATATTAAGACAGTGCTATTATTGATAGCCCCATTTGGCATGTACCTCACTAGACACCTGCAAAAACTGGAGAGGCTGCAAAAGTACCTCACAAAGAGGATCCAAGGCCTTAAACACTTGTCTTATGTGGACAGACTCAAAAAACTCCAACTATTCTCTGTCTCATATTGCCTACTTAGAGGCGATCTCTGCTTGACATACAAAGCCATGTCTGATCCCGATCTGTTAGAAATGCTACATCTAAAGAAATCCCAATCCCTCCACACCACACACTCCAGTGACCTCAACCTTATTACCACAATCAACAGAATGTGCTGGAGGGACAGGTTCATAACCCAGAGACTGCCCTTGCTATGGAATAGACTTCTCATACATGTCAAACAGAGTACCTCACTGGCCCTCTTCAAGAGAAACCTTAATGAGCAGATGGGAAATAGAAGTTTCTCCCCATGGCTCTACTCGACAGAAGCACTGGGAACTAAGTTCGGGTGGCATGATGTCAGGGTAATCATATGGGCTAGGTTTATAAAGGCTCCAGGGCCATTAGTCTAGTATACACCTATGAACCTGTGATTGTCCCTGTTACAATATTTTTGCACAGTGCAACTAGTGTAAGGATATATCACAGCTTTGTACTATAAAATATAGAATGTGTGGAATGCCCATTCAGTTGTTACTGGTACACCATCTTTGGCTATTTTGATTACAGAAAGAGACTTGAATATAAAGGTGTCATGGACACTGCTGAGAGAATGAGAGAGAGAGACCTCTTTCATAGGTTTGGTCTTGGTGAACAGAATTTCTGGGGAAGATGACCCATGGACTTTTGTTGGGATAACATTTTGTTGACTAGTAATACAAAACTGCAATAAACACTGTATAGACTGTATACTTGAATCTCACCAGATGATGATAAAAGTAGAAATTAGACTTATTATATTCTGGGTAGATGAAGATAGTTGAAAAGTATTAAGAACCCAACAGCCTAACAGTGGTAGGAATGTGGATCACCATAACATGGTGACTGATACTTTCTGCCTGGGCATTCATATCAGATATTCAAGATGTGTCAGCCAACATTTTCAACCTGGAGAAGATTGAGTCTGCTTTGTAAAAGTCAAAAATAGGCTTGATGCAATGAGATTATTAAAAGATAGAAGCAAAGAGCTTGAGAAGAAGTGGATAGATTTCAAGGTAATTGTGGAGGACAACAAAACCCAAGTTCTTGGGAAAAGAAGAATGTGATCTAATAACCTATGGATTTCAGAAGAGGCTATAAGACTGATGGAGGGAAAAAAACTGACAATAGGTAAACATCATTCAGCACAGAGTACAAAGATAGGATATATTGCTGATGCTGATTTGCAAATAGTGGTGCAGACAAAGCCATATGTTTTTTTTTTCCATAATAAATCTTTATTGTTATATTATTTTCAAACACAAGTAAGAACAAAAATGACATATATTCACAAATCAAGCATTAACTAATATCACTAATAACCACACTCTATATACAATATTTACAAGAATGCTTCCATGTAATACAGTTAAATATAAAAAAAGCATAAGAATAAATGCAAGTAATAGACAGTTGATTACTAAATTCTCTCCAAAGCCATATGGTTTTAATAACAATGTGCAGATATTTAAGCATTATTACTAAACAATTCAAAAAGATTATGATAATATCAGCAGATACTATCTGATTTTAAGCCACAGCATAGAAATATAAATGGCTATGAATGAAGATTGATAAATTACCTTCTTGAGATCATTAGACACTGGAGAATTATACAGTTAAACTATGTTATTATGATGGCAGTGAAGACTCCTGAGAAAGTGTGAATGAATTACAGTAGAGGATGTTGGATGTAAAGCTTGTGATACCATCAGGAATCTACCTAATTGAAAGGAACCATGCACTGATAACCTTCCTGCTGAACCAGTTAAGGCTGGTGGAGGTGGTGCAGTCAAAGTCCTTGCCACTATAAGCAATAAACATTACAAAGGGGACAAAGACTAGACATCTGGCTCTACTCTGTCTTCATATGGATCCTGAACAAATCCAGGAGCATCAGATTGTACAGATCACTAGGCTAACAACTGCTAAGGTCTTTATAAGCCAAACCGTGCAACCCAAATGTGATCCACAAGTTTTATGTCTTAGACATTTATATAGGGGATAATTTTTTGGTCATGACATGACTTACTGGCTGCCACAGTCCATCAGAGACATAGGCACCAGACCAAGGGTGAATCTCCAATTTTCCATCCAATAGTCCAAGTTATGCTTAAATAGGGTTAGGGAAGGACTTTGTTTCACATGGATGGGTAGCCAATTACAGAGAATGGCAATTTTCAGATATAAATAGCTGTCTCTCCAGTGTGTCCTATTTATGTCGCAAGCAAACTTTAGGTCCTTGGATCTGGTAGATCTATTGATGTTTGGGTTGCAAATGTGCAGAGGTTCATCAGAGCAGGGTCCAAGGATGCCTTGTAAACCAGGAGTAGATTGTCTCTCGGTAGTCTGCAGGAGAAGGAATATAGAGATAGGGCTTTGACGTGATCCACATAGGATATTGTGTTTATGCCCTGCATTTTTTTTTTTTGTAAGGAACCTTTGAGGATGTTCTAATTGCTACATGTATGTGGTTAAGTACATACCAAAGGGGCATTATACTCTGTTTAATTTTCCAAGACATTTGGATTTCTAATAACATGACGGGAAAAGGACCACATTCCTAAGTCAGGGTATAATTAATGTTCATGAAATTAGTATCGTTTCAGTCTTTGATGGCAGTCAAAAGTGCTCTTCACAACATCTACAATCAACCCAGAACTGACTCCTTTAGAATATCTTATTTATTTTATTTATTTATTGACATTTGTTAACCGGGTTAGTCCAACTGAGCCAGGGACCCATTTTCAGTGGAGACCTGAAGAGAAAAGCTCCAGAATTATTACACATTTTTACAATAAAAATCAAATCAAAAATAAAAATAAGAGTAAATAATTAAAACTACCATGAAACATAAGAAAATCAACAGTTAGAGATCTTAATATGACTTATTTATTAGAGCTGTTGTTCATACTTCTATTGGAACTGATTAGACGTCCTTCTTTCCCATTGATCTTATGTCTGCCTGCAAATTCTGGTATTTTATAACTTTGTTTCTCTCTGTACGTAAGAACCTTTAATCACTGGGGGTAGAAATTTAAGTGAGCAATGCTACTTTATTCTTTTTTCCCTGAAGTACTATATCTGGTTTTCTGGCATCCATTTTTGAACTTTTGGTAATGGATGATCCCATGTGATATAAACTTCATCAATTTCTATAGTGCTTTGTGGTTCATATTTCCAGTGCTTCTCCACTACTTCAATACAGTAGAAGTTACACAATCCCCAATGCAACAGTCTTGCCACATTATTGTGTCTTTCAGTATACATGCCCCCTGCCAGGTGTGTATCACACCCAGCAACATGTGTAACTGTTTCCAGTTCTTTTTTTACAGTACCTGCATTTGTTTGTTTCTCTCACATGTTCAATGGAGTTTGTAACACAGTGTGTACGTAGTCCACTATCCTGGGCCACTTGTTTTAACCTTTCATCTTTTGGTTTCAGTTCACCTCTCCTTAACCAATCCTATGTAAAGTCCTGAGAGACATGAGGTTGTTCCTGGAGACCTCTATACTTCCCACAGTATTTATGCCTTTTTGCACATTCCCTTCCTTCTCATTTGATGCATCTCCTTATATTCTTTTGTTTTTTTTTTTTGTTTTGTTTTTTTGGCACATTACTCTACCTGATATTTGTCTACCTCTGGCTTAATTTCCATTCCCCATTAAAACCATTATGCTTCTGCTAAACTAAGCAGGGAAATCATCTTAGACTTCTTCACCTCATGTTTTAAAACCTCTCAATATGATAGGATTTGGTGAGATCAGCAATTATGTATGCTGTCCCACAACTGCAGATCTAGATATGTAATCCATTTTGAGGTGGCCCATACCTCCTTCAGAATGAAGAATATATAATTTTGGAATATGCTGATTTTTCTACATCGTTTTTTATAAATATGAAGCATGTTTCTTGTTTTCTTATCCAACTAATCCAATACCTTTTGGGGGCATTCAGTCACCCAAAAACTATGTTAGAACAGGAACAGCAAATTGATTTATAGCTTGGACTTTATTTCTAATTGTCAAGATAGTTTTCAAAATTAATGTTAGTCTTCTAAAGCATTCTTTAATGAGTTTTATTCACATTTGTTCATGTTTTACTGCTGAGCCTTCTTTTTTTCTAAATATTTATATACTTCCTCCTGATGAAGTTCCTTTATATCACATTCCTGTGCCAGATCAATGTTTTCTTGGTGTTGCAACTAAAAATTGCTTTTGCACATTTATCAAGATGAAATGACATTCTTTTATCATCTGAAGAAGTTCTAACCTCTTGCAGTTGTGCTTTCAACTCCTCATCTGATGAACTATATAGTTTTAAGATATGCACAAAATGTAGAGGAGAGTTATTTAAACAAGGCTGTTTTCTGAGATCTACAATGTATCTATGGCCTAATCTGCTAAGTAAGCAATTTAATGGATTAAGGGCAAGATGAAAATGCAGTGGTGACAAAAATCACTCTAGAATACCCCCTTTTGAATTTTTATCCCTGAGATAATAATTTACCCTTTGTCATGACTTAGCTGAAAAGTGGCTTGCATGGTTGCTGTAATGTAATTGATCAATGTGGGGTGTATTCTACACATCTGTAAGCATTCATTTATCCATGAATGTGAGATGCTGTCAAATGCTATTTGTAATCTATCTATGCCACACTTGGACTTTGTCCCTTTTTACAATTCTCTATAATGATTTTATTTAGCAACAAATGATCCTTTGTACCATGTGACTTTCTTTTGTTACCCTTTTGTTCTATCTGCATATTTTTTCTCTAAATGACTATAAATTCTGCCAGCATCAATTCCAGTATATAATTTGTATGCCATTGGGAAGCACATTATTGGTCTATAGTTTCTAAGGTGGCTTGCAGATTCATTCTTGTTAATCAGGTTGGTGTCTGTTCAGGATATGTATACAAGTAATTCTTACTCATGGATACATTTTTGTGCAAAGATGTAGACACTTTTATCCAATACGTAGGCACTGTATCTGGGCACAAGACTTTTCAGTTAAGAGCTCTTCTTAGTTTTATTTCAATTTCTGTGCTGTTACTTCATCTCATTTCATATCCTCAACATTAGAACTCCTTATGTTTCTTTCACTTTTTCTATCCATTCCTCAGCCTTGTTATATTCCACAGACTCGTTGAAAATGTGTCTATTCTTTTTGGTGGTATTATGTTCTTTTTGATTTGTTTGCAAGTTGTCTATAAAACTTTTTTGGGGGGTTTTATTGAAATGCTTATTTTGCACTTTTCCTTTATATTTAAAAAATAAAAAATGAACAATCATATGAATCTGTCTACTTCCAACCTTACTAACATGACTGTTGCGGAAAAAATAAAAAACTGAAAAAATTAGTAGTCTTGAAACTTTGTTAATTAGGTCAGTCACAATAATTTTCAAAAATCATGAAACCTGGTTAGTGTTGCAAAGCATCAAGCCTTTATTCATCACAGACAAGTGATCCTCAGTAACAGAAATTCAGAAATACTTTACAATGTTAAACAGACCATCTTTTATACACTTAGAAGTATGTGTGGAAAATGTATGTAGTGTTCAATTTTAAACAAGCCTATTCCAGGCAAAACAATACAGGGCTGTAAAACTGCATTTCAGAACAGCAAGTACCCACACCCACACACTACTACTGAGTAGATCAAACTAAATCCTAGTTAAGGAAAACACTACCTATTTGCAACCTACATTCCAAAAATCAGGTATTAAGAAAAGCATAACATACATATAAAAAGACTGTTAACTAAAATTGCTTTCGGCTAACTAATGCAATAAAGCCTTCATCGGGTCTGGTACAAGAACTAAAATCATATAAATAGGTAGATAAGTAAAAAGAGCTAACACAATATACAACAAAAAACACACATAGCTATCTAACCATAAACATTCCTGGGGATTTAATAAAATCCATGTAGGAATAGTGTAAGTCCTACACAGAAGATACCGTGGTGATGTCTGTGGCTGTCCCTTGGCAGTGTGCCTTTCATATTAATGAAGGCATGCTACTGAGAGAGAGCCATGTAACACAGTTACAAAATTAGAGTAGGGGGTGTGTTACAGTGTCCAGAGATGTGTAACACATCCCCTGCACTGTCAAAGTGCCGAATAGTCACTGTATGGCACTGAAAATAAAATTTAAATAGTATTGTTTGTGTGTGTGTTTGTGCGGCATGGTGCTTAGCAATGGATACATGCCAGGCATCTAAAATTAGAAAACAGACCAATTCAATTATAAATGGAAAGGTCAAGTTTACACATAGCTGAGTGGGTTTGCACTGTGTGCTGCTGTGCTCAGCGGTGCTTAAATGTAGTGGATATATATATATATATATATATATATATATATATATATATAAAACAGTACAACAGTATATATATATATATATATATATATATATATATATATATATATATATATATAAAACAGTACAACAGCAATTCACAAGGCTACATACCCGAATGCTTAAAATGACAGCCTCTTGTGCAGGAGATGTAGAGAGTTATTTTAAAGCCCAATTTAATAATTGTGTGATTACACAGACAGGTTATTAATACTATTGTGCAAATACACATTTATGACATGAACTAGTAAGCCCTGATTGAATTTTATATGAATACACAGACAGGTTATTAAGCATGTGTGTTGCAAATAGAATAGAATAGAATAGATGTAGTACTAGGCTAACTGCCTTTCTGGGTCATTTTAAGCCTAGCCATTTACCCCATTTGAGAATCAAACCCTGCACCTTTGGTTTATAAGGCAAACACCTTAACCATTATGCCAACCTCCCACCCTATACATGCAAAAGATGTATTTTAAACCTCTGATGGAATATTGTATGCATGCACAGACATTGTATGAAGCATTTATTTTGCAACTACACAATTATGAAATGTGTAATGAAATCCTGCAGTGCTGCACCCAGCTAAGCTCCGCTAAGCATAGATATGCCTAGCCAAGCACTGCTTAAACAAGGAATGTTTTAGCAGTACTTAGCTGGTTTGCACATTGCTAAGCTATGCAAAGCACTGCTAAGCAATGCCTATTTAAGCATTGGTCAGCTCAGCTAAGCTGGTTTGCGCACCACTAAGCATTGCCAATTACTGCCAGTTTAAACACTGCTCGGCTGAGCTCAGTGGGTTTCCACGGTGCTATGCACATTTTCAAAAATGGCTCAATGGCGGCAAAGGTCAGGAAAAGAGCCTTATTTGAGTGCAACAGGCAGGAATACAGCCAGAATCTGTTGGAGTTTGATCTTGGCAGAGACTATGGCAGGAGTTGGAGAGGGTGTGAGCTTCTGGGTGTATGGTGGGGTATTCTGGAGTCCAGGGTCATGGTTGGAATCCTTGAAAAAGACCATAGCATCCAGCTACTGCAAGGCCAGTATCAGGGGATGGAATACAAATCAGAGGCCTCGTACCAACTGGCATGCAACCTCACCAGTGCAACTGATATCCACCACACAGGTAAGCAGGTGCATCATCATTTTGATGACCTGAAGTGTAGGAAGAGAGATCCCTTGGCCACTTGGATCCGAGATACCTGGGATGACAATATTCCACAAGTTTGTAAGTATCGTTAGCATTGTTTTAACAAAAACTAATCTGCACATGTGATAGACAGGTGTGCATAATGTGTGTTTCTCTCCCCACAGCTACAGAGGAGAGAGCTCACAACCTGTAGGCCCATGCAGGGTGATTGGCCTGGTTGCACCAAGAGTGTGGTAAGTCCAAATGTATCTTGCAATCTATAGTCATATAAACAAGAAAGAGTACATTAGTAACTGAAAGAATGTTTTGAGAGTACTGCAATGAATATGGTCATAGACCTGAACTGGTATAACTGCCAGGTACAGTTCAATAAAGGTGAAAGCACGATACCTAATAATGTTAAGGAAAAACATTTCTACTGCATTAATAATGTTAAAGAAATAAAAGTTTCTACTGCATGAATAATGTTAAGGAAATAAATTTCAACTGCATTAATTGTGGAATTACAGCTGTATTTCAACACCTGCATTATAGGAAGTGTTCATCAATAAAGACTGTTACATGTATACCAGTCACTGCATGATGTTACCTGTAATAAAGCTGTGTTATGCAATATGTGTGTATTTTGGGCTTTTGGTCATGAAATCGAGTAGTACAACTGCTGTGAAGTTAAAAACAGGAATAATACCATGAAGTGACTGAAGGTTAGCTAATAAAGAAATGTTTTGCTAAACTGTAGATGTGCAGCTGTACTACAAGATATAATGCATTATAATATTTGTTCTGCACTAAGATCTGAACCTAGAATAGGAATGACAAGATATATAGTGTGTATCGCAGAACTGTCTTGTGTTAACCATTAAATTTCAGCTATATTCATTCCTGATCTTAGTTACGCTGCTGCAGGAAAGTATGAAACTGTAATAGCTGTAGACTGCAAATATACCATCTGCAACTGTTTATGGGTCAGGTAGCCAACCCAGCACTCTGATATGGTCTGTACACATCACACATAGTTCCACCCACTAAGGGTTAATTGTATACACCTGCATTCCATGTATTAATGCACAGTTCACGCACTATCTCTGTCATGCACGAATCTCATGCATGTGTGTTCATGTGTCACTGCAGTGTTGTATAACACTCTACCTCTTTTAGCAAGTCACAGCTTGTTACCAAGTGAACTCTAGACATATACCCGTCAATCAATATTCAGTAGTTGCTCAGGAGGTCAGTTTGATAAATATTAGGTATGATGTACATTTTGTCACACACAGACCAGGGTTCAAAATCCAAGGACAATACTACTAAATATTTATAGAAACAGTTATATATTGTTAACAGATATTCTCCCCACAGGAATTACAGGTAAATAAATGGCTGTAACAGCTGTTTGAATGGGTTACTAATTTGTGTGTCCAGATGTACCAGCATGTTAACAGCATTGCTCAGCAAGCTGAAAAGATGTCAGTATATAAAAAGTCAACAAGTACAATACTAATACAGGTTAATAAAACAAATAAAACTGTTTATTCATGGTACAGCTGTATGCCTGGTGTGTCTGTGAATACCTGGTGATAATCTAACCCCATGTCTGCCAAGGATGGCATGATAAGCATAATGTGTCTGTACTGTGCGCGATACATGTCTCTCAAGTGTCACGCTATCATGGACTGTGATCACATTTGCCAAATCCCTTGGAAACAGATTTAACATACACTTGATTTATGTCAATAGCACAGTCACACTACATGAGTTCACAGTATACCTTGGTACTCATATATGCTACCCTGACATGTAATAGTCCCCTGTAGTTATGTACCTGCAGGTGTTACAGCTTGGCCCATACTGTCCCATGTGGATAGCTTGAGAGGTATGTAGGTGCTACAGAAGCTATAGGGCACTTTTATACATAAAGTAAGGGCAGACCTGTAGAGTATACTGCAAACAATATAGCCTATACTGGTAGTAATGGAATGTCTTTCTCTCTCCTACCCCTTATCTGAATCATAATTTATCATTATACATCGGGTATGGCTTACTTTTAACATATATTGTTCTCAGAATGTTATGTTGGGCCTTGTGTTTTATTATTGTTATATATTACAATGGTTGCATACTAACATACCTTGTTGAATTACCTATGTGGCTGGCCTTTTGCCGTAACTGTTACTTGCATGCTGTTACAATACTGACTGTTATACCACTTACTATTGTGTTCCATAAGCTGCACAATGTTATGTTACTGGGTTAATTGGAACAACCTGGCATGCTGTTATTACTAACTTTTAAATGTTCTGTTCATTACTACCCTATACACTTTGAAAAAACCTCAACACCATAGCTCGATTGGGTAGGCCGGTTCTCACGGATCCACCTATGCTACCTCAATCGGCCATGGCACTGGGTCCAAGCATGTCTGGGACCCAACCTGGAGCTGCCCCCTCCACTGGTCCTGCACCACCTATGGGTGGAACCAATTCGGGGGATGGGGCCCACCCCCTGGGAGTGGGCACGGAGAAGGAGTTGTCGCCCAGCAAAAGCTACCAGGCATGGTGCGCAGGATCGTGCAGCAAGATGTGGACAATTGACTGTGCCAGATTGAGGGCAGAATGGACAACCTGGAGGAGCAGGCTGGCCCTGGCCCCCAGCACAGCCACCTTCGGATGCAGTGACAGAGCAGTGGTGACTGCCAATTGGTGGGGCGTTCAGTCCAACTGCTGCCATCTAGGGGCACATGGCTCTTTGATTCCACAACACACTCCCCGTCCAAGGTGTTTACCCCCTCATGTGTCATGCACCACCCCTGCCTACTGTCTTGTCTGTTTGCAAATGATAACTCTCCTACTCAACTTACCTCCCCACACTTACCTATATTCCTTCCCCAACATTCCACTCTCTCCTTAATCAACAAAAAAGGCATCTGTCTTATATATACATATATATATATATATATATATATATATATATATATATATATATATATATATCATCCCATACATAGCTCTCCATTTCACCCCAAAGTATACTGCCACAATCAATCAATACAGCAATTAATCAACAGAATTATGTCACCCACACCCCTGTCTCTAGGATGTGAGGCTCCAAATTCTCTACAACCTGCACAGCTGTTGCTGTATAAGAAAGGGAGATCCATGGTCCTTTCCTACATGTGTCCTGCACATCCCTACCTGGCTTTCACATTGCTTTTTTTCCCCCTGCTTGCCCCCATTTCACTGCTTTCCTATTGCCCCTTTTTTCTTTTCTTTTTTTCAAAATAACATGGGTTTAAGAGGAGCTAAGCACCATGCCACATTGCGGTGAATAGGGCAAACCCACTCAAACACACTTAAAACTGATTTAATCACTTTCTGACTTTCTGACATTGTTATGCACATCATCAAAATTATCACCCCTGCCAAGTCTCAAACCCGGAACCCTGCCAACTAGAGCATAGTGCATTATACCCACCAGGCCACTCAGCTCTGAAGTATAACAGGTGTTTCCATACACATATGCTGAGTGGCAGTGACACACTACTTGTACATATAATGGGAAAAATTAAAGCATACTTGGGACTGTGATGCAGACACCAAACCAGTACACAGCTAAATAAATATTGATGGATGCATGTGTAGCCTACAATAGCAGCTAGAGCTGACAATTTCACGACTGTTGCAGAATGTCGACAGTTGTGCCACCTACTTTTGACATGGTTGGCACAAAACCTATTCTGTGTGTTGAAGTACTGTCAAGTCAGTACAGACTGAGATTAGAAAATCATGACAGACAGTTCTGTCTCACACGTCATACCGATCTGAACAAACATCATACCAATCCTGTGTAACAGACTGTATTCATGCCTTCTAAATAGCATGAAACATGACCCATTAGTGCCTCTGGAATTACTATTTAACTGTAGCCTCCAAACAGGCTTCATGCCTCATGAAAAAAGAAAGGCAAGTCATCCCTCTGTACAAAAGTGGGCCATCTACAGACCCTGGAAACTATAGACCCATAAGTCTCACTAGTCTTAGATGTAAAGCCATGGAAAGAATTATCATGGACATGATCGAGAGAGATATAGTAAACCTCCAGACACTGGACTCAACCTAGTTTAGTTTAATAAAGGGCAGATCATGCCTACTTAACATGGTAGACTTCTTTGAGAAGGTCACCAAAGGAATGGATGAGAGTAAAATAATTCACACTGACTACCTTGACCTGGCCAAGGCATTTGACACAATACCGCACTCAGGCATTGTTGACAAACTCAAGAGGTTAGGTACAAACCCATATGTCATCCAGCGGATAGCCAACTGGCTCACAGACTGGACCCAGGAAATTAGAACTGGGGAATCAACCTCTATAAAGAGGCCAGTCACAAGTGGAATCCCTCAGGGATCAGTCCTTGGACTGCTCCATTTGGCAATTATTTCTCAGAAGTCAAGGCCAATGTCAGTGGTCTCGGCTGACTAAATCTGCAGATGATTGCAAATTAGGAGCTGTCATTGAATCTCACACTGATGCATATGTTCTCCAGGAGGGGCTGACACAGACACACAACTGGTGTCAGAGTCATGGACTAAAACCCAATGCCAAGAAATGCATAATAGTATCCTTTGGGAAGTCATCCATTCTTGGTAACTATCATATTGATGACATACCCCTTAGGGATGACCCTGTAGTCAGGGACTTAGAAACTCAGATAGTAAGCGACTACAGACCCTGTGAACTATCGCCCCATTAGCCTGATGAATCTGATAGGCAAAGCTATGGAACACATCATCATGGACCTAATAACTAAGGAGATAGGGAATCTTCAAACTCTGGATCCCACACAGTTTGGTTTTGTGAAGGGTATCTCATGCCTGCTCAACTTGGTTGACTTCTTTGAGTCAGTCACCAGAGCTGTGTCTGAAGGCAAGTTGGTACATACAGACTACCTTTATCTGGCCAAGGCTTTTGATACCATTCCCCACTCAGGAATCATAGAAACACTTACTATGCTTGGCATCAACCCTTATATCACTAGGTGGGTTGCAAACTGGCTCACAGATAGAACCCACAGTGTGAAAGTAGCTGACTCTAAGTCAGGCTGCCGATTAGACATGAGTAGAGTCCCACAGGGTTCAGTCCTGGGTCCTCTCCTGTTTGGTATCTACTTCTCTGAAGTCCAGGCCAACACGAAGGGACTCTGGCTGACAAAGTTCGCAGACGATTGCAAGCTGGGAGCTATTATTAACTCCCCAAATGATGTTGACATCCTACAAAATGGCCTCACTGTGATCAACAACTGGTGTCAGAACCATGGCCTTACGTTCAATGCCATAAAATGTGTCATCATCCACTTTGGGAAAAACCCAGTTCCCATGAATTACCACATTGATGGTAGTCCACTGAACACAAAAGACGTTATAACAGCAACCTCTCTTTTGATCACTACAATGCCACTATGGTCAGAAAGTCCTTCTATGTGGCACATCTCATTACTAAGGGTTTTGCATCCAGGAAGAAAGAGGTCATTGTCTCCCTCTACTCTTCCCTCATTAGGCCAATCATCAAGTACAATGCCCCATTTGGTATGCACCTCACTAGACACCTGCAACATCTGAGCTGGGAATTTCTGGTTAAAGGCTTATAGTGCATGCATATCTGAACTGCTACTTACTGAAGTTGGGGCGCCTTGTTTGCTGTGGCATAGACTGGATTCGGGCCTGCTGGATCTAGCTTTGTTTATGTAACTTGAGCACTAATCCAGGCATTCTCTAAAGTATTCAATTGTATTTATTACTGCTTGGTAGTAACTTGATTAAAGTGTAGCTTTCATTCTAAGTCTTTTGGATTAAGCACTTGGGCTTCAGACCAGTTGTTTTACATTAGGAAGGTTTGTGGCATGCACTGTGGTGGCAGGACAGGTAGCTTTCATCCTTCTAAGTTGGGAACTGCTGATTGAGAGCCCAGTGTCTGTTATTCTTAAAGTGTATTAGTTCTGGTTTAGGCACTTGGGCTTCAGGCCAGTTATTTTACATTAAGAAGGTTCGTGGTCTGCACTCTTGTGGGAGAAGAGGCTGGACTCTGCCCTTCTGAGCTGGGAATTTCTGGTTAAAGGTTTATAGTGCCTGAATATTTTAACTGTATCTTACTGAAAATGGTACACCTTGTTTGCTGTAGCATAGACTAGATCCAGGCCTGCTGAATCTAGCTTTGTTTATATGCTTGTTGTTTGTTTGCTTGTTATTTCCCTGGAACGCTAATTCCACCTAATACGCAGCTTCTCAGTGCTTCTGTGGATCACTAGTGATATCTGCATTGCTTACTGTACTTAATTCCTTGTTTCACTTGAAAGAAAGTTACTGTTTGTCGTTTTTGCATTTAAGTTACCTGTAACACATTGCACTTAAGTTACCTGGCACTTGCGCGCTAAAGCAATTATATAAGTCAGCACTAAAAATTAAAAGCACTACACCCTCACTTCCCCACTGGCCCTTGTTTTCAATTATTAAGGAATTCCCAATATTATTCTAGCATGTCCAAAGGACAGTTGTCAATCTCCTCTCCGGTCCAGCTGGTGAATCTGGGAATCTTGAGGCAATGTTACAACTGCCTCATTGTTACAGACAACCCTCTCCTCCTCCCAACAAATTCCAACACATGTGAGAGATGCAACCATATAGCCAAACTGGAGGCTAAGCTCTCTCAACTCAGTACTGGCATAACCAGTCAGGAGGAGAAGGAAACCACACTCACTACAATTCCAGTCTCACATAGACCTACCACGACAGCAAACCAAACACATAATCACACAAAAACATACTTGAGGGCTCTAGCTAAAGATCTGCCTAAGCAGCAGAGACCTCCAAAGCAGACACCCAAGCAACCGCTACCCCAAAACAAAACACGTGCAACACATATCTCACAAAGCCAGTGTGCCGAACAGTCACAGCCCTTAAGACTAAACAACACACCTGATACACTTGTAATAGGTGACTCTATCATCAGGCACACTGACGTCCCGCTCACCAGGCTGAACAAGGAGAGGGTCACAGTGAGCAGCCTGTCGGCTAGGATCCGCCACATAACACAAGCACTCAGGTCAGTCCAAGGCAAGTACAAATATGACTCAGTCATTGTCCATGCTGGTGTGAATGACCTGAGACGTACCTCCTTGGACTACATGAAAAGAGACATAAAGGAGCTCTCTGAGCATGTAGCCCAGGCCAGTATGACCCTGACCTTGAGTAGCATCTTACCCTCACCAAGAATGATGCCACAATATGAAGACAAGATGATCAATTTCAACAATTGGCTTAAGTACTGGTGTCATTCAAAGGGGATCCAATGCCTGTCAGCTTGGGATGATATGCTCGACAAGCCACGATGCTTCGCTAGGGACGGCTTGCACCTGTCACCCCTGGGCTTTCGGATATTGGCAAAGGCTCTTGCTACCCCCATAGTGCCTTTTTTAGACAAGACTCAAAAGACAAACCCACCTCCATAGGTATCACAAGGGATAAGAAACTAAGAGTAATGCTACTCAACGCCAGAAGTCTAAACCTCAAGATGCACGCACTCGAAACTCTCCTTAGTATGGAGAACATCAATATCTATGCAGTAACAGAAACCTGGTTTAGGGCTCCCAAGAGCACCCCAGCACTACCAGGTTATATCTCATACCATGCCTTTCGGCCCCAAAACTTGGACCGAACCACAAAAGGAGGGGGAGTATCGATATTCATCAAAGATACCCACACCTCCAAGTTGGTGGCAAAGCACAAAACATCAGAGACTATCCATGTGCAACTAACAGTGGGTAAAACTGCCTTCCAGTTTATAGCCTGCTAAAGACCACCCTCCCAAACCCAGGTACCCCACTCGGCCTTTCTGAGAACACTGAAAAATATGAAGGTCTCTCCAAACACCATTATATTGGGCGACTTCAACTACCCAAACATAGACTGGGAGCATTACTCTAGCTCCAACACCCTAGCCCAAAGGTTCCTAGAATTTATAAACTCAAATGCTATGGAACAACTTGTTACCACTCCCACAAGAGGTGAAAACATACTGGACCTGATCATCACCAACATGGGGACTCTATGCTCCAGACCAGTAGTGTATCCCTCACTGGTAAGATCAGACCATAAACTAATCTCACTGGATATTCACATCCCGACCCCACCCCCTGCCCAGAAAACCACAGTGAAAAACTTCTCTAAAGCAAATTTCACACTCCTCAAAACCGAGGTGGAATCCTTCAAAGCCCCCGGGCCTGTGGAAAATACGGCCCAGACTGCAAAATCCTTTATAAACGTATTCTATGAACATCTTCAGGAATGCATGGATCAGGCGATCCCAAATAAAACCAAGACCCAATCCTCCAAAGGCAGACGTCCTGTCTGGTGGACCCCAGCCATAAACAAACTATACAACAGAAGGAGGAAGCTACTAAATGATAGAGCAAAATCCCAAAAAGGGAAGGCATCACTGATCAGTATTAGCAAAAAACTACGGGCACTCATAAAATTGTCTAAGGCCAGCTTCGAGAGAAAAATTGCACAGGACACTAAGGATAATCACAAGGCTTTCTTTAGTTATGTTAGGAACCTGGGTGGTAATTCCCAGATATGCTCAGAATTAGTCCAAAATGACAAAAAATACACTGAACCCACAGACATTGCCAACATCCTAGCTGACAGGTTCAGCGCAAACTTCTCCCCCCCTCCCCACCAAAAGGGCAAATATCTATCCCAGCTGAGTGCTGCCCCCCTGACATCTCAGATGCTCAGGTAAGAGCCGCCCTCTCCAAAGCAAAAAACACAGCATCAATGGGACCAGATGGTGTCCCGGGCTGCATCCTACATGAACTCCAAGAAGAGCTAAACCCAAACATAAAACTACTGTTCAGTCTCAGCCTTACTACAGGATATGTGCCCAAAGAGTGACGTACAGCAACAGTGGTCCCTCTCCATAAAGGTGGTGCCTCAACGGATCCTGGAAACTATCGCCCCATAAGCCTGACTAGCTTGGTCTGCAAAGCTATGGAAAGGATCATCATGGACCTCATAAATAAAGATATTGGGGACCTACAGACACTGGATCCTACCCAGTTCGGCATTGTTAAGGGCAGATCCAGCCTCTTAAACCTGGTTGATTTCTTTGAAACAGTCACCAAGGCCATTGACGAGGGGAAGGTGGTCCACACAGCCTACCTGGACCTAGCAAAAGCCTTCGATACAATACCCCACTCAGGCATTATAGATAAGCTCACCAGCTTAAATATAAACCCCTATGTCACTAGATGGATTGCAAACTGGCTCAAGAACAGAACCCACATGGTTAGAATTGCTGGAGCCATGTCAGACTCCAAACCAGTTACAAGTGGTGTCCCACAAGGCTCAGTCCTGGGACCTCTCTTGTTCGGTATATATTTTTCGGAGGTACAGGCCAACATGGAAGAACTGTGGCTGACCAAGTTCGCAGATGATTGCAAACTGGGCTCCATAATCGACTCTCCAGCCGACACAAGCATCCTCCAAAAGAGCCTCATAGAAACAGACAACTGGTGCCAGAGCCATGACCTCAAGCTAAATGCCAAAAAGTGTAGTCATCCCCTTTGGCAAAAACAAAGTGCCCACAAATTACCACATAGGTGGTAATCCATTAAGTACAGAAGAAGTAATTAGGGACCTGGGGACCCAAGTTGATAGCAATCTCTCATTTGACAACCACATGGCCAAAGTGGTTAGAAAAACATTTTATATAGCCCACCTAATCATGAAGGGATTCACATCTAGATCAGGGGAGGTCATCGTGCCTCTTTACTCATCCCTCATCAGGCCCATAATTGAGTACAATGCCCCTTTTGGGATGTACCTTACCAGACACCTGCAGCAACTGGAAAGACCCCAAAAGTACCTCACCAAGAGGATCAAAGGGCTCAAACAGATGCCATATGCTGCCCGGTTAAAGAAACTCCAGCTCTACTCAGTGGCATACCGCCTGTTCAGAGGCGATCTGTGCCTGACATATAAAGCCATGTCTAACCCGGAATTAATGGACATGCTGCACCTCAGAAAATCCAAATCCCATCAAGCTACATGCTCGAGAGACTTGAACCTCAGCACTGAAATAAATAGGACATGCTGGAGGGACAGATTCAGAACCCAGAGGCTCCCTTCACTCTGGAATAAAATCCCAGTCCAGTTTAGGCAGAGTTCCTCATTGACTCTCTTCAAGAGGAATCTTGATGAGTGGATGGGAGATCGTAGGTTTACCCCGGGTATCACTTCTGTGTCACTGTTAGACAGAGGCACAGTATACTAACCTCGAAAAAGGGCATAGCAAAATAAATTTAAAATGGGTGGCGAAAGCCAAACACATTCTGGCTAGGCTTATAAATGCCCTAGGGCTGATAGCCTAGTATGAACCTATGAACCTATGAACCTATGAACAACTGGAAATACAAAGGTACCTCACAAAGAGGATTCTAGGCCTTAAACCCTTGTCCTATATGGACAGACTCAAACTCCAACTATTCTCTGTCTCATATCGCCTACTTAGAGGCGATCTCTGCTTGACTTACAAAGCCATGTCTGACCCAGATCTGTTAGAAATGCTACATCTAAAGAAATCCAAATCCTTCCGCACTACATGCTCCAAAGACCTCAACCTCATTACCACAATTAACAGAACATGCTGTAGGGACAGGTTCATAACCAGGGGACTGACAATGCTATGGAACAAACTTCCCATACATGTCAAGCAGAGCACCTCGCTGACCCTCTTCAAGATAAATCTTGATGAGTGGAAGGGAAACAGAAAATTCACCCTGAGGGTAACACAAGTGGCTCTACTCTACAGAGACACTGGGAACTAAGGCCAGGTGGCACTATGCCAGGCTAATCTTATGGCTAGCCTTGTAAAGGCCCCAGGTCCATTAGCCTAGTACACACCTATGAACCTATGAACATGTCTACAGTGGTGAGGAAATAATTCTATGTTGCGCAACTTATAAACAAAGATATGGCATCTAAGTCCAAGGAAGTTGTTGTTCCACTATATTCGGCATTCATCAGACCTATCATTGAGTACAATGCCCTCTTTGGTATGTACTTAAACAGGCATATCCATTAACTGGAATGTCCAAAGAGGTTCCTCACTAAAAGAATACAGGGTATAAGTAATATGTCCTATGCAGACTGCCTCAAGGTCCTAACCCTGTAGTCTGTCTCCTAAAGGCTTTTGAGGGAAGATCTATGCCTGGCGTACAGGACATTGTCAGATCCCACTCTAATGGACCTCCTTCATATCCACAAAACAAACAGAACCAGAATTACTCATTCAAAACACTTAAACCTTGCCTGTGATATAAATAGGACCTGCTAGAGAGAGAGGTATGTATCCCAGAGACTACCCTGTCTATGTAACAGGCTCCCCACTGAACTAGAGTTCCTCCCTAATCCAATTCAAGTGCAACTTGGACAATGGGATGGAAAACCTGAAATTCATCTCTGGTTTGGCACCTATGTCTCTGATGCAGACAGGTAACCTGTAAATGGTTCATCTCCCAGGCCCATGCTTACACTTATCAAGGGTATCAGAACTCGTCAGAGATTTCGAATGCATGGCTAGGCTTAAAAAGGCCCTTGTGGTCATTAGCCTAGTAAACACCTGTGAACATATGTTTTGTAAATTCACCTGCTATAGTATTGACTCAGTAGCTCAATACATTACATTCCTAGCATTTTTACATTTTGCCACCCACATTCCTGGCTTCCATTCCAGTCTGTTGCATGTCAATTACATGCTTGTCAAAACAACAAATAAATGACTGAGACCTGCAATTGTAAGCAGAACTGGTTGCTGCTACTGCAGTCACTGCCACTCATATTAGCACATCAAAGGCCTGTAGGTTAGTACACACCACAAATATGTATAGGCATCCTAAATGTCACCTACCACTCTCTGAATGGCACTATTACATAACATATGTACCTGAGGCACATGCCTCACCTAGACTGTTATGGTACTCTCACCCTGGCTATGCTGTGACAACAGAGCTGACACTGATCCCTCACTGACATATAAAGCTTGCGGTCCCCCAATGTGTTCACAATCCCCAGTACGACTCCTGGGCAGAATGTAGCAGCTGCAGCCTGAAACATATGTGGCAGCATGTTCAGCTACCTGCTACAGACCTACCATACCTTCCAAACACATAGAACAAGGGATCCATAAACACCCATACATAAAGGGGTAGGGGGGAATGGTCAAGAGACAGAGAAATGTCTCACTGTCTTCCCCTACAAACATGCACAGCTGATATACTAGCAGCTATGGCAGCAGCATGCATATTCTGATGCAAATGACGTATGACATTCACATCTGTCTGTCCCCTTCCTGACTTCAACCCACTTTGTTAAACATTAAACTGCCACATAATCAGAAAGTCTGTTCACAATGGCCAAACATAGCATGCCAAACTGTAGACATACTACATAAATCCAGACAGTGGACAGTATTTTACCTACCCTCTGTGATGCTGTAGTCTCCACACCTCGATAATGTACATCTCACAGGCCAGGAAAAGGGCCAAGGCCTACATGAAGGCCTTAAATATAGCACTGTGGTGCCATGCCACTGGCTAATGAAAATACAACCCACTGTTCTGGATACAATTAACAAGTGTGAGGCACAGATAGGTGCACAGACAATCACCTGTTCGTGAGCATTACCTGCAAAAGGCAAGCTGTTGCCAATGGTAAACAGGTCTGTGACTTTCTTTACGAAGAGAGACTGTGAGAACATAAGCATTATACCACAGGATTTCTACACATAAAGGAGAACAGCACTATACCAAGTATGTAATAGAAGTCCCCATGTAATGGGATGCAGATAGGAGTATGCAGTTATGGGAAATAGGGATTACAGCAGTAGGTCTGTATTACATATCTTGGAATGACATGTTGCTGTTAGTCAGCTGTCCAGCACCTACAGGCTTCCCTTTTGGCTCTGTCTGCTGTGACATAGATCACAGCTCTGGCCCTCTGAGTCCCTCCAATGATGGTCGGCTCATGTATGAATGCTACTGGATTGTGTTTTACACAATAGTGATGATAAGTACTGGTGGATACAGCTGGCATATCACACGATGTACTGTCAGTCAACTCATCTCAGTTTGTGAATGTCACACAGGCATACTTCAAACATTGTCCAGGCGTCCCTGACTGTTTCTAATGTACTCTGGCCAGGTCACTGTGTACTCCACACCCATATCTCATCACTTGAGAGCTATGCCTAGCATACCTATTGACCCACTACAGCAGGACAACAGGTTATATCCAACAGTAGTGGGGGGACGCAGACCCAGCCTCAGCGACAGAGTGTACATATCGAGCATACTATGTAAGGGAATGAATACAGTACCAAATATTAATGTACCATAACTGTTTTCTGAGGGGTCTGGTGTGTGACAGGCAGATTTCTCACAGTCTGCGAACAACCATTACATATTGTCCAACTGTTTGCCAGACATCCATATTTGTCTGGCAGAGGGTCCATATATATCAGGCACATGTGCACATTCTGCAAACATCTGTGTACTACAGATGCCAGACACTTACAGGGAGGATACCCTACAGCATGTTTGCAGTGCTGTCTGTCATTGGGACATAAACATGTTGCTGGAGTGTCCCAATACACTTGTAGTACCACTCAGCTATTTGTCGGATGGTGGCTGTATGACATGGTAATGGGACAGCACCCATAGTGGATACACCACAGTAGATGGCAGTGATGAATGTGGAAACATAACAACACAGTTCATCACAGCACATGTGGCCATAACCTGTATACCTAGGATCATAGGAAGTTACTAGGCTATTGGCCCTGAGTCCCTCATAAGCCTAGCCCAGAGTTTAGCCCATGTTTATGCAAGTCAGCACATAATGCCCCAGTCCAACAGGAATGCAAGTGGTATGCCAAGGGTGTATGTCCTATTTACCATCCAGTTATCCAGGGTTTGCTTAAAAAGGGGTAATAGGTACTCTTCCTGATGTGGACAGAGTATCCATTCCACAGCTGGGTGAGTGTGTGGGACACACATCTGACCGGCCAACAACTCCTGTTGATGTTACAGACCAGGTTGAGGGCACGTGTATGTATTACTCGAGTGGAACTTGACTTGTGGATCTGCAGCAGTCCCATCCAGATAGCATCCATGATTGCCTTGTATGTCACACAGATGTCACCTCTGAGGTGTCTGTATGAAACCGGGTAGAGGATAGGGATTTTAGCCTGTATATGGTAGATATTTGAGGCCATAGTATTCCCTGGTGAGGAACTTCTGTGGTCTTCCCAGCTGCTACATATGCTTTACAAAATGAAAGGTGCATTATACTCAATAATGGGCCTTATTAGGGTGGAATACAGGGATGTTATGACCCCCATGTCCCTGGATGAGATACCCTTACATATGAGGTGGGCCATGTAGAAGGCTTTCCTTACAAAAGAAACAACATGGTAGTCAAATGTCATGGTGCCATCAACCTGTATGTCCAAATCCCTCACAACTAATTGTGTGCTTAGGACATTGTTAATAATGTGATAATTTGTGGGGACGTCACTCTCCCCATAGGGGATGACACTGCATTTTGTGTTATGCAGCCTGAGGCTATGTGTCTGGCACCACTCATGTGTCTGCGTGAGACCCTCTTATCAGATGTCCACCTCACTAAGGGATTTGGTGACAGCACCCAGCATCCAGTCTTCTGCAAGCTTAGTTGGCCATAGCCCACTGGTTGTGTCCTTCACCTCAGAAGAGTAAATCACACATAACAGAGGCCCCAAGACAGAACACTGGGTTACGCTGCTAGTTACATGTCTGACGCTTGAGGTAGCTTCCCCTATATTGAGTAGGTGGGTGTTGTCAGTGCACCAGTGTGTTACCCATCTGGTAACATATGGATTGATGCCTAATTGAGACCATATATATTTATTATGGCCAAGTGAGGAATATTGTGAAAGTCTTTGGCCAGGTCAAGGTAGGCAGTGTGCACTGTCTCCCCCTCATCCATACCTTTCGTGACTGTGTCAAGGAACTCAACCAGATGTAACAGACATGATCCCCCCTTGACAAAGTCAAACTGTGTGTGATTGTGTTTAGGTCGCCAATGTCCTTGTTAATGAGGTTCATGATAATCTGTTGCATGGACTTGCAAATCAGGCTAGTTGGACTGATGGGTCTATAATGGGCTGGATCAGTGGATGCTCCATCTTAGTGTAAAGGGATGACAGTGGGTGTCCTCCACTCTGCTGGGACAAAGGCAGTATTCAGGCTTTGGTTGAATACAGTGCCTAATGGAGCTGCAGGTTCATGCTTGAGATCATGTAGGATGCATCCTGCAATGTGACTGGGTCCCATGGAGGCTGTATTCCATGACATTGAGATGGCAGTGATGACCTGTTCCCTAGATATAAGGGGAAGGGGGCATGTACCAGGAATGTCCTGATGTATTGATGGGGGGACAGGGGCTGAAGCTTTCACTGACTCTGTCAGGGAGCAAGTTTGGTATATCTACAGCAATTGTATATCTGGTGTCCTTGACCACCACTTCTGAGCAGGTGTGGGTGCTTCCATTTAGTTCGCAGACATATGTGAAGAAGGGGATATGACTGCCTGTAGTGGATGTCACCAATGTGGGGTTGGAGTTTGATTTCAGTAGTTCTCTTATTTGCTTGTTCAGGCTAAGGAGACATTGTTTCAGATTGGGCACCTGCTCATTCTTGGTCTTGGACAGCAATATTTCACTCCTGTTATAGAGTCTATTTATTGCAGATGTTCACCAGACAGGTTTACTTATCCTTGCAGAGGATGATGTAGTCCTGCTGGGTATACCTGACTCCATGCATCTATACAAATGCACGTATAGTGCTTTGGTGTATTTGTGGATATTGGTGCCAGTATCTACTGAGAGGGAGAGGGCTGTGAAGCTGTTTATACCATCCCTCAGGAGGCTGTAATCAACTTTAGAGAAGTTTGTATGTCTGACCCTAGGTAGATGGGTATTGTGAGAGATGGTGACTGCAAGCATGACCACTTTATGGCTGGTTTTACCAGGGAGGATGATACTAGGGATGCTGCAGTGTTTACACTATCAACTCCAACAGAGCCTCAACTCATGTACAGGTAGCAACTAGCTGTTCCAAGGTGTTTGCATTGCCAAATTCCATGAATCTCTGGGCATGTGTGTTCTGGCATGAGTAGTTCTTCTGATCTATGTTTGGGTACTTAAAGTCATCCAGGATCAGAGTACATAGTCGAATCCTGATAGGGTTGAACAGGTCCATACAGGGAGAATGGGCTTTCTGGTCACAAGTGGGGGCAGTAGCTAGCTATGATTTGAATAGGGGTCTTGGCAATGGTTAACTGCAACTGGAGTGTCAACTGTGCATCTTACTGTTTGACCAGCTTGGAGGTGTGTATGTCTTTCATATACAATAAAACCTCACGTCCCTTGGCTTTACTGCCCACACCTTGGGGTCTGACTGTATGATAGAAAGGGTGACCATGTAAGGCTGGGGTGATCTCTGCAGCTTTGAACCATGTGTCTGTGACTGCAGAGATGTCAGCATTTTCTAGGGTTAAGACTGCTTGCAATGCATGCAGATTCATGTTTGACTCCTAGCGTTTAGCCGCATGGCCTTCAATTTGTGATTTGTTGAAAGTTATATGTTGGTAGTGTTAACGTCACCACTTTTCCTAATAAAGGCACCATGGGGGTGGCAAGAACCATAGCTAGAAGCCCGAAGGCCAAGTGAGACAGATGGAGGCCATCCCTGGCAAGCATCGTGGTCTGTTGATTATATCATCCTAAGCTGTCAGGTACTGGATCCCCCTGGAATGGCACCAGAAACCATGCCAATTGTTAAGGTCAATAATTTCCTGATTGTATTGTGGCATAATTCTGGGTGATGACAGAATGCTGCTTAAGGCTAATGACATACCTGCCTGAGACACACAATCATCGGGCTCAATCATGTCTCACATCATATAGTCCAGAGAGGTACATTTCAGGTCAGGCATGCCAACATGGACTATGACAGACTCATAACAATACCTGTTGTTGAAAGACAGCAGTGGGTATCCGGTATGGCAGATTCTGGCACCTGACAGACAAGTAACCGTGACCTTCTCCATATACAGCCTGGTGAGATGCACATCTGTGTGTCTAACAATGGAGTCTCCTATGTCTAATATGTCTGATTTGTGTTGAAGCCTTAGTGGCTGTGGGACACAAGTGTGCAGTTATACATGGTATCTGGTGTGCAGGGCTGTGGAGTTTGCCTGTGTTTTTGCCTTGGTCGTCTCCTTTGTTTGGAGATGCTTAAGTTGAGGACCTCCGCATATGTGGGTGTGTGTTGTGTAGGCGTTGGTGTTGTGTGAGGTGTACTGATTGTGTTGACAACCTTTTTGGTGCCAGATATGCAGGCTTGAGAGGGGAGAGCATGGACTGTAGGTTCCTAATGTCATTGCATCTCTCACAAATTGTGTTCCTTGGTGGTGTTTGTAGATGGTTGTCTATGTACATAAGGCAGTTGCTACACTGTGTCAGAATGCCCATATCACTGTGTCAGGATGCCCATATCAACCAGAATGGTAAGGGAAACTGTAGAACATTGTCCAGCCATATTTGTCAGAATCTGAGGGAGGAAGGCCATGGAAACCAAAGGTATGGGCCTACAGCCTAGGTGAGTAAAACAAATGTAGCAGGCTTACACTGCCACATACAATGTAGACAGGCTGTAAACAAGCAGTAATAGGTGCAACAGAAAAGATGCAGTTGAACACCTTAGAGAACATGCAGAAAGTAGCAGGAAACAAAAGGATGACGAGGGAAATGCATGAAGTATTGCCACTGTGTTGCTAATAGCCACATACATACTGTGGTGAGAGATGCTGGGGTATGATGTGGGAGTTAGTGGAGGATAGTCTAGGAAATCAGGATATGCAGGGTGTGTACATAATGAAGAGCAATGTATGTGGTCCTCTGATGTGTTCCCCTCTTCTTGTCTTTCAGGAGTAATGTACAGACAGAGGAACTCACCTTTTTTCTGCAGCAAAGAATGAAGTTATAGTTGATTGCCTCAGACTGCATCATGCCATCCTGCTGCTGAGGAGTTGTCATAATCAGGAAAAATATGCTGCACTGTGGGCAGACCTTGCTGCATCAGTAAATCACATTGGGCTACAGGAAAGAAGCGATGAGCAGGTCTGACACTGGGCTACTGACATGATAAATGCTGCATGGCAAAGGGGCACAGTTGTGGCCAGGGACCGTGCTGTCCCCAGTGGAAGATGGTCAACACAATAACCACTCTCGCCCACATAGAAGTTCCTGGCAAATGTGGATTCAGCCACCAGCTCGCAAGAATCCATCACCACATACATCGTGGAGGTAGGTGGCACAGTTTCCACAGCAGAGAAGCATCCAGGTAAACCTCCTGTGGTCATCACTTTGATACTGTAGCAGTCATAGTGGCAGACTCAGCATACTTGTACATGTATGTCAGGTCAATCTGCATTTAGGGGGTTGTAATGCACACAGGTACACACATACTCAGAATGTCAGCAATGTGGGCAATATCACAGTTTGTACTGTAGATGCTGATATATGCACATATTATCCTGTACCAATGCCACGTTTGTGTTTGCTGACAATACCTCTCACCCACAATTCCATAGGTACATCTGGTGTGGCTGGAGTCCAACATCCAGTAGCCAGTTAGTGTGAAACTGTTTTGTTATGGCTTATCTATACCCTAGGAATATTAACAGCTGCCAGTTTGCCATGGACACAACTGTTAAGTTTAGCCATAGTACTATACTTGTATGTTCAGTTGTGGAGGGGGTTACTGCAGTGCATTGAATTGGTAATCACAGCAGCATATTTGCAGGAGCTGTAACATATTTGCACATATTTTTGTGAAGGTGTATACAGTCTACTATACAGGGGGCAAACGTATGATGGAGATGGATGCACTGTGTTTTAGGTGAAGGTGCATCACATACATTGACATGTTTCATCTCACAGATGTGTAGTAGTGGCAACATTAACCAGACATAGCTGCACTACATGTTGTTAAGAGCCTGTCTTGTCTGTCCGTTGTGGTCTGCTTGTGTGTTGTGCATGGGATCAGTAATAAGGTGTAGTATGTATAATGCAGTTGTGTCACCTCACCGGTATACATATACATATATATATATATATATATATATATATATATATATATATATATATATATATATATATATGTGTGTGTGTGTGTGTGTGTGTGTGAGAGTGTGTGTGTGTGTGTGTGTGTGTGTGTGTGTGTGTGTGTGTGTGTGGATCAGCAGTCATAATAGTGCATGCATTAATGTAGTCATGTTTTCTTCCTCCTCACAGGTGACTGTGGGAGATGGAGTCTGTCCACCTCACAACTTGATGTCAGTGTCTCATCAGACTCTGAAGATGATGGTGGAAATAGCATGGCACAGGTGGGGTTGCTGGGGTCTGAATCTGTCCCATGGGTTGACATCCCACTTCCTCCACCAATGTCCCCACACACAGTCAGTATGCCCACAAATACCCAGTCCCCTGTGGCTACAGATATTGGACAGTCACTGGGTGGTGGCATCGAACAGCAGTGTGTGGCAACTATGGAATCTGTGACTGTAGACACTAGCCATAGTCAGACAGCTGGTGAATCCCACACAGCCAGATTGACAGGGGTGCTCAAAGGAGGACTGCTGCCCATGCGCCACCTGTCACAGTGTCACATCACGAATCACCTGATGCATGTTTCGGTCCATCATGGAGGCACAGGCACATTCTGAATGCAGCACTAGATGGATGCTCAGGATCATGGATGTATCACAGTCTGGCATCCATGACCCCATCCACAACATTGGTGATGCCATGCATCATTTTTCAGATGTAGCAGACAGATGGTGGGGTGAGACATTGTCATTCCTTAATCGTGCATTGTCTGTGCTGGAACATGTGGTGGGAGTACTGAGTCAGACAAATGGATGTAGGTCAGCACTAACGTCAGCTGAGAGTCCACATGGCTATGCATAGTCATGGTTCCGTACCACCAGCACTACAGAAAGGAGGGTGCTGTCCACACCGCAACATGGCAGGCCATGGGCACATGGTCCTGGGTGGTCCCATGAGGGACAATGACCAAGAAGACACCAGTCACCATCAGCAAGTAGTACCACATCTGACCCTGGGCATGGTTGTGCCAGTGCCACTCCTGGCAGAGCCAGTTCCCATGTTCATGGCCAGAGATGGTGAACTGTACATTCTGCCATGTATGGTCCACAACTGTCCAACATAACCTTGAGTAGGGCTACCACTTGGCATCACTATGTAAGCACACACACTCACACATCATTTTCACATGCAGGTAACCAACAGACATACACAGCTCCTCTCCATGGCCCAGCTGACCAGCCCCCTTCCAGGCACACACACACACACACACACACACACACACACACACACACACACACACACACACACACACACACACACAATGCCAATTGTGTGGCACAGCCTAGGCCTTTGGCAACCCTGTACCACACCTTGTGCATGTGATGATACCTGTGCCACATCAGTGTCATCCATACCATCATTGCAGGGACATAAAAATGTGTCTGATGCACAGGGGGACTATAGTATATTTAATGACAGTTTGTAGTGCAGTAGTGTTAATGCCCTGTATGGTGCTGTCTGCTGGCATGTGACATGAGTACATATCAAAGTGTGTGTACCTTTGTTCCATAATGGTGCATTGGTGGTAATATTGATGACTGACAGTTGGCTCCCACACCTTTTTCTTTTTCTGCTACAGGGGTCTGTGTGTCTATGCCATGGAGAGCTGGTGCCAATACAGCAACTCAGGATGGCATAGTGGCAACTATTGAAATGTAAATTTGCCAGGGTATGGCTGTATATGTGCATGGTTACCTAGGTGTGTAAAACAATGTGTCAGGGACAATGGGGGCAGACAGCATATTCTTGCATGCATACCCTATGACACATCATGCTACTCTTTATATATATGTCACCTGGGAGTTCAGTAGGATCATAGGAGGTTACTAGTGTAATGGGCCTGAGGACCTTACAAGGCTAGCCATTAGTTTATCCCAGAAAGAAACATCAATCAGCACCTGTTGTCCCTGTTGGCCCTGGGGCCCTTACAAGGCTAGACATTAGTTTATCCCAGAAAGAAACATCAGTCAGCACCTGTTGTCCTTGTCAATGAGGGACACAGGTGGGATCTCTGGGATGGAATTATGGCTTCCCATCCACTCATCATGGTTGTGCTTGAAGAGGGTCGGCATGGTACTTTGTTTGACATGTATGGGAAGTGTATTCCTGAGACAGGCCAGCCTCTGGGAGACAAACCTGTCTCTCCAGAAGGTTGTGTTGATGTCGCATATCAGATTCAGGCCTGTTGTGCAGGTAATGTGCGAGGAGTTAGACTTACGGATATAGAGCAGCTGTAGTAGGACAGGGTCCAACAATGCCTTGTAGGCATGACACAGCCCACCTCTAAGCAACCTGTCCAATACTGAGTGGAGCAATAGTGATTTGAGCCTGTCTGCATGGGACCATGTATTACCTTTCTAAGGTATCTCTGTGGCCTTTGCAGTTGGTGCAGATGTCTGGATAGGTACATACCAAATGGGGCATTGTACTAAAATATTGATCTATGGAGTGAGGACCATAGAAAGGTAATGACCACCTTTTTTCTGGATGCAATCACTTTACCTATGAGATGAACCATGTACAAAGCTTTTCTGACCACTGCCGCTATATGATGATTAAATGCAAAATTGTTATCAACCTGAGTACCCAGGTCTCTCAACACAGGTTGTGTGTTTAGGGTGTTGCCATTGATGCGGTAAACAGTGGGGCTGTGTCCTTGCTGAATGGTATGATGATACAGTTTTTTGCATTTAGCTTGAGGCCAGGACCTTGGCACTGGTCTGTAGTTGATGTAGGACTTTCTTGCAGCATGTTAACATCATTTGGGGAATCAATGACAGACAGCACCCAACTTACAGTGATCCACAAACTTGGTCAGTACCTATAAATGTAGGTGGTGGCAGGGAGCATTCATACCTAGATACATGTGGGTTATTTAGGGGCAGCAGCTACTCACAGGGCCTCAAAATGTAAACATATTGCATACACATAGGCAAGACAGACAAGGTTTGTTACCTTATCACATGCCCAATGTGAGACACTTTTTGTAGTAACGTGAGAATTGGCAGGACAAACCATACCCATGCGAATGCAACAGAAAGAACCTCACTTTATTTTGACAATATAACAGCTTATTTGCCTAGATTATGGTATTTCTCATAACATTTAGGTGTTTGTGATGTAAAATGACTGTTTTATGCAATTATTAGAATAATGTAGGAAATGTTTGTTGTCCTACACTCTTGGGACCAAACACACACACACACACACACACACACACACACACACACACACACACACACACACACACACCATCACAAACACGAACTGCCCTTGTTGAGAGTAGAACCTCTATCTGTCTAGTTGTACATACTATAGTACTACATACGTATCACGTATGCCACAGAGCTTTTGTGTATTTGGAGTGTCTGCCACTACTGTTCAGATGGATGGCATCTGCAGGCACTGTAAAGGTTGCCAATGAGGAGGTTAACAGGTTTGCACAGGTCCTTAAAATTGTATAACCATTGCACACACACAGACAAGACAGCCACACTACTGTGAGGGGATATGCTCACAGACACACACATGCACTCACAGAGTTGCTGGTTTTGAGAGTAGAAACCCTACCTATCTAGTTATATACACTACAGTACTATGTACTTATTGCATGTGCCAGGGAGCTATTGTGTTGGCAGAGTATCTAACTGTGCTTCTAAGGTGGATGACATCAGGAGGTCCTGAAAAGGCTGCTAATGGTGGGGGGGGGGGGGTTAGCAGGCCCTTAATATCGTATAACCATCACACACACATACATACAGGCAAGACAGCCGCACTGCTGCAAGGGGATATGCTTACACACATACATGCACTCACAGAGATACCAGTTTAGAGAGTAGAACTTCTACTTATTTAGTTATATACACTATATTATTACGTACTTATCGTATGTGTCATGGAGCTTATTTATTTATTTATTTTACATTTGTTAACCGGGAAAGTCCGACTGGACACAAGTCCTTTTTCAGTGGTGGCCCTGGGAGAAAAGCTCCATGTACACAGTAAAATATTACATTAGACAGTTGATATACAGTTAGATTACATGCAATCATATATAGTACCCATATACTTTTTCTACTAATAATGCTGTTGAAAAACAATACCTTAAAAAGGAGTTTAGACATCAAATACTTCAGAGCATTTATATATATATATATATATATATATATATATATATATATATATATATACATATATATATATATATATATATATATATATATATATATATATATTATAAACTAGCTGGTAGGATGAAATATGTATAAATGATACATCGGATAGGAAGGGTTCTGGGGAGAGAGGATAAGTATAGACAGGGAAATAATGAGTTAAAAGTGGAGTGGCTGATAGAGAGTAGCAGATGGTAATGTCTAAAGGTAGGATAAGCAGGAAGGTTGCAGACATATAGAGAAAGAGGAATAATTCAAAGGGTGTAAATAATAATAGTATTGGTAGGTGTGCTGTACATAACATCAGTTGGATATAGGAAAGGAAGATGACACTTAGAGGGAGAAGCAGAGAGATGTAACATGAGAAATTATACTGGGAAGTAGAGCAAGGGAGGAGAAGTAGTGGGGTGGGAAATAGAGAGAGATATGTATTGTTAGGCTGAAAGTACTAGTATGAGATTAGTCTGGGTCTGGGTTGTTGCAGTTACATAACACCAAAGATGCTGAAGATGGGATCTTATAGCAATAACCCATGCCTGGGTGTGGGTAATGCTAAATTTACCCACGGTTGGCATGGTTTGGTCCCGAGGGCAAAGCCCGAGGGACCAAACAAAGCCAACCATGGGTAAATTTAGCATTACCCACACCCAGGCGTGGGTTATTGCTATTATACCATGACATTATTTAAGAAAAGAAACTGTTACTTTTCTTAAATAATGGCATAGTATAATGCCTGTTTACTGCCCTTCCGCAGATGTCTGGCATCCGGCAGTTCTGATGTACTGCGCGCCTGCGCAGTACATCAGAGCTGTGAGCAAAGCAATGGAGAAAGCAAGATCTCCGTTGCTTTTTTTTGTCTCGCTATGTTAACGAGTTTAACATAGCGAGACAGTTTAAAATAAGCAACGGACATCTCCGCTGCTTATTTTAAAACTGTCTCGCTATGTTAAACTCATTTAACATAGCGAGACTAAAAAGCAACGGAGATCTTGCTTTCTCCGTTGCTTTTTAAACACTGTTTGCTATGTTAAATGGGTTTAACATGGCGAGACAGCTTTAAAATAAGCAACGGAGATCTCCGTTGCTTATTTTAAAGCTGTCTCGCTATGTTAAACCCATTTAACATAGCGAGACAGTGTTTAAAAAAAACGAGTTATACTAAGGGAAAAAAGTCCGGGCGACCGGACCTTTTTCCATTAGTATAACTCGATTTACAATGGGCACGCTGGCCAATCAGCGTGCACGTTTTGGGGGGATCATGGTATAATATGGCTTTTTTGAAGGGGGTGAGGGTAGTTATAGTTGTGATACTGGGGGGGGGGGCTGTTTCACTGCTTAGTAACAGGGTTGCTGTAGAGAAAAGTGCCAGCATAGTTACTGGTTTTTGTTACCTCTAGTAGGAGGTTCTGATTTGATCATACAGTTCTAGCTTTGGTGCTTGGGTAAAGTAGGTTTTGTAGAGCAGGGATTTTGTCAGGGCAGTGAAGAAGTTTGTGGGTTGTTATAAGTTGGGTATAAAGAATGAGGTTAGGATGTTCCAGCCAATCAAGAGCTTTTAGCTTTCAAGGTCTGATTTTCTGAGATTGGTGAATATTGGTGATGCATATAAGAATGTGGAAATAAAGTGGGTACGTGCAATCATTGCTCGGGTGATGTTGGTTAGGAACTGTTTGTTCTTGTATAGCATGGCAAGTTTTTTATGTACTTTTTTGCGGTGGTGAATATATGTATGTCAAACTTCAGTTGGCTGTCTATGATAACCCCAAGTAGTTTTGTGTGAGTGACTGGTGATATGATAATGTTGTTACTGGAGGTAATATTAAAGTTAATAGTATGGGAGGAATAATGTGTGGGTGGGAGTCTTATTGGGGTTTAGTATTAGATGTTATTCTGAGAGCCAGTTCTCATCAGCAAGAAAATAGGATTGTGTTTAGTGGTGGAGGGTCTCAGGGGAGGGAGAAGTGCAGATGCGACTGGAATTATCTGCATATTGTATGATAGAGGCATTGAGTATAGCTGTGTGTAGTTTGTTGGTAACGATAGAAAACAGTAGTGGCCCAAGGTCTGAACCTTGTGGGACCCCTAGTGAGACTGGTAGAAGTGAGGAAAGTTCCTGTTGCTATCTTACTGCCTGCTGTCTGCTTGTTAGATACTTTTTGAAGCAGGAAGTGGTAGATGGGCTCAGATTTAAATCTGCAAGTGTGTCAATGAGTCTGTCATGGTCTACCAATATGGCTGAGACATAGCTACCATTGTTTCTGTGTTTGTTGACTGTGTGTGTGAAGGATATAAGGGATGTAGTGGTGATGTGTGAAGGCCTGAAGCCATGTTGTGTTTTAGCTAGTAGATTATGAGAGTTTAGGAAAGTTAAGATTTGTGTGTTTACACATCTTTCAAGGATTTTGGATAATGGAGAGAGTATGGTGATTGGTCGATAGTTGGTTAGTTCTTTGGAGTTACTTCCATTGTGAAGTGGGGTGATATAGGCAATATTCCAGAGGTGAGGAACTAAGCTTTCAGTTATAGAGTGATTAATGAAGATTGTTATGGGATATGCAATAGCATTAGCAGCAATCTTTAGGAATTCAGCTGGTAGATTGTCTACAGAGAGAGCTGTAGGTTTAAAATTTGTAAGCATCTTTTTAATAGTGGAAACTGGAACAGGTTGCAGTGAGAAGCCCAGGTCAGCGATATTGAGGCTGGGTGGTTTGATGATAGTTGGGGGTGTATATGATTTAGCTAGGGTTAGAATGGAGTCTGTGAAGAATTTGTTGAACTGGGTTGCTATGTTTGTTGAGTTGTCTGAGTTAACAGGGGCAGGTGTGCTTGCTTTACCTGGATAGAGTAGATTGTTTATGGCTGTCCAACATTTTTTATGATTGTTCTGATATCTGTTTTGAATGCTGTGGTAATAGTTTGTTTTATCAGTCTTGATTAAATTCTTAGCTTTATTCCTGAGCTGGAGATATTTTTGTTTGTCAGTATTGGTACCTGTCTTTTTCCATTTTTCCCAAGCTTTGTCCCTGTTACATAGTAGTTCTCTAGTCTCTTTGGATAACCAGGAGGCATAGTTAGATTTGATTTGAATGGTTCTAGGGGGGTGTGTGGTGGTCTAGTATTGGAGGAAAGTTGAGTTAAAGTATGATACAGCATCATCCAAGTTAAGTGTTCTTAATGGGTGCCAGTTACAACTTGATAGAGCAGTAGTAAAGCTATTGGGGTTAAAGTACTTTTTACTTCTTATTTGTTGGCAGATGGTAGATTTTACTATATGGGTTATCTTCTGATTAGACAGGTTGGGAGGTGGTCACCAAGGATGTCTGGGAGACAGCCAGTTTTACTAATGTTGTTTGGCCTGTTTGATGAGATCCAGTCAAGTATTGATTCCCTTTTTGTGGTTTTATCGATTCTGGTTGGGTGGTAGATAAGCTGAGAAAACCCACAGAGGTTTAAGAAGTTAGTAGGTTTAGAGAAGTTGCAAGTTTGCCAGTCAATATTAAAATATCCTAGTAATATGGTCTCTTGTGGTAGTGACATAGATGCCCAGCTGAGCAGATTTTCTATTATGTCAAAATTATTACCTGGTGGAAAGTAGCAGCCAATTAGGTTAATAGTTTTTTTGTTGTTTAGGTATAGTTTAGTGAGTAATATTTCGACTGTTTTTAAAGTGGGTAATGGAGGGCTAATTATTTCTATTTTTAACTCTTTCTTAAATAAGATAGCAATGCATCCACCTTTTCTTTCAGTTCTATCTTTATGCAGAATATTGTAGCAGGGAGGAATTAATTAATTGTCCTGGTTTTAGTCATATTTCAGTAATAACTACAATATCGGAAGAGTAGTGGAACAGATGTGCATGTAGGATGGAGATTCTGTTCGTTATGCTTCTGATGTTAATATTGTGTATGAGTAGGTCAGAGGGTTTTCTGAGAATATGTGCAGTGGGGTGGGTTGGGATTTGAGTTGTTGGGTGCTTAAGTGCATTGTTGAGACCAGGATTTGGGTGTACATCACCACAAATGGGTACTTTGGATACAACAAACCAGAATAATTCAGAATTCTGAAAAACAGTCTTGGATGAAAACATACTGTTAAGCGATCAGCATTATTCTACTGTTCTGTGCTGTGTTAATAAAGGTCCTGGGGCATAAAAGGCTGTCTGAGTGCTTTTCTGGTTTATTGGTGACTATTTTCTAGCACTCTGTCCGTTTTGGTGATATATTTTGGATGCAAGTTGTAGTATGGTATGGAATAGGTTAGTAAGATGAATATGGTATTTTATTGTGGGAGCGCTGCTATGGATTGCTGAAGTGGGTTGGTTGTTCTTAGGTAAAATGGAAGACTATGAAATATGGAGGGATGAAAGTAGATGTTAGCATAAATATTAGGGGGAATGATAGAGGTAGTGGTGGCATAGTGAGGAGATGTTTTGGGATTAGTGAAGTTGTAGGATGCAGCTTGCACCGGAAAGATGAGGGCTATTGAAGTTAGCAGATTAAGTAAAGACATAGTTGAACAAGAGTTGTGTTGGGATGTGTGTGCTAAGTGAAGGATATGTTGGTGGATTCTGTAGTGAAGCTATTAGGAAGGATAAGTATAGTTGTAGGGTAATAATAATAAAAAGGAAAAGTTTAAGTTCTTGTTGTGAGTTAGCAGTATTATAACGGAGTTATCCTTAGAAGAAGGAGTGTATAGGTGTTTAGTAATGAGTGGTTGAGGAGGTATGTGGGAGTATCTATTGGGGGCATGTGTGCTGGAGACTGGTGATTTCTGTGGGTGGAGAGTTGGGTGTGGTCAGAATTAATAAATTAAATGAATGTGGGGTTGGAGGTTGAGCCAAGCTCAGAGGCAAGCACAGTCTAGAAACAATATTAAAAAGTCTAACAGAAAAAGGCTATGTACTGTTAATAGTAAGAAAAAAAAATCAAAAGAGGTTTTAATGTGTAGTACTATCAGGTAAGAAATGTATGAAGGCAGGCTGATTAGCCCAGCATTTAACAGAGATAAATTTGTTGAAAACTAACAGATTATTTTAAGAATGGGGGGAGGTCCTTGCTGCCAAGCTGCTTCCCAGTGTACCAACTCACTAGAAAGTAGATAATGCCTTAAATAAGTATATTTTAAGACTTAAAAAGCTAAGCCAACATACTTTGCAGAGAAAAAGAAAATGCTGGAAGGTGAGAGATAACCGAGCTGAATGATGAGCAATTTCCATTGCAACTGTTTATTCAGTATACAGGACTTTTAACAGTACACTGGCAGCATGGAGAGGAAAAAGAAAAAGCTTGGCTGTTAGCCAAGGAGAGAAAAAAATTGCCACCAGTTATGGTGTTTAGCGCACAAAAGATAGATGGAGGTATTTTTGAGAGGGCAGAAAGAGAACACCAAACAATATAAACACAAACTGTTGAGACTACCACATTATCATTCACTCTAGCATAGTAGTTCAAATGCAGTGCTACACAAAATTTAGCTTTAAAATGTTGCTAAAGTTAATAAATATACTTAGGAAAAAAACAGTTAATACAGATGTACAAACAGGGTGAAAAAAATTGTTACATTCCTCTGAACATAGAACACGTGGCCACAGCTAGATGACAAGCTATTATACCTGTTGCAGCGAGCATTATATACTAAAGCATAACTGAAATCTCTGACAAGAAAAAAAAACACATGAAGTCACTAAGAGGACTTAAAACAGTTAGCAAACAATTGCATTAACCAATGGATAAAACATACAGCAAAATAGTTTGGTCCACTGTAAGGCAGCTAAAACTACTGGATTGGAATCAGGCATAAGGTATATAATGCAGCATTTACAATTAGACAGTCTTAAAACACAGACCAGGCAGCAAGCCAACATGTCTAAGTAATCATAAAACTACTATAGTTGAATCAGACATAATGTATACATTACATTTACATTAGTGAGTTTTAAAAACACAGAACAGGCCTCTAGTCAATAAGTCTAAATAGCTATAATCACAAAATTGGTTGAATTATTTGAACCAGGGATAAATAATACAGTGCAACATTTACATAATGAGTTTTAAAACACAGAGTAGGCCTCTAGACAACAAGTCTAAGTAGCTATAATCATAAATACGACAAACAAGTAAAAAAAAAACTTACAGAGCAAGCTGAGGGAACACAATGAATGAGTCAGCAGCAAGGAAGAAAACTGTTTGAAAATGGTGCCTGGAGTTCCAGTAGGTAATATCACTTCCTGCAGAGGTCTGATTGGTGGGATGGGGGTTGAGAGAGTTTACAGCACTCTTTGTAGGTGTGTCTAGAGCCATGCTCAGAGGCAAGCACAGTCCAGAAACAATCAGTAAAACGTATAACAGAAAAAGGCTATGTACTATTAATAGTAAGAAAAAAAAAGAGGTTTCAGTGTAGAGTACTATCAGGTAAGAAATGTCTTAAAGCAGGCTGATTAGCTCAGTATTTAACAGACATAGCAGATTATTTTAAGAATGGCGGGGGGTCCCTGCTGCCAAGCTGCTTCCCAGTGTACCAACGCACTAGAAAGCAGATAATGCCTTAAATAAGTATATTTTAAGACTTAAAAAATCTAAGCCAACATACTTTGCAGAGAAAAAAAGATGCTGCAAGGTGAGAGATAACAGAGCTGAATGATGAGCGATTTCCGTTGCAACTGTTTATTCAGTATGCAGGACTTTTAACAGTACACTGGCAGTAAAGTAAGCCAATGTGGGGGTTAACAGGTAGGCATGGGCCTTAAAATGCATTAGCATTACACACAAATAGGCAAGTCAGACACACTGCTGCAATGGGATACACTTAAGCACACATACACACACACACACACACACACACACACACACACACACACACACACACACATTCTCACAGAGTTGCCATTGTTTGTATGTATGTGCTTGGAGAGAGTCTCACTCTGCTTCTAAGGTGGATGACATCAGCAGGCCCTTTAATGTAAGCCAATGTAGGGGTTAACAGGTAGGCATGGACCTTAAAATGTATTAGCATTGCACACACATAGACAAGACAGACACATTGCTGTAAGGGATATAGTTACACACACACATTCACAAAGTTGCCATTGTTGGGATTATAACCCCTACCTATCTGGTTGTATCGAGTATAGTGCTACATACATATTACATGCACTGCAGAGCTTATGTGTTTGGAGAGTGTCTGCCACTACTGTTGGCATGGAACATCAGCAGCTGTTGACAGGGAGGTCACTGTTGTGGAGGACACTAGTCACAGGGCCATAAAATGATTGACTATTGCACAAACATATGCCTGCTGGGCATGTGTATGCTGCTGTATGTGTAATATCTGCACACACACACACACACACACACACACACACACACACACACACACACACACACACACACACACAGTGGCTGATGTGAGATTAGAACCCCTACCTACCTACTAATACACACCTTAGTTCACCGTACTAGTTGCACGCACCACTCGTAACAATTGGTGTGCAAGTGGCTGTAGCACTACATCACTCTATACCTTTCTTTCTGTGTTTCTCTTCCCTTCTCTCTGTTTCTCTGTATATTATATATATATATATATATATATATATATATATATATATATATATATATGTGTCTATATAAAACTCTACAGCTGCATATATATCTTATATGTGCCACATACTGATAGATAAAGGTAATCATGTCCAATTAGGATATGGAGAGACAATTAGGTATGCATAGCTGTCTGTATGCACTGAGATATATTGACATCTCAGGTCTATAGGCAGATGAGGTTTCAGACATGGGCTGAAATTAGCAAAGTGAAGGAGCATGCCCAGTGTGACTGTGAGTACTTACAAGGGGACTCCAGTCCAGACCAACCTGTACTCCAGTCCGGGATTTTGTGTGCTACATCCAGTTGACTGCTGCAACTGATTACACAGTTCAGCACCTCCCTGATATAATGCCCAAGGGATTCCCCAGCTGTGTGCTGGCCATAATATCTGACTCATACCTAGGGTGTGTACAGACTGTATTTGACTGAACAGGGTTTTTCATCATATGCCTGGTGCATTTTACATAGCAATGTTATTTCCTGGTACATCAGTGGCAGACCATTATAGGCTGATGTGAGGAACTACTGACAGACATTTGAGTTGCTGATTCCATACATAGCAGGGAACCCATGCTACCGCATGACCTGTTCTACTCTGCACTTTCTACATTTGTCTGGCCAGTAGTTCATCTCCCGCTCCTGCTCCTGACTTTGACCACAGTTGCAGCTCTATGTAGTTGAAGGTATGCTGTGACTGGGGTATAATATATAACACCATACACAGGGTGATAGACTTCACACCTCTGACTGTACCTGTTTTGCAGATGTCCAGAATTGCATACCATATGTCTGTTCTGGTCCTCTGACAGTTTGTTTTATATTGGTATTATAATGCTACTTAGTGCCCATACCTCTCAACCTATTACAGCAAGAAATCTGGACAAAGCCATATATAAAGGTGGGACACAGGCCAAAAATAGGGACAATTTTTTAATATTGCTCTTACAAACATAGCCAGCTGCTAGGATAACAGGTTTTGTATTAGCATGAGTTTTCTGAAGGGTATGAAGTCTGCATCTTAAATGTCTGTCATTATTTTCTAATGTCTAATGTGGTACTTCGATGTGCACATGAGTGCAGTCTTTAGCACTTAGTACCTCAGGGTAGTGTGCTACTTGGTGGAAGAGATGCATATTGCTGACCCTTTCCTCAGGCGTGCAGGGTAAATATATGTGCTCACTGGCATGTGATTGCATGGCAGCCAGGAACTGGTGGAGTAGCCTGGACGCAGATGCCGGTGAGACCCCCATCATGTCTGCAGTAAGTCTTTGAAAAGTACCTGTAGCTAGTATTCTAAGGGCTACACATGGGTTCCCCTCTGTTGGCTCTGGGTCTGAGTTAAGGGTAGCCAAGCTTGGTGAGTTCTTGTAGTATGTCCCTGTCCACCCTGTAGTGCTCTACTATCTCCAGCTCATGTAGCTCCTGGAAGGTTACCCTGGGTCTGAACACTCTTCTCCTTCTTAGCCTATGTCCATTTTCAGCATCAGCACCAGCACTAGACTCAGCCTCTAGCACATACAGATGTAATAGAGCAGCAGCAGCCTCTATCATTCCGTTATTTAAAATTCCCAAGTGTGTACTCCAATGGTGCAGATTATGTGGGAAAAATCAGATTGAAGGGTGTATGCATACTTTATAGTGGCATGCTGCAGATGCAGCCTGTGCTATTGGCTGACTATGATGCATTCCACCTGCCACGTCTATCACTGAAGGTTTTGAATAGCCCAGTGTCAGTGGAACAGGGCTTATCAGTCATTTATACTTGATTAGCTTCCCCAGGCTATTTCCTTATATATTCTTTTTTAATTTCTTTTACTGCTAAGCACTGGAACGCGGCTCACAAACCTGCTGCATATGTATAAACAGTGCTCAGTAGTCTGGACACACCCCTATGATGCACAGGCATGCTCAGCTTATCTTAAACCAGCTAAAACATGCGCTGTGGGTCTAAACACAGCTTGGCAGCACTGAACACACCCCCCTGATTAGCTGTGCTTAGCTGAGCCAAACGGGCACCACTGAGCTCCAATCTGCTTAAACATAAGCATGACACACTCCCTTTTGATGTCAGCTACCTGTTCTACTAACACCAACATGATTCTGACCCTACACGGGTTTTATCTGCGGACACAGTGGTCCATTTTTGCTGTTCACTAACCCCAGCTCATTTGCATACAAATCCTTCCATATTTCCTGGATACCTCACTACTCCAGGGCTTGCCTCCTTAGCAACCACTGAAACCTGCCATTGTACACTCTTCATGCCGGGCACTATAATGCATTATTTTTGCAAATGTCTTATTTCAGGGTTTTCCAACATTTTAATTTTTTTTTTTGCATAATGGCACGTTTGTGCATTGCAGCACACTCCACAGATGTAAAATATGTTTTAAAAAACAATTAATATTTTATAATGATTTGCATTGCTTTTTGGACTCACTGGCAATAGTTTTGGCCATTTCCTTCCCTACATTCCAATATCGAACTTTCTTTTTGTGCTTTTACAGCCCCTGTTTACATTTTACATTTCTGTACATGGTTACTTTCCGCTTACATTTCTGACACCAACATGCCTCCTACACTGGTACCATTCAGCTCATTCGATTGCATATTACCCTTATTTGCATGGATTTCACCTGCTTATGAGGTGATTTGTATTCCAAAGACACTTCCTTGTCTGCCGGCTTGTGGACGCCCCTGTGCTCTGTTTACTGGATCGCTCGGCTGCCGGTTTCCATGTTGGGGCTGTGCCACTATTCCTACATGGAAAATCATTCTGTGTAGGCTTTGTTGAACCCCCCCATTATCTAATTAGAACACTATAAATATAAATATATATCTGTGTAATAATATCTAATAAGCATCCATCCATATGCATTAGTGTACATAAAAACTAAGTTATTTACAACTCAGAAAAAATGTCAGTGCTTTGCATTTGAGAGAGAAAAACACACCTGTCATGACAGTTTTCATGTTTACATCCCCAACAATATGTTTATACAATGAAAACTAGTAGAAAAAACACATAAAAATACATAAACAGTGGATGAAGTAAATTAGTAATGTATAAAAGTGTGCAGGTGTGTGAATGAGTGTGCATGAGCATGCACCAGTATGGTAAATGGGAGAATTGCACCAAAGCTTTATGGTAATAGCGACATGAAAAAAATGTTTGTTTTGAAACTACTGTTTAAATCTCTGATGTCTAATCAAATCAGAACTGAGGTTAAAGTAACTAAATGTGTATATATATATATATATATATATATATATATATATATATATATATATATATATATATATATATAAAAAAACAAAGAGTTAGAAGGTCACACTGAAAAACCAATGAGAAAAAAAACTAAATGAAAACTCCAGCCAAGCTAGAACTTTCAATATATATATTTAAGGGTCTAGAGCTGTTGCACGAATGCACTTTTTACCGAATTGTGAATGGGTGGGCATACTTACACAAAAATGCTTTTCACCGAAGCAGCATTTTCATGTAAGTATGCCTGTTGTGCCAGTCATACTATGGTGCGGATAAGGGAAAATTCCCTTTTCCTCACTGTAGTGCGATCTCTGAGTGAGAATATTAAAGTAGGGGGGTGGGGGTTGCAATGGTGGGCTTGCCCCCTGTGTAAAAGTAGATTTCATTTTTTTTTTTTTTTTTTTTAACACACTTCAGCGAAAGTGCTTTTTTCGGTGAAAGCGCTTTTGTTAAAGTGTGTTCGGTGATAGTGGATTCGGACTGTTGAACTTTTGTTCAACAGTCCTAGATCCATATATATATGTATATATATATATATATATATATATATATATATATATATATATATATGTATATATATATATATATATATATATATATATATATATTCGAACTTTTAAATGTTTGAAGACGATTGAACATTTAAAAGTTCGAATGGATCCGCATACAGTGTGGAATGGGAAGATTTCCCTTTTCCGCAATGTAGTGCGATCTCAGAGTTGGTATATTTAAGTAGCAGGGCTGTGGGGCTTGCACCCCTGCTCCGCAGGTTTAGTTTTGTTTTTTATTTCTTTTTTTTTTTCTTCAGTTTTCAAACTTTTAAATGTTCAGTGTTATGGTCTCGGCCATATAGTCTTTGAACATTTAAAAGTTCAATCTACTGAAGTAGATCCATATAAATATATATATATATATATATATATATATATATATATATATATATATATATACATACACACACACACACACACACACACACACATATATATATATATATATATATATATATAGAGAGAGAGAGAGAGAGAGACATAGATTAGATATAGATATATATTTATACAAATTCTATACATCATTTTTTATTTTTTAGTATGTTTGGTACCTTTAGTACATACAATTATTTCTTTTCAATTTCCCTAAAAAAAAAAACAAAAAAAAAAACCTTTACAGATTGTGTGGTAGCTTACATAAATTCAACACAGTCTTAATAGAGCAAGAGTAGTTAAGTCCTGGTGTTCTGAATGCAATTCATTTCAGTTGCAGGCATAATTCTTTTTTCTCCAAAACACCATTGATGTCCCCTTCAAGCTCATCCATCTCCGCACAGTCCAAAATGATAAATTTAAAAAAACATATTGTCTGTGGTGTTCTAATAAGTATTTGGATAAGGTGTTCCTCTGGCATTTATGTCTGATGTCAGAAAGATGACCTGAAATCCTCCTTTTCAGTTTATTCATAGTCTTACCCACATAAAATGCAGCCAGGGCAGTCATTATACTTGACCTCATATACAACTTTTTCAGTATTACAGTTACCACCTGCTGAAGATTTCACCATCCTTTTAAGATAGGGGCACTCAAATGAGTCGCTCTCCATCAAGTACTCACAGAAAGTGCAGTTAGGTGGCCCACAGATTTTAGTGCTCATGTCATCCTGGTGTTGCTTCATTTTCTTTTCCACGTAGCTATGTATGCTTCTGCTCTTTTTATATACAAAATTAGGGTGTTCCTCTAAAACCCCTACAAGCTGCTGCATGGCAGAGATGGCCCACGTCTCCTTAATAATAGCTTTAATTGTAATGAAAGCACAGGTGTAAGTTAAAATGCAACTGCCCTTACTTTTCTCTTCTTTTGGGTTAGAGTGACCTCGTTGCATAATTCTCCCAAAAGGCCTATTCCACATAGGGTCATTGTTAGTTTTAGAACCTCTAATGGGATCCAGGACCTTATCTAACTTGTTTGATTCATATCCTCTGGTTAAGAAATAATTTTCAAGATCATTCATATTTTTGAGAAAAGGGGCCATATCTGTGGTAATGCATGTTAATTTGTAGCCTTGTGATTTTATTACACCATGCTTAGCTTTTACTAGATGCATACTCTCTATTTGAAGTAAGTAGTTCACTCTTGTTTGTTTCCTGTATAAGTTACTAATTAATCTTCCTCTGTCTTTATCAATACTGACAGTCATATCAAGGAACTGCACTGACTCCATTCTGATGGAAGTGGTAAATTTCAGAAAGGAGGTAGAATTACTGATGTAATGAATAAACTTAGTGAGTTTAGTTTTCTCACCTTGCCAGACAATAAATACATCATCAATAAAGCAAAGGTAGCTGGTCAATTTCACTTTGCAGCACATATTCCTCCTCCCACTTACCTATGGTTATATTAGTCAGACTAGGGGCCATAGCTACTCCCATGGCTGTCCCCTTCATTTGTTGGTAAGCCTGGCCATGGAAACTGAGCAAATTATAATTCATCACCAAGTCTATTAGCTTTCCCAAGCATTCAGTTTGCCCTTGTTATTTCTGCTATAAGCCCCTGTATCTGCTTTAGTACAGTACATGTGTGGTAACACAGTGTATAGGGCATTCAGTGTCAATAGTTACCAATATGCTTTGTTCACTCACATACACTCCTTTTATTTTTCTTAAAAAATCAAGTGAATCTAAGATAAAAGATGAGTTGTTTTCAGCAGGAGGCTGTAAAATAAAATCTAATTATATGGCAGTGGCTTCTGACATGGAACCTCCACTTGCAATAACAAGTCTTTACGGTGGATCTTCTCTATTCTTATGGGGTTTGGGAAGCCTGAAAAAACAAAGTAATTTGGAGTGAGGAGTGTTTAAAGACTCAAAAAAAGTTTTCACTAATAAGTTCTTCATTAAACACTATGGTTAGCTTATCTTTCTATTCTACATATGCAATTTTAACCTCTTCAAAGGAATGTTTAGAATAAAATTCAGTTGTGTTCAGCATATTCTCTATTTTCATTATATAACTGTCAGTATCTGTAACAAGTATGCCCCCATCCTTGTCAGCCTTCATAACACATCTGGTTTCCTTTATATTTATCTGCATATCTTGTAAGATATTTTCTCCGCTCACATTTTTAGTTTATTATTTACAATTAATGTATGACCAATCGTGGTCTGTTTTGATACTGTGTGTTCCTTTTACCATGTTTTTTCTAAGTATTTTTTATGACCTGTCCTCCCTTTTGTATTCTTCTAATTGTGAGACTTCTTGTCTTAATTGCTTTATAGTTTTCTCTATTCAGTGCTTCCATGGTGGTATTTTATTTCTTCCCTTTTCCCGTACTGTTCGGTTTTGTGGTAAGACTTCATCTGTTATTAATTTATCTGCATAGTAATATATCTTATTTATTTCCACTATATCACAATAATTTCTGTTAATAGTCCTAATTACTGTGTTCACCTGTTTTATCAAATTTCTAACATTTTGGGGTCTTATTTGCTTTCTGTAATCTATTTCATTAATTGATCTAAGTCTATCCACCTCTATTAAATCAAGCAGCTCTTCCCTTAGAATATTTTCTTCTAGACTGAAAGAACTTTCTTAGTTTTCCATTTCCTGTGAGTTTTTTACTTAAGGTCCAAGAAGATCTTCCTGCGGCATATCCTTTTCAGAAGTACCCTGCTTCATCTGCTGCACCTTCATATGCAAATTCACTGACCCATCACTTTGCAAAATTGTATGCATCAGAGTTGCCACTGCTTACTGCTCCTTCCTTTGCTATGCAACTTCAACTAAACTTTTTTACCAGTCTCCTACAGAAAGCTCCATAGCATTATGTGGCAAGTCTTCAGATGCCTCCCGCTCTACCTGTTTCTCCTTAATCTGGGGACTCACTGTTCCATCATACTGTTACATTACTTGTGATGGATTTTCTACACTAAATCCTTCACGTCACAAATAATCCATAACTTCAGTTTCTGTTTGTTTAGCTTCTTCCTTACTAATCTTCTTTTCTACTTTCCACAATTTGCTTCATATTTTTTATATTGTGAAATTTTCCTTGTCTTGGAGCCTTTGCCTGTATTTTTCTTCAAATATCTTTGGAGCTGCATTTTTATTGATTAATTTGGCTTTTTCCTTTGCATAAATATTGCACCATACCACATTTATTTCTTTCCCATGTCCATACTTTTTCTTCAGATACTTCCTACTCCTCTTGTTGCTCCTTAATTTGGAGATTCACTGTTCCATGATGATGCAACATTACCTATGCTGTTTTTTTTTATTTTAGACATTTCTATAACTGGTGATTTTTGATTAGGACATGATTCATACTCTATGATGGGTAAGATAAGGCCCAAGTTCAGTAGTATGATGACTTCTCTGGACCTAGACAGCATGCCCTGACTTGTAAGTTGAGTGACACAAATGGATTGTCTTGTTACCTTGAACACAAGTTGGTCCAAGGATAGATTACTATCTGCATGAGTTCCAAGATCCCTGACTAGGGGAGTTTTGTCAATGACATAGTTTCCTGGGATGGCTGACTTCCAAAAAGGTACTATAATCCATTTCTTGGAATTGAGTTTTAAGCTGTGCCTTTGGCACCAATCATTTGTCTCTGTCATACCTTCTTATAGGGTGTTCACATCTTGGGGGGATTTTATGAGTGCTCCCATTTTTCACTCATCTGAGAATGTGGTCAGTATTGGTCTGTGAAGTACATGCCAAAGAGAACTGGGTGGAGCACAGAGCCCTGAAGGACTCCACTGGTGATTGGACTCATTGTGGAGGTGGTCTCATGGATACTAACCTCCTTGGTCTTATCACTAAGTCAGCTGGCTATTCAACTCATTATATAGGAGTTTTATGCCTAATTCCATAAGTCTGTTAACAATGACCAAGTGGGGCATTGTATCGAATGCCTTAACTAGATTGAGGTAGGAAGTATGCACCATTTGTACCCTCATCTATTACTTTGGTGACTTTTTCAAAGAAGTCCACCAGGTTTGGTAAGCATAATCTTTTTTGACAACGGCAAACTGGGATAGATCTAGTCCAGGAAACGACTCAGCCAGTATATCCAAAGAATTTATTTTATAGTACCAACAATTGATGTTCTCCAGCGCCTCGGCATAAGCCTTTTAACAGAGTATAACAAAACCCATTTCTCATTCCTTTATATAGTAAAAAACTATTCTAATAAAACAATTAAAAAAACTTAATTACAGCAGCCATTTCCAATCAAGCTCTCTATTTAACCCCTTAGGGTGTAAAGTGTCAAATTTTAAAATAAACAGTGCTTCTTTCCATTGCAGTTTATTCTTCAAGCAAATACCTTTCACACAATGTACTTTTTCCAAAATTGTGCCTGTTAAATTCTTACCATCACTGTTATGATATTTTTTAAAATGAAAGCCTAAAGGGCTTTCTACCTTTTCATTTTTAATATTTCTCAGATGTTCTAAGAACCTGACTCGAAAACTTCTTTTTAATTCACCTATGTAAAATAAATTGCATTCACATTTGAGTACATATACAATACCCTCTGTGTTACAACTAAAATTACCATTCACATTAAATTTCTTTCCATTTATACAGTCAAAAGAATTTACTGTTTGGTTACATATACTACAATGACCACATGCTTTAAAACCATAATCAGAAATACATTTAGTTAGACTGGCAGCAGAAAAAATAAAATAAGCATGAACTAGCATATCTTTAATACTTTTTCCACGTCTATAAGACACCATAGGTTTTTGAGGTAACAATTCACCCAAGCATGGATCTTGTAACAAATGTGTCCAATAAAACATAACAATTTCTACTAATTTCTCTGTATATGTTCCATATGTTGTAACAAAAAACATTGTATCCACTTGTTGATTATACACATTTTTTTGGGATAGATCTAGTGTCTGAAATTGATATATAAACTAAGAACTAGATTCCAAACTGCAAACACTGTAGGCCAAAACAAATAAGAGTGTAGCAGCTCCAAGGGATATTGTAATAAACTTGTTACTAAATACACAGAAGTTAAAAATACAATGATTCGCATATACATTCAAAGGGGCTGGGTTTACCTTATTAAACAAAAACTTCACTGTTTTTCTTGAAAATATTGCCTTTCCAGATACACAACTTTATTTTTAAGCACAATTTCCACACAAAAATCCAGTGTATTAATATCATTATTATCCAAAGTGGTGGGTTCTACTAAAAAAAATCATCAGACCACTTCAACCCAGTGGAGTGGTGGATAACATTAAACAGTTCAAAAACATCTATAGTAAGAAACAAAAAATCATCAGACTATCCTGTATTTTTTAGCTTTAGGAAAAAGTCCCATGAGTCATGGCATAAATAAGGAAAAAGAATCCAACTAAGATTTAAGTTTCAAGTCTATGTACTTTGTCAATGGATGAGTTTTAGATTTTTTGGTGTTAACAATGGGTCTCATTGGTGGATCAGTGGTTCACTTGTGTATCTTCGGTATACCAAAAATGGAGGGCATAACAGGGAATTTCACACATAGGCATACAGTTCAGGTTGAATGTGGTCTTGGTCAACTAAGTCTTTAAGCAAAAAATCAATTCTGTTGTGAGCATTTTTGATAAAATTGTATGAAACTTCTTCATATAAGTTACCTTCCAACACATACACATTTATTTTATTTAAATGATCACTTTTTGACGTAATTACAACCCCATCCCCCCTGTCAGCTTTCATTACCCTTAAATTTCTATCTATGACTTGCTCACAAACCAATGATTATTCATTCTTAGATAAATTACAATATTCACTTTGATTTGCTTTACACTACCACAAGTACCTAAAGTCGTTTTCACACAATTTTTCAAATATAAACAGTGGTATTGCAAGGGGGGGTTGAAAGTGCTACTCCTATGAAATGTGTTTGGAACAAACTCCACATTTTTGTCACTGAAAAGAATTTAAAAATGTAATTTTCTAGAATTCCAAAACCTACTGGAATACAGCCACAAAAAGGAGTCTACACAGAAACAATGTTAGGGGGCTGCTATTGCTTTCATTCATTTGCATGTGCAACAGGCTAAAGTCTATTATACTGCTACTGCTAACAGACCGAGGCCAAGAAGGAGAAGGGTTTTCAGACCCTGTAGTGCTACATGGTAGACAGAAACACACTACAGGAATTCTGCAACCTCTGTCATCCTCAACTCAGAGCCAGGGCAAACTGCAGGGAATCCATCCCAGTGGAGACAAAGGTATGTATAGCATTTAAAAACTTAGTTACAAGTACCTTTCAGAGACAAACAGGGGACATGCTGGGGGTGTCATAGGCATCAGCATCCAGGTTCCTCCATCAGTTCCTGAATGCTGTGCTCCAACATGCCAGTGACCACATATATTTTCCCAATAATCCTGAGAACAGGGACACAAATATGCAGGAGTTCTACCATGTGGCACAATACCCTGAAGCACTGGGCGGCATAGATTGCACACATATAGAAATTAAGGCACCACCGGGGGAACAGGGTAGGCTCTACATTAAGAGAAAGAGATTCCACTCTATTAATTGCCAAGTTGTATGTAATGCCAAGGGAGTCATCTTGAATGTGTGTGCTGGTAACCCTGGCAGTTACCACGACTCACATATCTGGCACACCTCCCAAATATATCTGATGTTTGCCAGGTGCAGATATCCCACAGGGTCATGTACTGGGGGATGCAGATTATGAACTGCAACCATCACTGATGACACTTATCAGAAATGCACACACACACACCCACTGAAGAACACTATAATGAGGCATACACTGAAATCAGAAATATCATAGAGCATGTGCTTGGTCTGCTGAAGTCACTGTTCTGATGCCAAGATACATCTAGGGGAGTTCTGCAATACAATCCACAGACACGTACTGGAATATTCACAGTATGTGCCATGCTACACAGCATCATCATGAGAAAACAGCTTCAGCAGGGTCAGCAAGCAGAAGGATCACAAATCCCACCACCAATGCCAAGGTCACCACAACCAAATGCAGATGAGGAGTCAGAGGGAAAACCACCAGCTCCTGTGGGTGTAAGTGGACAAAGCCGTGCTCAATATGCCTTTACATTGACTAAAAGACAATGCATAGGACACTCTCTCACCACCTAAGGGACTAAAACCTTCCTGCTAAGAAGGTTCATATACTAACATTGATGCCAGGCAATTCTTACAAACTTTACCTCCCCATGTAATGCCTGTGCACTACTTGCATCAGACAGAGTCAGCCCTGAACTAAAACTGTGGCAACTGCTGCATTTAGAAGATAAGTCTTGAACATGGAGTGTATTGTGTAATAATATGAATGAATGCCATATCCTTGTATTTCATTACTTGGGACTGTACGCAAGTAAAAGGTGGGAAATTTATACAGAAATTGCCTTAACACGTGACAGCATATGTGTCCATTAAGTAGAAGGCCTCAGGCATCAAAGATTGACACAGTCATAACTCTTAAATGCCCTCGGTTTAGCACCATACTTTGTAGTGAAAAATCGTTAAAGAGAGAAGTTAGAAAGTAATGATACACATTGCAGTTTCAGATGTCACAACCCTCACAAGATCATTCAAAATAAAGTTTGGAACTTTTGATGCTATCAACTGTCTAAATTTTCTAAAGCTAGTATAAGTCAAGGATACAATTACCAGTTCAACACCACAAATGCAGATATATTAAGCAATAAGTCAGCTTTGCACTCTGAGCATCAGACATAATGCTTATGTATCTCTGAATCCAAAAGATAGAAAACAGGGATATGGCACAATTATCATCAATTGCACAGGCTGTTGTCTTGGGTGGGGGTGGAGGGCAGGAAGCCTAGGCTGACACAAATGTTTGGTGAATGTGTGTAAGTAAGAAAGAGAAGCAGGCAGACATTTGGATAAACCAAAAAAATGGCCAATGAGACAAAATGAGTTTTAAGCTGCACAACTGAACCATGTAACTGCTGTGTGTATGTCTGTAGGGGTCTTCTAGATGAAATAGTGTGTGAGTGTCTGCATAAGCACAGCCAAGTTTGTGCTAGCTCTATGTGTGTTGGTATGTCAGAGAGGTGTGAGCCATGCATGGCAGAGGTGGCAGTTCATCATTGTCATCCCCGACCATGAGAAATGGCTCTGCCAAGAATTTCACTGGCATATCCACACCCACAGTCAGATACACTGCTGCTACCTGAACGTGACTGATGTCTGCTGGATGAGCTCCCTTCATGTGGATGCCCACAATCATGACCTCTGGCTTACCACATCTGGGTGTGGACAGTTTACCCACTGACATAGCAATGGAAGTACTGCCACACTGGCTAACAGCAGATGATGTGGATGACCTACACCCATGAGGATTCCACTCCCCTCCCAGCAAATGTTCCATTACAGACACCACCAGTTCCATGACAGCCACCTCCCTCGTTCCATCACAGACACCCCTTATTCCAATGTGTTATTCATCTGATCCATTGAATTGGCAACATGGTGGAGGCAGTCAAGCATATCAGCCTGTGCTACATCTACAGCCTTGTCATTTGTCTGGCGCACTTATGGGAACATTCCTGTGCCTTTATGATGGCTCTAAACATATGTTGAATGGCACGGGAAGAGACACCTGGATCAGGTGGAGGAGGGATAGCAGGGCTTCTCTGAGCACCCCTAACAACTCTCCTGTGTGGCACCTCACACACACTTTGGCTATGGCCAGAGTCAACAGGTACTGAAGCCACAGTAACCTCCCTTCCCTGATAAATGGCCTTGCCCTCTCCCTGATCGATATCTGAGGGCTCACTGGAATGGCTAGACATAGGCCTACTGGCTGTGTCCAATGGAATTGCAGGGGATGGTTGTATGTCAACCTCAGTGTCAGTTTCAACCTCTGCACCCCAACTGTGGCCATGTTTGGCCACCATCATCATCAGAGTCTCCTGATATGCTGACATAAAGTGGTAGAGATCCCAAACGTCCAATGTCAGGATCACCTGTGGTAAAAAGCAACAACAAAGGAAAAAATAATACCTACGCTACTATAGTCTAATATATGCTAACATTCTAACAGTGATGCTGCTATTACAGGCAGTACAGCAATACACACAACAGTCCAGACATCAACATCACACACTAAAATATTTCTTTAAATTGCTCACCAGTACTGACATAAAAATATTTGGCTCATGTATAAACCAGATGGTCCTAGAAGAAGTTAAGCAAAAGGTAAGGGCAACATCATAATAATTAACATTAACACAGGGGGTAATACTTTTATCCCTTTATATGTCCATTAGCTATATGTTCAACAAGAACTTGTCTGACAACTCCAACCTAAGCTAATCAATCAGAATGTGTTGTTAATGGCAACAATCTTCAATCCCCCCCACAAAAAAAATTCTTGTGATAGAGAAATAATGTATTGATTTCAGTTGTTTTAATATATGACAGTATTCAACAACTTGATACCAAAGCCTACCTGCAAGCTCCTCCTGGAATATACTTGCTGTCAATGAAACTGTTGCACCGATGTTGAGTACATGTTGTTCTGCACTTTCCTGGGAGCTGTCTAGATCCCTGACAGTGGACAGGAACTCTTCATTTGGTGTTAGTGGTGGCTGCATACCAGGCCCTCCCCAAGCTGCTCTCCTCCATGCAGAGGTGATCATGTCAGTGGCCCTATGGTGCACCAGCTCCTATGTCCTGTCATGGCCACCTACTGCATTCAAATCATCCACAACCTGCCGCCAAATCTGCATTCTGTGTGCTATATCTCCCCATCCCCTTTCAAGCAGGAAGGCACCATGCTTCCTAAAAGTATCCACTATCACTTGATTTTCAGCATCAGTGAAGGGTGGTCTTTGAGGATTAACACACCTGGGTGTTATACTCCTAGGTGTCCTAAAAGACAACAGAAGGATAATGCACATAAGTATCACAAAACTGCAAAATAACTGTTCACAGATAAAACAGAAAAGGTAGCATCTCAGTATTACCCACTGGAGAAACATAAAACAGTAAGGCAATCTGAAATATGAACCACAGGCTGGATGCAAAAAAGGAGAGTAACAATAGCATTATATCCTTGTTTGTAAAATAACAGAAACACAGCTTTGCTCCTCAAACCCCAAAAGAACAGGAAAATAATATATTTTTCTAAAAAACCTTCTGTGAAATGTTAAAAGTGCCATTAAATGAACTGTCCCTGAAAGATTTGTGTATATATATATATATATATATATATATATATATATATATATGGATCCCCTTCAGTATACCGAAACGCCACAATGCCGAAACACAAATCACCGACACCAAAAGACCGACAACACAAAATACCGACAATACACACAACCATACATGCACTAACCGTAACCCAAACCCTAACCCTAAGGTCCGACACAACCGCACACTTACCCTACCCGCACCCTAACCCTAACTCACTTAACCCACCCCTAAACCCACAGTCCGTCACTATCGCACACACACCCTACCTGCACCCTAACCCTAACTCACTTAACCCACCCTTAAACATATATTCCGTCACTATCGCACACTTACCCTACCCGCACCCTAACCCTAACTCACTTAACCCGCCCCTAAAACTACAGTCCCTCACTATTGCACACTTACCTGTCCGCTCCCTAACACTAAATCCCTCACTCTATCGCACACTTACCGAGTCCGTCGGGTTTTCACCTTGTCGGTCATCTGTGTTGTCGGTGATTTCGGTCCGACGGATTCCTTGTCAGTGAAGTGAGATTTCGGGCATCTAAAGGGGATCCATATATACATATATATATATATATATATATATATATATATATATATATATATATATACATATAGATATATATATATATATGTATATATATATATATATAAATATATATATATATTATATAGCATTCTATTTTTAAAGTATTGGCAATCATGTATACCCATGAAATGCTTTGACAAACATGTCCATGGCATCAGTACACTTCTAACTAATGCATGCAGAAAAAAGTGTAAAAGCCTTTGCTTCAGATTTGTCTTACTTACATTCCAGCATAAGCAGTACATAGCTGACAAAATGCAAACATACCTTCTGAAGTTCAATAACCCTCTGTGCAGATCTATCCCAAAGTAATAGTGTTTGTTCAGTCTTCTTCACATGAACAAGTCTCCTCACCTTCAGTTTACCTAGCTACAGAGTTGCCTTTTTATATGGTGTAGATTCAAGGCTGGTAGCATGGTAAAGATGCAAATGTGGTGCAACCTGATTAGAATTGATGAATCCCAAATACTTGGCACCATGTAGGAGATATAAACATAGTGCAGGCACTCCCTCAGTGTTTGTTTTTAATGGATTGCAACTATGAATGAGAAGGAAAACACAACAGCACTGCAGGCTTCCTTATATCTGGGTCTAGATTAAAATATCAAATGCTTAAAACAGCGAACAATGTTTCATTGACCCTTTTTCAGCGAAAGCTGAAAATGTCGACACCTCAGAACAGCAATTTCTTTCCTAGGGAAAGAAATCACTGTTCCAACAAAAAACAAAACAAAAAAAACCCAGTAAACACTTCCAAACACAACACATGTACCCTAACCCTAATTCTACCCCCCCAAAAAAGTAAACAGCTGAAACACATACACACATAACTCAACTATACATCTAACTCAAAACAAAAAGTAAATATTTTAAAACATTATGCACTTACCTTAACCTGCACCCTAGCCTTAAGGTCAGTAACTGTTGCACATTTACACAAATAGTTCCAAACACATACACACTTACCTTAACCCTAATTCTACCCCCAAAACAAAAGTAAACAGCTGAAAACACATACACAAGTAACTCAACCATACATCTAACACAAAAATAAAAAAAGGTAAACACTTTCATACATACGCACTTACCTTAACCTGCACCCTAACCCTAAGGTCAGTAACTGTTGCACATTTATGCTCAGGAGCTATACCAAACAAGAGAATCCCTGAGGCCACACTGCAGTGCAGAACACAGCAAAACAATGAAACAGTCAAGTGACTTATTTCCCAGGGAAAGAATTTGCTGAACAGCCACTTTGCTGTTTTGTCTGTTTGCTCTTTAGGTATCGACGAAAATGCATTCAACAAAATGTGTTTTCGTCATTCTAATAGGAACCCTTATATTCAGTGGGTGTGTCAGGTTAGAGCAATGTAAGGTCGGAAATGTAAGTAAGCAGCACCCAATTCACGGGTTATGTTCATTAACATCCAATCTGTACTTCATTTGTTGGCAACTGCATATTATGTTATTTCCAGTTAATTTCCTCACACATTTTAAGGCCAATTATATTGGCTTACAGACTGCATGTCTCAGATTACTGGTCAGATAACTGAAGAATAACCAACAAACACAGAGGTAAGACAGAGCTGTATATCTGCAAGCAATAATCATAACAGGTTGTGTGATCACCAAATTCACTACAAAAACAATAAATGTGCTAATACCAGTTGTATGGTTTCATATTACAGTAGATAATGTTGCATTTCATTGTGTGCAGAATGAGTTCAGTTCCTTGCTGTAAAGCTGTTTGTGTGACAAAGAGGGATAAGGCACCCATCCTGTGTTGTGAAGGTTCATTGGATTGAGAGTTCAAATCCAGATCTATGTAGACATATCTCATATGAGCCATCATTTTCTATTATGTATGTCATAGACTGATTTTCCTCATTTCAACTTCTTGTCCCTTTTTTTACTTTTTTTCCCTTTTCTGTCTTGTTTTTTTTTTAATTATTTTTGGGGGCCAGTGTTTGCACAATGCAGCGCTTATGTGCAATCATGGGAACAGAGGAAATGAAAGGCAGGTTTGACTGTGCTTATCTCATTTTCACAAAGCACAGCAGTGTGCACACTGGACAAATAGACTACTGAGGAAGCAGACAGAACACCTGCAGTCAGGTCACAGACAGACAAAAATAGAAACTGGATACATTCAATTAATTCTGTTGGGCACAACAAAAACTAGCTAAGTGGCATTGTACGCCAGTTAACACAGAGACCTTAAGAATGATTACTAAATTATGGAATACTTTGTAACTAGTCCTGTGGCAGCAGGTGTAACTATAGGGCTAGAGGACAGATGGTCCTGGGTTTTTATACAGGTTGTGCAACCTTTTTTGTTTACTGTTGTGCCAGTGCAGTTTATAGCAATGAACTGAAACATAGACAAGTGTTATTTCAACTTTCTTGTGGCAACAGGTATAAGTGTAGGACTGCCATACACATGACCCTGGGTTCTAATACAGGATATTGCACACACTTGTACTTTTGTTCCATTTTCCATTCTATTTGCTCTCAATTATAACACTTAAGATAGTGGAGCTGATATGAATTATATGCATGAGAGATGGATGCCATTATTGTTTTCAGATGTATGACTGAAGGTATACTGTGTACTATATTTCTGCAAGTATAATTCTGCTATCTGGACTAGCATGGGCTTTACATTTGTCTAAGACACATACACAACTGCTTCTATATACAATAACCTTGTCAGGTCACATACATGCATGTGTAATGGCTCATAGTGTTACCTGCATTTATGTATGATTCCTTACTCTGTCTGAGCAGCATTTCTTCTGTGGCAAATATAGAAATCAACACTGTGGAAGAAAGTCTTTTTCCCCTTATGACTAGGTTTGAATCCCACAGTGTAAAAATAAATGTTCTCAGTGTATAAATGTAAAAACAAATCTGTCAGGTCATTACATTTATGTCCCAGTGCATATCTGCAAAACTAAGTCACCTAACAATTATCTTCCAATTTCCAGTATATACTTTCATGCAACATCAGTAGACACCCCTCAAACTAAGGTTTCAGATTAACCATCCAACTGCAATTATTTAATTCCTGACTGCTTGGCACTGCTGATCTCCACTTACCATTGTGCAAACGCATTGCTCTGGTGTGCACACTCCAGTAAACGCAATAACGAGAATTGGCATGAACTCATCAGTCTGCATTGATCAAGGTCTACTGGCAGACATAGCTGGCATTAGTGGGGAAGGTGCCAGGTTTAGGGCAAAGAGGTGGGGGTGTCCAAGAGTCCAGGATATTTACTGGACTCTTGGTAAAGCACCACAGCTAAAGTCTTCTGCAGGGGGATTATTCTGGTTACCACTACAAGTCTGAGGTGTGGAATACTTTAGCCCAGGTTGTATCCAGTGCCACTGGTATCCCGCTCACTGGACAGCAATGTAGGCATCATTTTAATGACCTACAGAAGAGAAAGAGGGATACTTCCAACCTTTGAATGGAGGAATTTAGGAATGAGAACATCCCACAGCTTTGTAAGTGTCAAGTAAAGAAAGAACTTTAAGACTTGGAAAGCTTAATATAGGCATGGCTGGTATGCATAATGGTCTTCTGTTCTTTTCTGTTCTTTTCCCAACTGCCAGGGATCAGAATTTCAATGTCCAGGCCCACCAGGCTAGATTGGAGAGAATGAGGGAACAAGTGGTATATATGCAGCAGAAGAGAAGTGTTATTGTAGCATTAAAAGTTAACAATAGCTTTTTGGTATTTTATAGAGGTGTATCAAATTGAGGATGGATATTCCAACTGTAAAAGCATCCAGTATTAGTGTCCAGTATTAGACTTTAGTCAGAGGTTGTGGGTTCAACTACTGTAATTCATAGCTATACATTACTGTTATTTTTTCAGTAATATTTGCATTAAATTAAAAACTCCAAATTAGTGGCACAAATGTCCTGCTGTAAACTGTAATCTGTATAACTGGAACATGCATACGTGCAATATATGCACATTTCAAGGATTACTTTCAGCAATTTGTGGTATAGAGTGCATCTGTAAGGTATACTTAAATGTAAAACTAAATATATAAGAGTTGTAAAATTGTATCAGTGAATTGTAAGTCACAGTTCCCTATTAGCTGATCGAAGACATATTCTTTCAAATGTGTCTTGATCGAACTTTATAGCACGAAATGGCAAAATACCAAAACGACATATAAGCAAATTCTTTCCCTGGGAGAGAAATCCCTTGGCTGCCTATGGTATTTTGCCTTCTTTGTTACTGTAGTGCGGTCTCGGAGTTGGCATATTTAAGTAGGGGGGTGTGGAGGGCACAGATCCCCACGTCGGGGGGGTGTTGTGGTTGAAGCTCACACATTAGAAATAGTTTGTGGTGTGTGTGTGTGTGTGTGTGTGTGTGTGTGTGTGTGTGTGTGTGTGTGTGTGTGTGTGTGTGTTTCTCGGAACAGCAATTTTTTTCCCTGGGGGAAAAATTGCTGTTCTGAGTGTTCAAGATTGTAAGCTTTTGCTTACATGGGGTTGATGAATCAGCATTCGCTTTTCTAAGCATTCGGTGATTCAATATAGACCCGTATGTCACATATGATTATACTACTTTTATCTACTTTTTCTCTCTCCCCAACCCTTATCTCTTTTTTATTTTCTTTATATTTATTTTATTTTACTTTATTTTAAAAAATATTTTTATATTTTATTTTTATTATATGTCATCAAAATGTGTTCACGTCATCCATATGTACCACATCACTAAATGTTCCACCACACAGTGAGGTAAGGCTAACCCCAGTGGATCATCCTGCCCCCACTCCATTGGCTCCAGCACCGATCCCAGCATGTCTGGGAGCCAACCTGACAGCACTGCCCTCTGCTGACCTGCACAACAGCACCTTCAGGTGTTCCTGCCCCAGAGGCTGTTCCAGTGGTACCCCCCCTCCAGGAATAGTGACGGAGGTGTTGATTTCATTACCTGCAGTGAGTTGCCAAGGATGGTGCATAGGGTCGTGCACCACACCATTGGTGCACACCTACATGGATGGAGAGGCTGCTTCCCCTCATGTTCCATAGGAGGAGCAGGAGACATCAAGCACTCCAGGAACACCAGCATAGCAAGGTAACAGTGATGACAGTCCAATGGGTGAGTACTCTATTCTCACTGTATCTAAGCTTGATGGCTATCGATCTGAGTTGTCCCCATCCTCACCCCAATCATGGTGTCCCATAACCTTTTGTGTCCATCACCAGCCCTGTCTCTTGTCTTGTTTTATTTGTCTGCAACTGCTTCCTCACATACATAAATAACCTAACCCAGACATACTCATGTCTCTTTCTTAACATTCCTCTCTTACTCAAATAAAAAATAAATAGGCACCTGTTCCACAAAAAAAAATGTCCCATGCATAGCTCCATTTTACATTTTTGACACACTTGAGTTAGTCCAATTAGATATACAACATGACTGCATTGTGGACACCCCTCTTTGTGGAGGTGACAGTCCAATTTCAGTTAATATTCTGCACATATTCTCATTTTATACGGTTAAAGAAAAGAATAGATATGGTTCTTTCCTACCTCCCTCCTGCTCCTTCCTGTTTCACCACTCTCCTATCTAACCCATTTTCAACACTTTAATCTGGTAAAATAATAGAATTATACACAACGCACATAGGTAAAAGAAAAAGCAATGGGTCCCTTTACATTTTCGGCTCCATGTTTATGCAGAGGTGCGCATTGAAAAATAATGTGCAGCAATGGTGACCGGCAGCAAAATGTTATGGCTAGCTCCATGCAATGCCTCTTAAACCCACTGCTCTATGTCAACACACAGCAACACATGTATTATAAAAATGCATGTAATTGCATTATCAATCCCCAAGATTCATGAAGCTTGGCACAAGGACAGTGGTAGGCTTGCGCCGAAAGTGCGGCATGAAGATGGTGCAGTAGCGCCAAATGCATATTAATGAAGGAGCGCTGCCGCCACAGCCATGTGCACAGGAAAGGAGCGCGAGTGCATAGGGCATGTCGAAGTGCCGCACAGAGGCATGGGAATGGCAGCTGCCGACGTGCAACCTAAAATGCTTGCATATAACAAGTTGCAAGATAGTAATCACATCTGTCAGTGTCCCTGGATACTGAAATGCATACAAAGCATGCAAGAAAGTTCCTGCAAACACAAAGTGAAGAAGCAAACACAAATGCACGGAAGGGAATAACGGGTCCCTATCCCGTGAACAAATGACATGGAAGACCGTGTGGCCGTAGTCCAACGCTGTTTAGATAGCTATACCAAGTGGAAGTGAAATGCATCATATGTTAACGAGCTGCCAGTAGGTACGTCCAGCCCAATGGTGAGGGTCACCAGCTGACCCATAATGTGAGGGAGGGTACACAGCTGGGCAGATGTGTCCATAACAAATTACACAATAAATGTAGATATCTATTGACCTTATGTCTGAATCATATCCCACAAGGCATGTAATAGTCACATACAAAAGGTATGTCCATATTTCACATACCAAATGTGATAGGAAATAGAATAAGCATGTAAACGAAACAGAAGGAGCATATAAACAACTACAACAATAAGGAAACATGTAGGACGAAAGGAACAGTATTATCCATACTGTTTACTGTGGGGACGTGTTGTCCAGTACAGTCGGATATGTGTACGGAATATATCCCATCCTGGACATAGGAAAAGGTGTCATCCTACCAATGAGTAGAACAGGCTGCCAAAATCCGGGAATCAGAGGTACAAGCCGAACTTGTCAGGATGTGTCACAGTTGAACGGGTAGTACCTGGGTATACCAACCATGTAATGAAAGTTAAGTATGGGCGTCTACCTATGTGCGTGAGGCATAGCAAGTGGAAAGCAAATATGGCAGGGTAGTCCACACAACCATAAAGGTACCTGACACATGTAGGGTATTCAATGTGTTACTCTAGCGTGTCATGGGCCAACAACCAAAGCAGTGATTTATGGGGTGTGAGGAATTTGTGTGTGGGGGAGTGGGTAATGGTACAATCCTCCAAGATGATACTGTGTCAAATGCAGAATAAGTGAACTGGAGGTGTATGAGGGAGCAGCGGGTGAAGATGAAAGAAACACAAACACATGTATAAACAGCTGCAATACAACCAGACAGGCCATACTGTAGAACACAATCCCACAAACATATGAATATTGAAATGTGCGATACAAATCGATAGACATGTCACTGGCACATACCCACAGATTGGTCCTGATGGAACTGGCCATAACAAATGCAACACACCTGGATGCATAATGGACTACCCAGCATCCCCTCCACATCACACAACCCGCTCCCGTACCTGAACGTCCACCAAATCCAGCCATACTTGGCCTACTGGTTTGGTGCAGCCACAGCTACACATAGTGACCACTATGCATATGTGGTAGGTAGTGTCATCCTAGGCAGTTGCAGGATTGCACACTATGTATCCCTTGCATGTAAAACCCCCAGCACATTTTTGTATAGCCAAAAAGATGTTCGTTATCTCACTTGTTGTGGATCGGTCCAATTTTTGGATATCCCTCATGGGATATGTAAGCTGTGTAAACATTAGAATTGAAGACACAAAGTCCAGTCCAGTAGATATCTGGACACAACTTGGAATGTGCATTAGAGGGACACGACACTGTCCAGCCCTAAGTGGTCATGCATAACCTACCACCCAGGATCAAACACCAGCCCGTGATGCACGTGTCCCGACACGAATAAGTGGAAGAATATATTGCACACATTCACATAGTGGCACATGGTATAAGGGTGATGAAGGCACTGACATAAACACGATACCCCTGATCCACTATGTGAGGGACAATTAATGTGTGTGTAGGTGTGACCTGACCAACAATGGTACAATGCCAAATGTCTTGTGACAGTAGGGAATAACTATGCACCATACTGCATGTAACAGTTGCCTAAAGCGGTCACGTCAGGGTAGAATAAAATGTAAGTCATACAAGAAACAGGCAAACAACAAAAGTGCCAAAGGTATAAGGCTCACAGCTAGGAAACAAATGACTGTTCTAAACCTGCAGTGACCGTGGCTATGTGTTGACCAAAAAATCTGGTGTCCGCAGTAGGGTTGTCATCTGTCCCGCTTTGCGTCCTGACAAAAGACATATCAAATGCCAAATGTCCTGGGATTGTAGGACATAATTATGTCCCATATGTTATGTAAAAGTAGCAGAAAATAAGTATTGCAGTATCTACAATACCTAAATGTTACAAAAAAACAGAATAAGCAAATAAACCACTACAACAGTAGGCTTTTATGTCTGCAAATAAGTAAAGTTCTATCCATTGTACTGACCGTGGGTATTTGTCAGCATTTAAAACCAGGTGTGTTCCGAAAATGTCCCATCTTGGCCATGTGAAAAGGTGCTAACCGTAATCACCAGAATACAGCACAACCCGTACATATGACAATGATACCAATGGTCAGAGCATTTGCACAATAACTGGCCAGACCCTTAAAAACTCGCAAAGCCAGTGGCCTTTGGGGGAAAGGTGTTGAATGAGAATGACTACTCACAACAATGAAGAGTACTAGATGCATTTAACTGCAGACAATTAGTAGTATTATGAATCTGTCAACCTGTTCCAAGTTAATAGTACTAATATGGTAGAAGTGTTCGTGATTGTCCCTGAGTTGTCATAGCCTTGTCCCTGTTGCTGTAGACATGAATTCCCGACTATCAGAGAGGTCCATACACAGAAGTACACAAACCAATTGTCCCAGCTGTTGACTAGGCTATTGCATACCTGTAGTGATTTCATAACAGATGTCCAGAATAATATTCATTGTATGTATAAATGAATGAAAGTCAAATGGGGAGGGAAACCACTCCCACAACCTGCATTATGTAGTGGAACCACCCCCCACTCAAAATTATGTAGCGCTGACCCAATATTGTGGTCAGAGGTGCCCAAACACCTGCGTCTGTAAACACAGGTAGACTGTGAAACTCTGCACCAACTCTGGCCATGTGCTACATCTGATCTTTGAACAGCACCAGGGCAGTGCTAGTCACAAGTCGGCCGAGCCTAAACCCAGACCAGCACATGAACACCCTGACAATCCAACACGTGTATGTGCGAGGACTATAAGCGTAGGGGTTATGAATATCCTTGGAGTGAGTAGACTCACAGCACGGGTCTAGAGCAGTAGGAAACGGAATGTCCAAATTGTAGTACTGTGGTTTTCCCAGCAGGAGAATGGATGACTGCTGTGTAACGGAAGCGATGAGGCGTATGTCAGAGTAGCTATGAACCATGTGTATACATATAAATGAGCCAGAACACCAATAGTGTAGTGGTTACAGCATCCGCCCAACGTGAAGGCATTCACAGTGCAAGTACGACTATAGCACATATTAATTGTGTAATAAAAGCCTCTGTGCTGTAAAGCCAACAGTTATACATGTAAAGGTGACCACGTTTGCATGGGTTCATTAACCGGATTCCATCAAAGTGGTACTGTCATAAGGAATAAGGCACATGTAATCCTAAAGACGTGCCTGTAAACATATGTAACTCAGAATAAGTAGATGCAAGTGGGCCTGCGTGGGTGTGGGTTAGCATAGCAAATGTATGGTGTCTTCTACAGCTGTACCTTTCATATATATATATATATATATATATATATATATATATATATATATATAGTTATATAGTTATATAGATGTGTGTATAGAGAAATATGTATGTATATATATATATATATATATATATATATATATGTATATAGATATGTCAGGAACACTGAAAGATGAAAGCAAACCTAAGGGTTGTGAAGGGAATCCAGAGCAAGTTAGGAATTATGAAGTGCTCACAGCATATGTCACATAAAGCTGCACAAGTGTGGGTAGAGCACCACTCTCCACACCAGAGGCAGGGCTATACCAGTGGCCATAACATCGTTGAAGTGCTACTTCAACATTGTAAATAGACAGGACATGTTGTGACCACCTACACTTGTAGCACGCAAATTGTTCGTAATGCATAACACCAGGAAAGGCACGCATGTGCAAATATTAATTGATGGTGAGCCTGTGAATACACGAGGTGGCACAAAATGTGTGTAGGGCCCCAACGCTCATGAGAGGGCAATGTGTAAAGGTGTGTCATGGCTGTGATATCAGGTGTATAATGTCTGTTATGAGGTGAAACTCAACACGGGTGTGCAGGAGAAACCATGGATATGCGAGTATGGACACAGGAGTGATAGGGTATGTTGCGCCAGGTGCAATGGTGCGGCCTGTGGAGGTCAGATAGTAGGGCTACCACCATTTCAAATGCTCAAAGTGGGATATTTTCTGTAGAAATGTCAGATTTGCAGGATAAAACATACCCATGACCAGTACAAATGATAGAACTTCACCTTTCTGCCAAAATAAAAGCTTATTCGTGTAGCATTTGAGTTGCTTATGCTATTTCATATCACATGTAGGTGTTTCAGAGAAATAATAACTGTTTTATGAAACTATGAAAGAAAACGTAGAAAATATTTTTGTACAATAATCTCAGGACACTTGCCATTTTGTCAGTTTTTCGCAGGACACAACTGCCCAAAGCGGGACTGTCCCTCACAAAGTGGGACAGGTGGTAACCCTAGCTAGTACGTAGTTGCGATTCCCAGATAGAGCGTCGTTTGCATGGAGACATGCGTGACTGGGCGTATCATTGTCAGACGTTGTGCATCAGGTCTGGCAGCATGGCACGTAAAACCTATACGGCACTCATGAGCAGAACGGAGTTCTGCTGTGACAACCCCAAACCAGGAAAAGCAGAAAGACACAACTACATGAAGACAACAATTTGTCGATGTACAGTCACAGTAACACAAACATACAGCCTTTCAACAGTAATAATATGAATGTGTACAGAAACAAACACAGTAGCAGGAATAATAGGCTGCACATACAAGGAATAGGTTGAATAACACTATCAGAACCCAGCTAGCAGCGGCACCCCAGACATGAAAAACCTGCGACATCTGTCCACTGCACAACGTGCAATATACTGAGCACAAGTTCACCGGAGTGAAGTGCCGGTGTCAGAATGACTAAGGCAATAGTATGCTGTTGAAGCAGGGATAAAACCAATACGCATGTGTAAGTGTCCATGTCCGGGAAATGTATAGGTTAACAGACACACGTATGTATATATAGATAAAAACGTATATATACAAATAGCTATAATAACTGACATACACATATATATCTATATACATATATATATATATATATATATATATATATATATATATATATATATATATATATATATATATATATATATATATATATATATATATATATATATATATATATATATATATATATACATATGTACACACACACACACACACACACACACACACACACACACACAAGGATATACTACGGATATATAATATATATAGATAGATATATATACACAAACAACAGGTAGTGATATATACACATACACACAAAACAAACTATATGTCAGAGTAGATATACACATTCACATAAATAGGTTACTTCACAGCAATTAGGGGTAACATATTTACAGCCTGGGCATTTGTGATTGGGAGGTCCAATAAAGAAATGTTGTACTCCACACATCGCCCAGCTAGGCTGAACAGACATACAGACAGACAATACAGATCAATACACTGCTGCTGTCCAAAACACCGGTAGGAAAGGTCCAGTGGGAGAGTTCTGCAAGGTCTACACTTTAAACATGGATAACGGTGTCCCTTGCGGAACCCCAAAAATTTAGGGTACATGTGAACCTGTAGTCATCGATGCGAGCAGGATGTAGGTGTACATGAAACAGTAGGTTGTGCAAGTGTGGTAAAACATGGGTTGACAAAACATACGACATGTGTCCTGAGATGGGGAGAGTGGGCAATGTGTAGGGGTGTGCTCATACCCCCGCTGCGCTCGCAGTAAGTATTTGTCATGACTGCTGTAGAGGGGTGCCAGGTAGGTGGACCATGGGTATGCATTAATGGGCTTAAGTGTGCAGGTGCTGGTTGGCTGAGATGTAGTAGGCCTGTCCAGTGGAAGTCATTAATATTCTTATGTGGGCATAGCATACGCCTGCACCTCCCAAACCTGAAGAGCACATCTACCGGATAGTTTGTAAACCATCTGGGAATACATGGAGACCTATACAGTGCTGTGTACCCGAGTAGCATGGACATCCATAGTTAGTATCAGAATGTAACAAAGTCCAAAGAAACACTGCCAGAACTACTGATATTAGGTGAACAGGTGGGGGAATACAGGTAATGACAGATGACAACATGTATGAGTCATACGCAGCATGTACCTCGACAAACGTGAATGAATACATATGTTCTGTGACTGTGAATGTGTCTGGTTAATAGAACCAATCATCTAAATGTGTCCCGCAGGGTGTTATGCATTGTTCCTGATACGGTGTTCAGTCACACCCATTGGTATGTGAGTTCTGCTACTGATGGAAAGTGCATAAGTTGCTGACCACATCTGGTAGATAATAACATAATAGAAGAGGGTAAACACCCGTACGCCTGTGAGGGACACACCCATCTGGGCAGTTGTGTCTTGCAAAACAACAGTTATGGCACATGGCCTGTGCATACCTTTCAAGTGACCCCGATTTTCATGGACGTCCCTGATGTCGACCCAAATTTCAACTCTGTCGCTCTTAATCCCTCCTAAAACTAGTGACGTTTAGAGGAAAGGTGGTGAATTCCAAAAAGGGAAGGCATCTTTGATCAGCACTAGCAAGAAACTATGATCCCTCATAAAATCATCCAAGGCCAACTTTGAGAGAAAAATTGCCATAGATTCTAAAGACAATCATAAGGCCTTCTTCAGCTATGTCAGACACCTGGGTGGAAACTCCCAGATATGCTCAGAATTAGTCCAAAATGATACCACAATCACTGAACCCACAGACATTGCCAACATACTGGCAGACAGGTTCAGCGCAAACTTCACCCCCCGCTCCCCCCCAGAAGGCGAGATAACTATCCCAACTGAGAGTAGCCTCCCAGACATCTCAAATGCGCAGGTGAAAGCTGCTCTCTCTAAAGCTAAAAACACAGCATCAATGGGACCGGATGGGGTCCCCGGCTGTGTGCTACATGAACTCAATGAAGAACTAAACCCACACATAAGGCAGCTGTTTAATCTTAGCCTCACCACAGGATATGTGTCCAAGGAGTGGCGTACGGCAACTGTGGTCCCACTCCACAAAGGCGGTGCCTCTACGACCCTGGTAATTACCGCCCATAAGCTTAACAAGCCTGGTCTGCAAAGCTATGGAGAGGATCATAATGGAACTCATAAACAAGGACATAGGGGACTTGCAGACCTTGGACCCAACCCAGTTTGGCTTTGTCAAGGGCAAATCTTGCCTTTTGAACTTGGTCGACTTCTTCTAAACAGTCACCAAGGCCATTGATGAGGAAAGGCAGTCCATACAGCCTACCTTGACCTTGCAAAGCTTACACAATACCCCACTAGGGTATTATAGAGAAACTTACCAGCTTAAATGTAAACCCATATGTCACAAGATGGGTTGCAAACTGGCTAAAGGACAGAACCCACAGGGTTAGAGTTGCTGGAGCCATGTCAGACTCCAAGCTGGTTACAAGTGGAGTCCCACAGGGCTCAGTTCTTGGCCCCCTATTGTTCGGCATCTACTTCTCAGAAGTACAGGCAAACATAGGAGGACTATGGCTGACAAAGTTTGCGGATGACTGCAAACTGGGTGCCATAGTGGATAGTACATCGGACACAGACATCCTTCAGAGGGGTCTCATGGAAACTGATAGCTGGCGCCAGAGCCGTGGCCTGAAGTTAAACGCAAAAAAGTGTATAGTCATACCTTCGAAAACAAGGTAACCCCAAGCTACCATATAGGTGGCAACTCACTAAGCACAGAAGAGGTTATCAGGGACCTGGGGACCCAGGTTGACAGTGGCCTCTCGCTTGATGCTCACGCTAAAGTGGTTCGAAGACCTTCTACATTGCCCACCTGATCATGAAGGGATTCACATCCAGATCAAGTGAGGTCATTGTTCCCCTGTACTCTTCACTTATCAGACCAATGATCGAGTACAATGCCCCATTCGGGATGTATCTCACCGACACCTGCAGCAATTGAGAGACCCCAAAAGTTCCTCACCAAAAGGATAAAGGGACTCCAAACCTGTCATATGCTGCCAGACTGAAGAAACTCCAACTCTATTCAGTTGCATACCGTCTGCTCAGAGGTGACCTGTGCCTGACATACAAGGCCATGACCAACCCGGAATTAATGGACATGCTCCACCTCAAAAAATCCAAATCCACCAAAACCACTAGAGCAAGAGACTTAAACCTTAGCACAGATATAAATAGGACATGCTAGAGGGATAGATTTATCACCCAGAGACTCCCCATGCTGTGGAATAAAATCCCGGTCCATGTGAGGCAGAGCACCTCGCTGGCTCTGTTCAAGAGAAATCTTGACCGGTGGATGGGAGATTGTAGGTTTACCCCGGGAATCATCTCTGTGTCACTACTGGACAGAGGCACAACAAACTAATGGGCACAGCATTTCTAACATAAGGGGCGGCGTAAGCCACATAACTTTGGGCTAGGCTTATAAATGCCCTAGGGCAGTTAGCCTAGTATAAACCTATGAACCTATGAACCTTAATGAATAATGACAATAATTAAGAGTTACAAACTCCTTTTACTTCAGAAAATGTGTAGATACAGTTACAGAACACACTGTGAGCCATCTAAAAGCATTACTCTGTCCCTAGACAGCTGGAAACACACACACACACACACACAGAAGACACACTTGGCAGGGCTGGTAGTTGAACATACACCTAACTACCATATCACACTACAGCATTATGCAGTTACAGAACGCGCTACCAAAAATACTGAACACAGCACTCCCAGAGGTATACTTCTAGGTGGGTGACATCATCCGCAAAGGCAAAGACGCTGATAGGGAATGTATGTGCTGTGAGCCATCTAAAAGCATTACTCTGTCCCTAGGCAGCTGGAAAAACACACACAGGCACACACCTGCCAGGGCTGGGAGTCGAACATATACCTAACTACCTTATCACACTACAGCAATATGCAGTTACTGATCCCGCTACCGAGAATACTGAACACAGCACTCCCAGAGGCATACTTCTAGGTGGGTGACATCATCCGCAAAGGCAAAGACACCGATAGGGAATGTATGTGGTGTGAGGCATCGAAAAGCATTAGTGTGACCCCAGGCAGCTGGGAACACACACACACACACACACACACACACACACACACACACACACTTGGCAGGGCTGGGAGTCGAACATACACCTAACTACCTTATCGCACTACAGCTTTATGCAGTTACAGAACAGGCTAAAGAGATTTCTGAACACAGCACTCCCAGAGGCATACTTCTAGGTAGGTGACATCATCCACAAAGGCAAGGACGCCGATAGGGAATGTACAGAGAGTGAGCAGTCTGAAAGCATATTATAGGTTCATAGGTTCATAGGTTTATACTAGGCTATCTGCCCTAAGGCATTTATAAGCCTAGCCCAAATTATTGTGGCTTACGCCACCCCTTATATGAAAAAATACTGTGCCCATTAGTTTGTTGTGCCTCTGTCCAGCAGTGACCCAGAGATGATTCCTGGGGTAAACCTACGATCTCCCATCCACAGGTCTAGATTTCTCTTGAACAGAGTCAGCGAGGTGCTCTGCCTCACATGGACCTGGATTTTATTCCACAGCATAGGGAGTCTCTGAGTGATAAATCTATCCCTCCAGCACGCCCTATTTATATCCGCTAAGGTTTAAGTCGCTTGCTCTAGTGGTTTTGGTGGATTTGGATTTTTGAGGTGGAGCATGTCCATTAATTCCGGTTGGACATGGCCTTGTATGTCAGGCACATGTCACCTCTGAGCAGACGGTATGCGACTGAATAGAGCTGGAGTTTCTTCAATCTGGCAGCATATGACAGATTTTGGAGTCCTTTATCCTTTTGGTGAGGAACTTTGGGGTCTCTCCAATTGCTGCAGATGTCGGGTGAGATACATCCCTAATGGGGCATTGTACTCGATCATCGGTCTGATAAGTGAAGAGTACAGGGAACAATGACCTCACTAGATCTGGATGTGAATCCTTCATGATCAGGTGGGCAATGTAGAAGGTCTTTCTAACCACTTTAGCAGTGGGAGTGTCAAAAGAAAGGCCACTGTCAACCTGGGTCCCCAGGTCCCTGATAACTTCTTCTGTGCTTAGTGGATTGCCACCTATATGGTAGCTTGGGGTTACCTTGTTTTCCCAAGGGTATGACTATACATTTTTTGGCGCTTAACTTCAGGCCATGGCTCTGGCACCAGCTATCTGTTTCGTGAGTCCCTTCTGAAGGATATCCGTGTCCGATGCACTTTCCACTATGGCCCAGTTTGCAGTCATCTGCAAACTTTGTCAGCCAAAGTCCTCCCATGTTGGCCTGTACTTCTGAGAAGTAGATGCCAAACAATAGGGGCCAAGGACCGAGCCCTGTGGGACACCACTTGTGACCGCTTGGAGTCTGACACAGCGCCAGCAACTCTAACCCTGTGGGTTCTGTCCTTAAGCCAGTTTGCAACCCATCTTGTGACATATGGGTTTACATTTAAGCTGGTAGTTTTTCTACAATACCCGAGTGGGGTATTGTGTCGAAAGCCTTGCAAGGTCAAGGTAGGCTGTATGGACTGCCTTTCCTCATCAATGGCCTTGGTGACTATTTCAAGAAGTCACCAAGTTCAAAAGGCATGATCTTCCCTTGACAAAGCCAAACTGGGTCGGGTCCAATGTCTGCAAGTCCCCATATCTTTGTTTATGAGCTCCATTATGATCCTCTCCATAGCTTTGCAGACTAGACTTGTTAAGCTTATGGGGCTAATTACCAGGGTCCGTGAGAGGCCACCTGTGGAGTGGGACCACAGTTGCCGTGACGCCACCCTTGGGCACGATCCTGTGGTAAGGCTGAGATTAAACAGCTGCCTTATGTGGGTTTAATTCCTCATTTAGCTCGTGTAGCACACAGCCGGGGACACCATCCGTCCCATTGATGCTGTGTTTTTAGCTTTAGAGAGAGCAGCTTTCACCCGCATTTGAGATGTCCGGGAGGCTACACTGGCTGGGATAGTTATCTCCTTTAGGGGAGGGGTGAAGTTTGCACTGTACCTGTCTGCCAGTATGTTGGCAATGTCTGTGGGTTCAGTGATTTTTGTATCATTTTGACTAATTCTGAGCATATCTGTGAGTTTCCACCCAGGTTCCTAACATAGCTGAAAAAGGCCTTATGATTGTCCTTGAATCCATGGCAATTTTTCTCTCAAAATTGCCCTTAGTTGATTTTATGAGTGCTCGTATTTTTTACTAATAATGATCAGGGGTGACTTCCCTTTTATGGATTTTGTTCTATCATGTAATAGCTTTCTCCTCTTATTGTAAAGTTTGTTAATGGCTGGGGTCCACCAGACTGGACGTTTGCCCTTTGTGGAAAGAGTCTTGGTTTTATTTGGGATTGCCTGATCCATGCAGTCCTGGAGGTGTTCATAGAAGGCATTTGTAAGGGCTTCCGCAGCTTGGGTTTTGGTTTCCTCTGACTCAGGGGCCTTGAAGGATACCACACCAGTCTTCAGTAGTGTGAAGTTTGCTTTAGAGAAGTTCTTCACTATGGTCTTTTTTGTTTGGGGTGGGGGCGGGATGTGGATTTGGATTACTGTCCCAAGGTAGACGTAGACAAACACACGGCAGTGGTGTGATCAGGACAACTAAATATCTACAGAGCACTACAACAACACTACATAGATATGTGACGTGCCACATACAGTACACCCTTCAAGACAGTCAACCAGTGTGTTCAATGTAGGCATCCATCATGATGTAGACAATGGACATTTGTTGCCTGGATGACCACCATTGCTATACAGGATGTCAATGGCCATGCCCATACACAGAGGCACATCACTGACACAAGGTGTCACTTGGCATGCCCACATGCTTAGTATCACATGTCCGTTTGGAATGTACTGTGTGTCCATCTACACAATGGTGTACTTGGCATGCTCACACACTTAGCAGTTGCAAAGGGCCATCTGGCATGCACATGGATTCTAAACACAGAAGGGCGCAGTTTGGAATGTACTGTGTGTCCATCTACACAACAGCGTACTGGGCATGCTCACACACTTAGCAGTCATAAAGGGCCGTCAGCAGTTGCAAAGGGCCATCTTGCATGCACACAGATTCTAAACACGGAAGGGTGCAGTTTGGAATGTACAGTGTGTCCATCTACACAACAGCGTACTGGCCATGCTCATACACTTAGTAGTTGCAAAGGGCCGTCAGCAGTTGCAAAGGGCTGTCTTGCATGCACACTGATTCTAAACATGGAAGGGCGCAGTTTGGAATGTACTGTGTGTCCATCTACACAACGGCGTACTGGGCATGCTCACACACTTAACAGTTGCAAAGGGCCGTCTTGCATGCACACAGATTCTAAACATGGAAGGGCACAGTATGGTGTTACTGTCCCCACGTACATGAATGCCACTCACATGTACTGACCAGTACCCACTCAGGAGCCATCACAGATGTCTCAGGTGCAGATCACAGAGGTACACACCGCAGTCTACACTGTAGCCCTCAGACATCACCATTACACAGGACCAGCAATACACTGCCATACATTATCACAACATCGTGTGGCTCATGACCAGTGGACTGTACATAGGTCTACAGCAACTGTGCAGACTACACATGTACCGACAGGGTTCCATCATGTGTTATGCATTGCAGTGATACCACTGTAATGATCAGGTCAACTCTACAAATACCAGGGGTCCTGGGTCTTACACAGCTGTGACAGATGACTGTCGCTGTACACCAGAGATCACACATGTTTGGATATGACATACATGTAATCGCAGTGGATATGTGCATGGACCACACACACAACACATATGTGCATAGCATGGCTTTTGCTGTCCTTCATGCAGACAAGTGGCTACAGCAATCACACGCATGCAAATGGAAGGTGGGTCTATGGCTGTTGAATGCTAACAGTACATGAGGTAGCAATGTTGACCGAGGATGCATTCCCTCTGTACTAGTTACCCATGACACCCATTATATCTTACAACAGTTCATGTGTTATGCATGTCATCACACATGTCCACCAATTGCATTGCATACAAACATGGCAACATGACAGGCATGTAGAACCAACACGCATGTACAATTTGTAGTGTGCATGCAGCTACCATGCATGTGCAGTAGCTGATGTATGTGAACCATCTGTGCCTAACTACAACATGCAGTTGCAATGCAGCCCCATCATTGACACCTGTATATGGTGACATACTGACAGTACGGTAGGATGTACATCAGGTATGGATGGATGTGTGCACATAAAGTGGTGATCCACCTGTGCAGATGGATGTTTGCCAGGGATGGCTCACAGGTATGTCACACACCATCCTACCATTACATGTGCAAACAGTACGCTATGTTTCTATTACTTGACGGTAAAGACATAAAACCTACACAGTGGTCAGGTGTTACCGACTGTATGTCACCTGATACCTGTAACACTTACATCCTCCCATGTGCATATAGCACCACAATTGCCGGACATAGTGTTGGTACACATAATGCGGCCAATACTGCTGCATGTCTGTCAGACGTATCATCATATCGCAGATGTATCATTCACACTACTGCCATGTGTGCTTCCTTGTTTGACCATATATGCCACATATGGTGGGGATTACATCCCAATTGTTACACACCACTGTACGCTGTTGTAGAGATCTGTATATACTGCAGTGTGGAAAGCATGATGTAGGCAAGGGTGGTGTGTGCATCACACACATCAGCTATCTGTATGTGTATGGCATTTGTGGTCTCTGCAGTGTGTGTGTGTGTGTGTGTGTGTGTGTGTGTGTGTGTGTGTGTGTGTGTGTGTGTGTGTATGTATGTATGGCTGTCTGGTGCATGGAGTGAGGGTGTATGCTACCATACAGAACACACAGGATCCCTAACCCCTCATGATGATGCAGTCTACTACCCTGTTGATGCCATAGGTCTCAGCCATACTGGCTACCTGTACATGTTCTTTCTCTGTGTTGCTTCACGTGGATGCATTGTACTGTGAGGGCGACGACCACATAGGCAGGGGTCCTCACCTCAACACTATGGGGTGTGTGTTATAGCGTTGTTGACCCCGTGAGTGTGGGCATGTTCCTGTAATGTGACAGGATATGACTGCTACACAGTGAGGCCTCATGCTATCAGGTGGCCTCTAACATTATCATTGGCCGGACCGCTGTGTACAACCCCTGCACCATGTCAACATACCTGTGATGTGGCCTGCTATGGATGTCATGTTTCTAGCCACTGTAGCCTATTAAACTGCCCACATGCATCTGGATCAGTATATGTGTGGACATCTGTGGTATGTTAGCCTTTCCAACAGTCAGGTTGAGGCTACGTATAGCATGCTGATATTGCCATACGTGCCTGTGAGTACTCCACAGTTATACATGGGAGACTGCAAACACTGCTACCTGTAGGCACATGCAAGTAGACCATAAGGAGGGAACCAGGGCATCATAACCAACATGCTGTTACTGTTATTACCAAGACACATACTGTGAACATATAACAATGCATGCTAGACCTGTACTACATGGCATGTCTGGTGCATGTTAACAGTACCCAACTAATGTAATATACACTTCTCTCACTATTCTTACACAACTAATGTAATATACACTTCTCTCACTATTCTTACACAACTAATGTTATACACACTTCTCTCACTATTCTGTTCACCCTGTGCATTAGACCATTTGAGCATGTCTCTGCACCAATGGTGTGGATTACAGGGATGTGGCACAGGCTTCATCATATGCACAGGGTGATAATGTTTGCCAAGGGTATAGGCTGCACCAATGGATGACATCATGTGTGTGGGTAAGGGCCGGTGACATGATTGGACATGTCTGTACAGTATGCATGTGGGTGTTGTGGTGCCCTACAGATGTGTTTGCTATGTGCATGTATGTGTGTACACAGTTATGCCTTTTGTGAGGCCTACACAGGGGTATTATTGACAGCTCCAGATTGTACAGACCAGGTTGTACAGCTCACTGTGTCCGACCATGGCCAAGTGACCTGTGCCTGCCAGAGGTTGCATGGGCACTACCAGGCTGAGGTACAGATTGGCTACTGTCCAATGACACATGTCCACTGGAGCCGTGTCCCTGCTGGGAACATCCAGGGCCATGTCCATGTGGCCTGCTGTGTCCTGGTGTGGACAGCTCAGCACCAGCTGCACTGCTACTGCTACTGGCACTATGGGAGAGGGCATGTGAGGTGGCACACTCACATTGACCTGCACTAGGTGGTGTAGCTGGTCTGCGTCCATGTGGCCTACACCTCACTCCTACCAGATGTTCCAGCACAAACAGCTCACACTCGCGGATTGCCATGCTACGGTCAAGGATTCCGACCATGTCACCCAATCGCCTGTCCAGAACATCAGCAATCTGCTGTTGAGCATTTGCCAATGCCTGGATGTTGTCATTTAGGGTTCGGATAGCAGCCCTCTGCAGCCTTTGCCCTTCTCTGTTCTGCCGTTCAGCACGTGTCTGTGCTGCCATTACAGTCTGAAACATGCATCTGGTGATACCAGCTGCTGCGTTCTGTCTTGCAGGTGCATGTCTGCCAGATGTCCTCCTACGAGCAGCACCAGCCGCATGCCTGTGTGGCACATCTGCTGTCATTACACTGAAACCATGATGTGGAGACACACCTTCTGTAGCCACCACATGTTTCTGTTCCATGCTAACAGACACTGACTGTCCTTCCTCTATGGCCACTGGTGATGTGGTATGTGTTGGCAGCAGAACTGTGTGTGGTGAAGAGGGGGACATAGCTGGGATGGCAACCACTGGCACAGATTCAGCCCCTGACAACCCTGCCTGTACCTCATGCATATGTTCATCACTGCTAGTATCTGTGGAGGCACTAACATCAGATGGACCGCAGGAGGGTAACGCACATACATCACCTGTGAATGCAAAGAAAGACTAAATTACAATAGACACACACACACACAGACATACACACCCACACAGACACACCATGCATGTGAGTAGACAGACGGCATGCAGCATGCCTGTGATACAGCAGACGGCATGCAGCTCAGACTTTAATAGTGTTAGTTACCATACCTCCCTGGGGTGCACACTACAGCAAGCAGGTGTCATATCAGTAGCCATGTAGTTCACACAATCATGGTAGTATGCATGCATCCCCGTGATACACCATCTGGACCAGAACAGGATAACAGTACACATGGCTGACGTGACCTTGACATGTAATCCGCTGATGTGTGCATTAACATGCATACATGTCTGACACAGTGGTGTCCTGACACATGTACAGCATTGTAATGGGCATCACATTGCGGTGTTGCCTGTATGCCCTACAGATAGAATGCATGTTTAACAAATGTGATTGAGCATGGAAGGGTAATGTGAGCTGTCTACATTTCTATACAGTGTGAAGTACAGACACTGTGCCATTGCATGGCATCATGAGGCATCTATATTGCTATACAGTGCATAATATGTACACATTGAATAGCCATAACTGCATGCATACCCATGACATAACTGTGGATTGTGACACATGATGCTGAGGTGTATACACACCAAACTATGCTGTGTCATGTGACAGGTTATTGGAGGACCTACAGTTGACACCCCTGCACAACTACTACAGAGTCTTAGCTGCCTGGCAACCATGTCCACACATAGCAGACTTGTCAATTCACCATGTCCCACATGACATTGATGTACCACATACACGAGGTGCACAGCTAATGGTGATGTCCTATAGCAGCAAGGGAAATGTACAGTATCTGTGGCCTGATGTGGTGTCAATGTCTGTGGAAGCTGTACAGGTGACTACTGTCATGCTATGACACAGTCGTGATGTTCAACACATCTTATATGGTAGACATCAGTGACACCTCCACTAGCTGGGTACAGGCTTTTAGGATGTCCAGTGTACCACATCAACTGTATAATCAGTCAACTAAGGGTATAATTGGACCATGTGTGGACAATGTGAAACAGGGTGTATACACATCATATCTACTGTGTGGCTACCTGTCTCTGGTCATCCCCCATGGCCATGTGTGCACGTGTAGGCCAAATGTGTGTGATGGCCATCTATCACACATGTCTGTGTTGTCCCATATGACATACACCCATAGATGTCAGATATGTCAACATCCACAGGGCTATGCAGACAATGGGTTGTATGTTTGGTATGTGGGGTATGGGTTATGGGATAGTGTGACAATACTGCAGCCAAAACACTACGTGTCTGGGACATGTCAGATGGCACATCACAATGTGTGCACGCATTGCAGGGGCATATAACACAATGGTGACTCCTGTGGGCTGCCCATATCACAGCTCACTGTGTGGTACTGTTTGCATACCACACGTCTTGTTCCAATGTATAGTACATATGCCTCCATTGTAGAACACCTCCACCATTGTATGCACAGCCGTCCACACATGTAGCAATGACAAATACTGTGGTTTCATGTTGTTGTATCATTTCTTTGTATATATTGCACATGGGTGGCCTGTGTGAATGATGGGTGATGCGACCTGTATATCGTGACTGGAACAAACATCAAGTGTACAAGTGTTAACTGGCCACATAGCGAATAGATCTATGCTTTAACGTGCCTGATACTGATGACAGTTTCACCTGCAATGGACTCATGTCTGTGCAGCATGCCAGAGGTACCTGTATAGGGGTGACACAGCAGTATGAACATTATCCATGACTGTATGACAGCCACAGGGTGCACTGTGCATGTTAACACATTCACCTGTACAATAGCATATAGTATGCACATGTGTGCATACACAGCGTAGCATACTGTAGTATGCAACATGTGTGTCCACATACCTTGCATATGTTGTTACATTACATAATGTACAGTGACACATGCAACTAAATGGGATATAATAGCCATATGTGCAGTACTGACTTACCAGGCAACTCCAGGCTCATTGGTTGGGAGACACCCACCTCCACGATGGCAGCTAGTGTTTGTGGATGCTGTTCTGAGGGTGTCCCCAGACTAGCCAGTAGCTCCTTGGTGTGTGTGAGTGGGGGCTGGGTTGGTGGCCCACCACCTGTTCCACCTTGTTCTCTGGCAATTGCAGTGGCATGCTGTTTTGCATGTTGTATCAAGTCCGTGCAGTGTCTGTGCACCTGCTGGTAGGTGCAGTTATGGCCACCCACATCGTTCACCCTCCTGCGAAGATCCTGCCACAGGTCATCCCCCTGCTGGGTATGCTGTGGCACATGGCTGAACAACACCTCATAGTTCTCATGGAGGTACAGGATGAGGACATCATCCTCCTGGCAGCTGTACGCTGGCAGGCATGTATGAGGCATTATCTGTAACACATAATGATTGTGACAGGTCACAGTTTCAGAGATGTACAGAGATACTGCTGCACATACATTTCTAGTAAATCTAGTACATCTGCACAGTTATCTTTGCAAATCATCATGACACTGACACGACTGACATGTTTGTGTCACACACATGTAACACCCGTTATGCATTGGATATCATCACCATATATGTGTGTCTCCTCATTACATTGTTCATACTCCATGTGAATGCTGTCTTGATGTGGGCATGTCTGTTTGCCTGCACTGGTGTTCTTACCTATCAGCACATGCCTGGATGTGTCCACGGTAATGCTGTTGACCTTGATGTTGTGTATATGTCACATATCAACACATACACAGCCTTAATGGACTTGAGCAGTGACAGTGCACGCATACACATGGAAACCTTTACATGCATGTGTTTTGCCATATACATCTACACAGCACTGTACAGCTGTTCAACATCCTGCCACGGATCGCCTGTGTTGCACATGTGATAGACATGGGAAAATGGCTAGTCAGACATCATTCGCAGGGATGGTTATCAACTATAGCATGTACGGGCAAGGTTTCCTAGCTGTATCCGACAGCCATTATGCCACCGCGAGGTGCATCAGTGCCACATTACTGATCCAGACAGTTGATACTACATCTACCATGCGGCCATCACATCATGTATGACAGGGATGACATGTGCAGCTTTGATGGACAGGGTTGCATGGTATGGCAGGAGTATGTCACATGTATGGCACAGGGATCTGTCCAGCATGTGGCGATCCTAGTAGTAGGATGGTGGCTACCCATGACGTATGTCTTTCAGATCAGGATATGGACATGTAGCATGTCCAACATCACAGTGTAGCAAATGTCTTTATGCAAGGTAGACAGCATGCTGCATAGTGGAGGTTAGATTGTGAAGGCTGGTATTGCCCATCCACGCATGGCCAATACCCCTTAAAGGTGATATATTATCCAATATTGGTCACCCGAGTGCTGTGTATGCCTGTCTAATGATCTCCGTGCTCATGGATGGCACCCTGTCATGACATGGGTACCTCGTATGACTACCTAAGGGGCCTGGAGATGTCAGCAACTCAGGGAGGTGTACTGCACAGCACCATCTCTTACACAATGTCCATAATGTTGACCACAGCCTAGGTGGTAGTTAATGGGTACAGGGATATTCACCTAGCGGCGACAATGCTGATATCATCCATCAGAATGTGCACATATGTCACACACCTCACCCACACAGCCCATTCTGTATGTTGTTCACAACACTGAGACAGTTATTGCTCATAGGTCATGGCCATTCACATCCTTACATACACAGATGCCTGACATTTGTCTGTGTGGTATGGGCTACATGAGGGTGGAGTACAACACATTATCCCTGTTTTACTGTAGCTGGCACTGGTGTGATATGCACATGTCACTCTGGCACCTTTTAAAGTGTTGATTCTGTCAACAGGCCACTGGCAGAACACTCCTGTGACATACAAACGTGTATGTAGTCAAGCATCCATACTGTCATGTACATCTGTACTGCTAACATCTACATTGATAATGGTTCATGGACTTGCAGACCATACTCAGCAGGGTTATAGTGCGGTGCAACAAATTATGACTGTCGTCACCACTTGTGGGTTGATATCCAACACCCTATCTGTATTGTATGTTCATGCTCAGCACTTGTTCAGAACTTGTGAGCACGTCATGAGCTACTGATTAATATAGCACCCATTTCACACCATTTCTCACAGGTACACTGTCTGTCCTTACATTTCCAGCTTGCTTACAGTACAACAGCTGTTGTACACATGTAACTCACATATCTTGTGAGACATGGTTGTATATACAGGCATGTCCAACTGTCACGTACCAGTGCTATTGCCTGTCTATATGCTGAATATGTCATACATGTGGCAATAGAGCAATTGTCTCATGTACACAGTCAATGCTCACCTCTCAACATACGACACTACAGCCTGTGGGGGATGCACATATGCAGCCCTGCTTGGAGTAATGCTGTCACCAACCCTGACTGCACCTGACAGTCATGTGGGGATGTGTAATATTCGCAACACACCCCACTCATCACATAGTCTCACAAGATCTCCACCACAGGCCGCACATATGAGGACAACTTGTGCAATACCTCTCCATACTCTGTGTAGGCACCAAAGGCAGCCCCCATCACCAAACACAACAACAACAACTTATAGCCCACAGACTCATGTGTGCCCATCACATACAGCCAATAGGGTGTTATAACATACACAACACACCTGTCATAGGTGACTCTGTAGGCGGCCACACTGATGTTCCACTCAGCAGGCTACACAAGGCAATAGTCGCTTACATCTTGCTGTCGGGTAACTGGTTCTGCAACATAACCTATGCACCCAAGACACACCTTACCAGGTGCAATGTGACTGTCATTCTCCATGTTAGTGTGACTGCCCTGAGATGCAACTTCACAGACTACGTGTGCAAGGACATGCAATAGCTCACAAGTCTTGTAGCCCTGCAGGTATGGGCCAAGCCCTGGTGAGCATTATGCATTCATCCAGGCCTGATACCACTGTACAACAACTGACTGTGTCACTTCAACAGTTGCCTATGCTTCTGCTGTCATTCCACAGGCATCTGGTATCTGTCTGCTTAGACTGACATAGTCAAACAATACAATGATTTGGCACAGATGACCTGCACCTGTCAGACCTGGGAGTACAGATCACATGTAAGGCTCTTGCTGCTTCTATACTGCCTGTCTTGCACAGTTTCCAATAACATTCACCACCAGAACGGGAACTGGCAAGCAAAACATGGGGTCATGTGACGCAATGCTTGACATCTTCATCTCTGACGCACGCAGGCAAGGCACTCCTTATAATGCACCACTTCAATATCTCTGCAGTGACTGGGACCTGCCTCTAGGCTCTGCAGAGCACACCTGCAATGACAGGTTATACACAGACCATACCTTTCAGTCATGTAACCTGGACCGGCACACCCACGGCTGAGGTGTTCCCATATTCCACTATGTTGTAAACACATCCTGGCTAGTTACTTAGCACAATGCATCAGAGGTGCTCCACATGCAACTAACTGTGTCCAGAACTGCTATACACATTGTAACAAGCTACGGATTTAACAACATACCAGAACTTATTTCGTGGTGTACTGGACAGTAAGGCTCAGACAGGTACTACTGATGTGAGACTGACATTACCCCACACTTAACTGGGATAGCCACTCATTTACCAACACATTAGGCCAATGCTGTCCGTGATTCATAACCTCCACTTGGCTGGATCAACCCATACACACCACCTCCAAGACCAACAATAACCTTGAAATGGACACTACCAACATGTGACTGGTGTTCCACACGTGGGGTTATCCCCTCATTGGTGGATTCCGAACATATGCTAATCACCCCTGTTAGCCACATCCCGGGACCACACCCTTCACGGCATACACAGTACATGAGTACTACAACACCTACTACAGATGTCTTATGACAGCGGTAGTTAATGTCATGACACCCGTGCAGATGGACAATGCACATACAAATGCTGAAACATACCCCAGTGCACTTCATTAGCACGTATACGACTGCATGGATCATGCTATTCCACACAGAGCCATGATGGTACCCAACAGATAATGGACACCAATCTGGGGGTCCAGTTCCATGGACATAATTTACAACAACAGGTGGAGGCTGTTGCAAAGTGGTGTACAATCCCATGGGTGGGGTAGCTCACTGGTCAGCCTTGGTAGGGTCACAGGATCCCTCTTCACATACTCCAAAACTAGCTACATAAACATTACTGCGACACATTCTGTGGTGTACCACAAGGCATTATATTGGTATGTCAGTAGGAAATGGCAATACCCACATCTGCTCTCACATACAACAGTTACTCAGGAACATTACCGAACCAGGTCATGTTGGCAACATGCTGGCAGATGGATTCAATGCTAACATTACACCCTCTCACTCCCTACAGGGCCACAATCCATGCAGGAACATTGTGGTGTCCCTGCGGTCACACCTACACAGTACTAACCTGCACTCTATATATCCTGGGACACTAGCCCCATGTGACCATCCAAAATCCCAGGCTGTGATGTCCACAAACCTCTGAATGACATGTCTCCCCACTAGGCCCCCATATTCAGTAATAGCCTTGTATCAGACATGGTGGCCCCTGAATGGCACACAGCAACAGTTATCACACTCCACACAGATGGCGCCACAATGCACGAGTGGGACTATTGCCCTACACACCTGACTGGACTGTTCTGCAAGGCTATGGGGCACATCATCATGGACGTCATTCACAGAGACATTGTTGGGATCTGGTCCTTTGATGCCACCCCGGTTGGATTTGTTAGGGCCAGATCATGGCTCCTACACCTGGTGGACTCCTTTCATACAGTTATCAGGGTAGTTGATGACAGTATCGGGGTACACACAGCCTACATTGTCCTCTCATTGCCTTTCAGCACCGTTCTCCATTCTGGTACTTGTTGGACATACCCTACCACTGACGGTGGGTGGTAATGAATTGTTGTGTTTAAAGCCCTCATGTAGCATCCCTTGTGATGTCTGTGATGTTTACCTTGTGGCCCACTGCAGGACGCACAATTTCTATAAGCATTAGTATACTCAGCAAGACATCACTACATGAATACCTTTTCCCACTTTATGCATTGCGGACACTTTTAATTGAAACAAAACAGGCAATACATACACTAACATAATTAATACAAAACATGCTATACATACACTTACATACCGAGTGTTCTACATACCTTGTTATCGTTCCAGACTTTCGCATCTATCTCTCTTACACTGTTTAAACAGTTCTATGGTATGAGCGTACGGTTTGAATGTCTGTCAAGTCATCCTTATATACGTCGATACCTGTAACATGTGGTTTCCTGCGGCCAGTTGGTGTTCCTGAGTGACTTATTACTTGCACATCAGCTGTGCAGTTACTCCATTCGCCAATTACGTGGCAACAGTGGGGTATAAGTGAATTCTCCACTTGGGCGTTGCCCATTTGCCCTACCTTCGGGGAGATGGCCTGTATTGTGTTTTGTTGTGTGTAATTGCAACTGCTATGTGTAGAGACATGTATAGTTTGGATTCATGTCCCCCATGGATTGTGTGTGATGGCTAGAGTATGTGGTTCTAGATGTGAATGTACCTGTCATCCCAACCGTCTGATAAGGGACTATTGCAAACAAAACCTGTAACATCGCCATTTGTTCCATTATACAACGGCTACAATTTTTCATGGCGCCTTTAAATGTGTCTCTCACAAGGTATGTTAACGCTTCTGCAGATGTAATTGACTGACTGGATGTTTGTGCTGTAATTACAGTCTGTATTGCTATAGTTTCTAGTGTGGGGGATGTAGGTGGGTGTACGTAGCATATACAGGTTTGTGGGGCTTGCATTTCTACATATTCCATATATATGTGTGTGAGCTCCTTCCCTATTTAAAGAGCTATCAGTTAGTAGACTTATGTTATGGGATTATACATTGGGCCGTTGTTAATTGGTTTCTATATAGTATGCAGGTGAGGTTGATACTTCCATACCTCCGAAATTACAGTGATATGTAAAGGGATATTTCTAAATGACAGCTATCCTGTGTATTTCTGTCCCAGATATTTGCAGTTATTGCAGTTGGGTAACAGAACCTCTTTGGCATGGGTTGCCACCTTTTCAAATGGCCATTGTGGGACACCTGCGGGACACACATCGGTGTTTACAGGCCGACACATACCCACGGTCAGTACACAGGATAGCACATACTTTTATCCTCAATACATACTTATTGTTGTGGGACTTTGGCTACTTATCATATTGCATGTAACATTTACGTTTCCTACATACAGGCATAACTATTTAATGCAACTATTACATATTATATGGGACATAATAATGTCCAACAATCTCGGACTGTTGCCCTTTGTAATGTTTTCTGTCAGGACCCAACTGCCCAGGGAGGGGCTGTCCCTCCTAATGTGGGACAGGTGGTAACCGTATGCATACGGCTAGCTATACCCACACCTACCGTAATGATCTACCTCCGAGTTGGCACTAACAGACACATGATGTGGACACACACACACACACACACACACACACACACACACACACACACACACACACACACACACACACACACACACACACATATTACAGTCACACAGAAATGCACACGGCACCCTCAGCAAACACATACACAGACTACTGCAATCACAAACTCAGTTGAACACAGTACCTACGTGGACCGCAACACCGGCAACGGTAACTAAATGTCCCTTCATATTGTGATAATATTACTTGTGGTTCTACTGTTCCAGTACTGTGTTCTTTCGGTCTTTCAGCCTCGTGACTATGTGTGTCGGTATGTGACACATTCCATAGTTGCCGGTATCCTATTTATTTGTACCTCCAAGGTTTTATGAATGTCGTTGACCTATCTATATATTTTCAGATATTGGTGAATCCGTATATATCAACATATATCTCTCTATCGCCCTTTCTATCTGTATTCTGTGTGTATATATATATATATATATATATATATATATATATATATATATATATATATATCTGACAGGGAAAGTGACAGGCAAGCTACACCTTCCATTGTGTACTTGTCGGTGTATACTGTTTCCTGGACTCTGCACGTTTGTATCTGTACCTGTCACATTACACACCTGCCATAGGTACATCTTGGCTACCATGGTGTTAGGTGATTGTATACATGATTGCGTGTTCTACTCCTGGCAGTGGTCGTTTTAACTTTCAGAGCAGGCGCTATTAGTACAGGGGTGAATAATGCTGGTTTCACCTGTTCTGGACATCATTGAACATGATCTACACGATATTCGGAGAAGCTTAGCCCTGTTTCGTGCATATCCCTATAGTCATTTTTAAACGATGCTTACCAGCAGTGGGCAACTCATATTCCCTCTAATGTGTGCCAAACATGATCTGATGACCTACATCCGACATGCATTATTCATGCCTTTGTGATTACATCCCTTGCAGGACGTGGGACCGGGAACATGCACGACTGTCACTGCATTTACCACTTGGCCATCTGGGATTTGTACACGTGTTATGGCATTTTGTATGTGGAGTATACTACGGCTGTTACTCCATACTGCACTCACATGGGTAACTCAGTTAGTTTACATATGGATGAGTCCAGTTAATGGTATGTCCATGGGATGTTTACTGGATGTGCTCCGGCATTGCGTATGTATATCACAGTGAGCCACACATGATAATGTGCTACACCTTCACACGACCGTAGCTGTAGTATGCTGGGGTGACGAATACCTGTCATGGGTACACCGCATGCCTTGACACAACATCCATGATTACATTATGTGGAGCCCCTCATTAACGCAGCAGGGAATCCGTGCAGAGTGTGTGCAGAACAGTGCTTACACACATGTGATCCCGCAATTGCCTCTACTCCACTAGGCGACAGTTGGTTACTCGATGTTGTGGCGACAGTAGACACTGTTTGCCTCGTCTGGTGTATGGCCTCTGACAATCGGGAGTGTACCTACCGATGTACCTGGGAACCTATACACACAGCACCAACATATGCTGATAGGCGCATGTACTGTTCAGGTGTTGACATTCCTTGTTCCAATAGCTGTTGTGTGTACAATGTTTGAGGACTGTCTATGTAGGATTCACACAGTGGGCCACCTATACATTACAATTTACAGGTGGTCGTGTGTGTGTGTGCCATCCATTTTACTGTATGTGCATGTGGAGAGGTGTATCAGTCCGTAGAGGCCTACACTGTCACAGTATGTGCTATACGTTCCCTCTTTGCCAAGGCGTAGGCTTATTGGGCATGCCTCCATCTGCCTACTGGGGCTGGCACAGTGTGTTCATCATCTGAATCCCTCTGTGCCTGTGATGGCCTTGCCAATTGCAGTGGGCTATGAGGGCCTTCACCATTTTGTCCCTGCTGCAGCTGTTTCCGCAGGATCATATTATGTAGCATGGCACATACTATGAAGATATGGGCACACGTGCCTGGAGAGTACTGCAAGGTTCCACCAGATGTGTCCAAGCAATGGAACCATGATTTCAGCATCCCGAACACACGCTCTATGATGATTCTGGTTTGTGCGTGTTCCTCATTATGGCGTTCTTGCATGGGTGTGTGTGCATTTCTGATGGGAGTCATCATCCATGGTTCCAGTGCATAGCCATCATCCCCCACAAGGTGGCCATGTGGGATGTCCCCCCTGACAAATATCTGATACAGCTATGAGGCATGCCAGATATGGGACTCATGGTAGCTTCCAAGGCTGCCAGCACACACATCCATGATATTGCCCAGGGCATTGCACACGACCTGGCAGTTGATGGAGTGGAATCCCTTGCGGTTTATGTAGCGCCTACCATGCTCACCGGGTGGTGACTTGATATGTATGTGCATGCAGTCTATCGCACCCAGTACCTCCGGGTAGTGTGCCACACAGTGGAAGTGACGCATATTGCTGGCCAACTCCTCCTGAGTTTGGGGGAAGTATGTATGCTCATTGGCATGTGGTAACATGGCATCCAGGAACTGGTGTAGTACCCTGGATGCTGATGCCTGTGAGATCCCCATTATATCTCCAGTTGGCCTTTGAAAGATACCTGTGGCTAGTATTCGCAAGCTTACACATACCTTCATGTCCACTGGGATGGGTTCCCCTCTGTTGTTTCTGGTTCTCAGGCGTGGCCGGCACAGCTCAACTATTTGCTGTAAGATGTCCCTGTACACCCTGTAATGCTCTACTATCTCCAGATCATGTAGCCCCTGGTAGGTTACCCATGGTTTGAACACTCTTCTCCTCCTCTGGGGCCTCCGGTGGTTGTCGGCATCATCCTCCACAACACCGTCAGTCTCTAACACATGGTGATGAATCACAGCTATGGCAGCTCCCAACATGTACATTTTAAAAGTTCCCCGTGTGTTTACACCTATGGTACAGTGTTTGGGAATACACAGGTGTGTGTAGAGTGCTTTCACACTTTATACTATTGTGCTGTGAACACCGATGATGTCATAGGGTGTGTATGTACGATCGTAGCTACAGGGTATCTTATGTGTTTTACTACAGGAACTACTATTGTGGCGCCTTTGGTGTTGAATTACATTTGGCTGCCGTGGATTACCTCATGCCCTTCCCTTTACATTTCTGCACGTTTCACCTACCATATTCTGGCATACATCCAGCAGCCTGCTTTCATTTGTACTTTCCTAGACCTGGCTTATCTTGCGTAATGTGTTCTATTGCCGGTCTACTGTAGGTTTGCTTTGCTCTGCTATGACAGTTCTCCTTTCTTTGCAATCCAATGCCTCCCCTCCTTTCTTTGCAATCCAATGCCTCCCATATCCTGTTTTGCAGGTTTCTGCAAGCAGACTTGTCAGCTGCTGTCGATTGGCTGCCGTGAGTTGATAGATGTTAATTGCTCAGTTGTACTCCAATTACTCTACTGCAGCATTTCCTTCATTTCTTCCCCTGACCTTCCTGTTTGTGCTATTGTTTGTGGTGCGTGCATCTGCTTACCGGGTTTCGGGCATGTTTTCATCCCCGTACACATGCGCTTTCGGGCACCATATGTGCTCTCAGCTAAACAATTCTATACCTACCTCCCCACCCCTGTCCTGCAGATTTGCTTAGCAATGGCCAGGCCAGATTTGCATTGCTCCAATGTGCTTACAGCTACGGTGGCACATCCCTCTGCTGATGTCATTTATCACCTCTGAGCCACTTCTCTGTGTTATAGCGCTGTGCTGTATGGTACATCCTTCATCTGGCGGGACATTTGCGATTCAGTATTACCTGCCTCATTTGCATGGCATTGACTACCAATTCATAGTTACCACACCGAACACTGTTGCAGACCCTTAGCAACCCTTGCACCTTGGTTGTGGTGTACCATGCATACCATTGCATATTATGTGGAAATCCTGATTTGTATTACATTGCGATTTTATGACATTTGTATATATTTTCTTTGTGTTCCAGTTTGCGCACACATGCCCTGCGGTTGTACTGTGCTTTACTGTGGACATGACATTAAATGTTGTTTTTTAGGTGTTGTGCAACTTTTCTTATGCCATTGGCTGTGCATTTAGCCATTGGCATATGTTAACTTTGTAATACATGAGTCTGGTCCGCTTCCATAGCTCCGATGTTCTGTTTGGGAAAATGTAAACCGTGTTTTTTGGTTTACATTTCTGGCTTATATACACCTGCACCACTTCATGAATCGCTATATGCCTTCATTTGCATGGTGCAACACTGTGCATGGGGTGATTAGCATACCTAAGCCAAGGGCTGCACAGTTTTGGTGTACGCCAGTAGTGCACATGGAATTGGATCATACCTGAATCACTCAATGGCAATATTTGGCATTATACCGCCTACGCCTGGCACAAGCTTCATGAATCCCAGGGAATGTTTATTTAAAAGTGTTTGAAAATATTAGATACACCTGGATTCGAACCCAGTATAATGTGGACTCCAAATAAGTGTTCCCATCTGGAAATTAAGTCATGCATTACTAGATGATTAGCCAAATGGCTCAGTGACAGAGCACACACTGTCAAAGTTGGGGACTGCACCTCCACCACTAGCCCACTTACCAGTGGAATACCACAAGAATCTGTGTTTGGCTCTCAGCTGTTTGGAAACTATTTCTCTGAAGCCCAGGTTATGGTAGACGGCCTGTGGTTTACCAAGTTTGCAGATGACTGTCAAATGGATGCACTCATATAGAGCCCCCCAATGATGGTAACATATTACAGAAAAGGCTGACACTCATATAGAGCCCCAATGATGGTAACATATTACAGAAGAGACAGACAAATGATTGGTGCCAAACTCATGGACTGAACCTTAAAACAAATGATGCCTCATTGTCTCCTTTGGCAATGAGGCACCCCTACATAGCACCCCTCTAAGCTCAAACATAGTGTTGTGAGACTTGGAAACACACATTGATAGCAATCTACAATTTAATCTCTGTCTGTAGGCAATGCGCACCTCACACATATGGACATCACATCCAAAACCAGGGAGATCAAAGCTCTGCTGTACTCTACCCTTAGCAGACCACTAACTGAGTACAATGTTCCCTTCTGTCTGTATCTCACCAGACACCTGCAACAATTGACTATAACACTAAGGTTTGCAAATGGGAGAATCCAGGGCCTCCAAAGCATGACATACATGGAAACACTGGAAAAACTGTAACTGTACTCTGTATCATCCAAGCTGCTAAGAGGTGACGTATGTCTGGCTTATAGAGCAGTTTCAGACCCAGTACTACTGGAAATATTGGACATCTGCAAATCAAATAAGACAAGAATAATTTGCTCCAGGGTTCTCAACCTAGCCTGTGACATATACAGACCATGGTGGAAAGACAGATAAATCTCCCAGTGATTGACACTCCTCTGTAATAGGCTCCCACTGCATGAGAAGCAGTGGTCCTCAATGACCTTCAAGTGCAACCTTAACAACTGGATAGTTGATTGTAAAGTCACCCCTAGGGTAGCACCTATGTCCCTCGTGGGACAGGGGCAGTTGATGCTGATCATAAAATCACTCTGCTAACAACTACCATCTAACTATGCTCAGTAAGGGCACTTATGATTTTACATAGCTAGGCTTATAATCACCCTAGGCCCATTAGGCTAGTAACCTTCTATGAACCTATGAAGCTATGAACCTATGCAGGCCTCCCAACATCTCTTCTCCCACATGGCCTGCTAATGTCATCCAGTATAAGTTGACCTGCACTCTTGTCAATGTCAGGCTTGTGCTGAGGGATTCTGTTCTCACTGAAGTCAACTGGGTGTGTGTGTGTGTGTGTGTGTGTGTGTGTGTGTGTGTGTGTGTGTGTGTGTGTGTGTGTGTGTGTGTGTGTGTGTGTGTGTGTGTGTGTGTGTGTCTAGAGATAAGAGCAGAAGTGTGTATCCTACAGGTACTGCTCCAATGCCATGAACTGACAGTATTTTACTTGCACATGCGTATACATCCATTTCATGTAGGCCTCTAAACATCTTCTCTCCCACATGGCCTGCTGATGTCATCCATTATAAGTTGACCTGCACTCTTGTAAAAGTCAGACTTACGCCATGGTGCCTGCATACAGTACTGAGTTCTGTAGTCTGTGTACTTTGATAGGTAAGGGTTCTATTCTCACTGCAGTCAACTGAGTGTGTGTGTGTGTGTGTGTGTGTGTGTGTGTGTGTGTGTGTGCAAGAGCATTCTTGCTTGACAATAGAGTGCATTTTAGGCCAGCATGTAGGACACTGTTATTACCATATTGTCTTCCACAGGCATTGCTGATGTCATCAACTATATAGTGCTCTCCAAGACACTCCAAGTCAGACTTGTGATGTGGTGCTTGCATACAGTACTGAATTCTGTAGTCTGTGTAGTTAGATAGGTAGGGTTTCTATTCTCACTGCATATAACTGTGTGCATGAGTGTGTGTGTGTGTGTGTGTGTGTGTGTGTGTGTGTGTGTGTGTGTGTGTGTGTGTGTGTGTGTGTGTGTGTGTGTGTGTGCAAGAGCATTCTTGCTTGACATTAGAGTGCATTTTAGGCCAGCATGTAGGACACTGTTATTACCAAATCATGAGGAATCACCGAAAAAAAACGTCTTTGACATCAATGGTTACAAAGAAACAAATTGCAGCCAAGGACAGGACCATGTATATTAACCTTATAGTTACACAGTCTAAATTTTACCCCTGTTTCAGGTGGCAATTAAAGCTAAATGTTTTTTAATTGTTTTATTGTTTTTTTAACTTTGATTGCTTGAGTATGTGTTTGAATAATATTTAAATCTGATCTATGCAGATGTTTTTTGTTCTGAAGAAATCCCATGTAATGTTATGGGGGATGAAAGCACTTAATGTTTATTGTGGTTGTATCCAGTAAAGAGAACTGTTTCCATTTGAGGTCCTGTCCTTGGCTGCAATTTGTTTCTTTGGATTCTTATTGTGTGATTCTGGTTCCCACATCAATGGTTACAAACAATGCATTTTCCATGAAGGGGGTTTTAGAGATGACATTCAAAAAGTGCCATGAATCTTTCAACATGTTGGGTTTATCGTCCAAAAAAGCCTTTGAGTTGATATCCACAAATTTAGCCAAGGGTTCTGTCTTTGACCCTGCAGGTACCACTATTGGTCTCAATGGAGGATCTACCACATATTTGTGAATTTTTGGGATACCAAAAATCCCAAGAATTTAAGGTTTCTGAATAGTCAAGAATTCCCTGATGCTGTTAGGTAAATCTAGGGTTAGAAAAATGTCTTCCAAAATAAGATCAATACCATGAATGGTGATGTTTACCTCATTATGTGAGGCTTCAACAAAAAAGCTTCCATTGTGCAAGTAGTCCAACATCTTGGAGATGAGTAGACAAATCTGTCCATAACAACCACCCCCCCACCATTGTCAGGTTTCATTATATGTATATTTGGATCAATGGCCCGTTTTCACAACTCCCTCTCTTCACCAGTAAGGTTGTAACATTTAGACCTCTTATTATTTAAGCACCATTCCCTTATACTCTGTTCACATAAGTGTTCGAACAGATGAATACTGGAAAGTAAAGGTGGATTAAAGGTACCTGACCTCCGCAAAGTGCATATCCCTCCATTGAACTCACTGGGGGGTAATATACATTTTAAATTCAACTTCCTAATGAAGAGCTTCAGTTCAGTCAATACATCCACCTAATCTTAGATATCAATTTTATTATTCCCAGTCACCCATTTCATTCAACTTTAGCCCACATTAGCCCACATAGCCATTCTCACCTTCTTTTTTCCTGCAATATAACAAAGAATTCTAAATGCTGCTGCCATAGGAAAGAGCCTCAGCACCTTGTAATAACTGATCCAAGCTAGCTACAGGTATATGTGACTGCCACCACCACCACCACCACCACCACACTGATGCATGCATCCTACTATCATTCAATTTACCTCCTATCAATATTATGTCTTGTTGGCACTCTTGGATTCTGTTTATTTGAAAAATCATACTTGTTTCCTTTCCTAGCACTCCTAATAAATGTAAATATAAATTCTCAGGATGGGATCCCCATAACACCTCCAACCATGCAGCTTCCCACCTTACCATCCTCTTCCATATTGCATTATATTGCTGCACACCACATTGTGCCATATATGTTTACTGGGTTAGACTGAAGTACATTTCAGTATCCAGTGCTTCTACTCCCCCTTGCTCCCAAGCAAGTATCATCCTATCCAATCTCACTGTGGGTTTCATGATAGCCAATAAAGTCCAGTTTCTTATCTTTATTATGATAGATTTATCTGAAAAGTCGCATATGACTGTGCTAGATATAAAATGTGAGATGTCACATGCCAGTTCAAAATTTAAATATGCTGATACAATTCCAGGTTACAATCCTTCCCATTTGGTTAATTTCACATGTATCAATCCAGTGCTTTCTTATATGACATCTTACATAGAATGTTTGTAACTCTTTGTCAACCAAACCCCTAAATATGTGATTGCTTTAACTCCCCATATACTTGGATATCTCTTCCTCAATTCTTCCCTATTGGCAATGTTCAGACCAACTGCCTTTGCTTGATCTCTGTTTATTTTATAACCTGCAACTTAATCAAACTGCAGCAGTAAAAGAAATAATGGGTCCAAATCCCTTAAGACTTAATCAGAGTAAGGAAGATAACATTTGTATGCAAGGCCAACTTTAATTCATTATTTTCTTATTTGCATCCCTTTATTAATGCCAGTCTTATCATTATTGTATGTCATCTTATGACAGTCTCCCTTGATGAAACATATGTTGGCCACTGTCAAGCCATTTGGATGACACAAGTTTAAAATGGTCTCTCCTTCTTTATTGTTGCTGCTCCACCACCCATGTTCTAGGCTTCTCCTTATAATCATGTCATCCACTTCCGAACAGTAACCTGTCAGGGAACCTATATTCAGTGTAGTAATCCATAGTTCATTTTTGGTAGGTTGATTGGTTTCATTTCCAGTTTTTACTTAATAAGGCTATCTAAGGTAACCATGGCTGGGCTACTGTAAACCAGCCGGCCAGTTGCTTATTCACCCAAGGACAATGGCTTTATGGCAGGTATGTATAGTTCAACGAGAGAATATAACCCACCCACCTCACCCCCACTGTTAGCATGGGTGGTTCCTCAAATATCCATCATCATTTTAGGGGACATTAATTAATGTAACCAAATTACAAAGAGCCATGTTTTTTACTACTGGGTGGCTACGCCTGATCCATCGCACAGTATGTTGTCCTCTCTAGAAGTCCCTGCACATCACGGTTGATGCCTATAATAATTTCTCTACACAACTCTTCTCCTAATAGGCACCATCTAGAGACTGTACTGCCCATGACTCCATTCAATTTTGTGTGAAAGCTGTTGGCATGCCTCTCAAGTTTATGATGGAAGCAGTTAGTATGTTTCTGGAACATGAAAGCAAGCCCACACACATAAAGGGAAAACATGCATAGTTCCATGCATGCACTTGCTGGAGGACTGGCTCAAAACATGTACCTTCAGCTTGGGAAGCAAAGACTTTAACCATCATGACAACTGAGGACAAATGGCATATGTGTGTTTTAAACATTCTCCACTACATGGAACAACCTTAGGTGCTTCTAGTACATGCTCCAGCAACATTATGCTTTATTACATGGAATTCTTAATGCATCCTGGCAAAAATAAAAGTGAGAACTTTGTAGCACAGCCCAGAAAATTCTTGGCATAAAATCAACAGACATTTTTTTCTGTATACTTTCATATCCGGGAAGACACCCTATTTGACAAACGATTTGGAAACCCATATGAGTTGCTACCTTCATTTTCATTTCTCTGTCACATACTTCCTCAGTTTAAGTGGATGACTATGATTATTGTCAATACAGTTGCAGTATCCCCAGGACCAGCCTTTGCTCAACTGGTGCCCTAGGCAAAAGGTCTTCACAGTGCCTCCCCCCCCCCCACACTACCTGGTGCTCCCATCCTGGTTTACCTATACCATCCACATTACTGGAAAAGAGCCCCTGCTAGAGTGGCGCCCTAGGCAGCTGCCTAGTTGGCCTATGCCAAAGGCCGGCTATGAGTGTCCCTGTACCTTGAGTTCAATTCCTCTTTCTGCATTGAAAAGTTATTTTGTCTTTTATGTACAACAGCAGCTATGCAAAAGTCATGCATTAGAGGAAAAGTTATATGCATACTGTTCATGTTTTTCTTCATATACTGGATTAAAATTATTTCTGAAATTCCATTAGTGCACACCAGTGTTTAACACTACACTGTTGCATTTCCATTAAGTCATTTAATGGTTCTGAAGAAAGAAATAACAACATGGGAATGTTCAATAATTTGTGTCTCCAATTTCTTTTTTATGCCCATGCCTCCAATGATCATTGTAACTACAGAATAATGAGAAACAAGAAAAATGCTCACTAATTTGTATTTCAGTAAGTCTCTTATGCCCTGATTCGAATACACGCTGAAACTCTTGAAAGTCTCTTTATTGTTTTATAGCTGCTTTGTATTGTACAATAATTTGAATGAGATTAGAAGGAAACATACACTTATTAACAGGAAACTTCTCTTCATTTTGGGTTGCTCTGAATGGCACTTCTTTCTCAGCTGTTTACGGTCCTTTGTAATGAATAATCTATTCAAAAGATACAGCTTCACCAAAAGACAAGAGCAAATCTGTTGCTTCTCAATTTTTTTTTTTTTTTGAATTGCATTTAGAAACTAAACTAATCAGCACTTTATATGTACAATCATTTATTTACATAGCATGTCTGTCATGATGGTTGTTTTTGGTCAGGTTTCAAATCAACAATCACAGCTTGTCTTGTTCAGTAATTTTGATAATGTGTTTTACTAACATGGCACAGTATCTGTTAAATGCCACTTATTATCTGCATTGTTATGTTCATTTTTTTCATTTTTCTTTGAATCTGTATAATGAGTTGATTGCCGAAGGCTAATTATATTGTGCAAATGGGAACAGAATGAATGGAATTAACTACAGAACTGTCACTTTACGATTCTCATCACTGGCAGCAGGATATGTCTTCTCTTCCATCTATGGCCTCCTGCCATTTCTCCTCATATATTATGTTTGCAGATGCTTTCTTCTGCCACATAATTCCATGCCAGTTATATAAGTAGGAGATGGTCTGTAAGCAAACCTGGAACAAAAGATTACTGGATGTATCTGGGTAAGAAACTGTACTTACTATGCACCATGCTAGGAAAGGGTTTCTTGACTTGCCAAAACCCCTGTATATGAACAGTGAGGCACTATGAGATTTTCTATTTATATAAACTTCCTTTGCAAGGTGATATTATCCATTATGGCAGAGTACATACCTTGTTTCTCGTACTATATTTAAATGAGCAAAAACATTACTAATTTAAGCAACTTATCCAAAGTGTAACAGTAAATATTCAGTTTTGTTCACATTTACACAATTTTATTTCTCAAAATTCACAGAATATACTATAGTTAGGAAGCTACGTAATTCATTTGCAATGGTGCAGTAACCTAAACAATTTTAAGCAGAACTAAACATAAAATAAAAACTTCTAAAACAGAAATCCTACCAATAACCTCTTAAGATATAGCATACTTTGGCACAGTAATTGATAACACATGTAATAGACAAAGCCACACCTGTCCATCTAGTCGGCGGCTATGGGTTATTCCTATGAATACTTACAATTGTACACTGCAGATGTAACAGAAGAATTAAATAAATGACCATATTATGTGGCTACATGAAACACAAAGACCTAACAAGAATTCCATGCAATCAGCTTTAATTATAATGCTGTAAATACTTGCAAATGTTCTGTAGCACTACAGGAGATGTATGAAACCATTTAGTGTCTGATGCATATAACTAAATTTGCAAACACAATTTGTTTGGTTTGTGTTACAGTTATCCCTTATTACACCCAGTTATCTAACTTCTTGTTCCGTGTTTGCACCTAGTTAGTGTTCAAAAATTATAACTATTAGATGTTACAGCCACCCAGTTAGCAATGCAAATGAATGAGGGTTAAAACACATTTTTGATTTTTCTTTTCTTTGTATGTGTGCGCGTGTATGTGTGTGTGTGTGTGTGTGTGTGTGTGTGTGTGTGTGTGTGTGTGTGTGTGTGTGTGTGTGTGTGCGTGTGTGTGTGTGTGTGCGTGTGTGTGCGTGTGTGTGTGTGTGTGTGTGTGTGTGTGTGTGTGTGTGTGTGTGTGTACGTATGCCCCCGTGCATGCGCGCGTGCATGTGTGTGTGTCTGTGTGTTTATATCTATATATATATATATATATATATATATATATATATATATGAGAGATGGACACATACCTGAAATGCGTGAGTGTGTGTGTTTGTATACATGAGTAAATACTGTCATTCACTGTCAAATCATCTGCTCCTCAACAGAGTGAATAACACTGAAATGCCATCAGGCATTCAGTCATCAAACTTTGAAATGACTAGATGAATAGAAGAGTGCATGAATGCTGGTAAGGTAAATATGGGTTTGGTTTACTAATGCAGAGACTTTAAGATATACTGAAGGTTTTGGCATTGGAGTAGGAATGTTTTTTGAGTAGATGAATGTGGGTTAGGGCTAGAGTAACTGCTAAGTAAGGGGACAGGTTTAGTGTTGTGCTTGCATGTTAGTGCATATGCTTTTGTCTGTGTGTCTTGTGTAGTAGCTATGTTATGGAATGGGCTTTTCTAAGGTAAAGTGCAGGGTTAGGGTTAGAAGCAGGATTCAGTTTATGATTAGCATACCCCTTACCCTAAGCCTAACCTTGCACATTCCCTTAGGAAAAAGCCTTTTCATATCACTACCACTGTTCATGCTAATTATATATGAATGAGTGGCAGGGTTTTGGTGATCAGATCACAAAAGAAAATTATATAACATAATAAAGAACATCTGAGAAGTAAGTCAAAATATTAAGAAAATGCACAAAGGCAAATAAACTTATACTGTATGGATAACTTCATCTGAGAAAAGTAGCGTACTCCAAGTCAGACTGCCAACCAGTGACAAGTGGACTCCCACAGGGATTGGTCCTGGGTCTTCTCCTGTTTGGCATCTGCTTCTCAGAAGTCCAGGTCAACACGGAGGGACTCTGGATGACCAAGTTTGCAGGTGACTACAAGCTGAGAACCATTATTAACTCCCCAAGTGATGTAGACATCCTACAGAGATCACTGAGACCGATGACTGATGTCAAAACCATGGCCTTGAGCTTAATGCCAAAAAATGCGTTGTCGTCTCCTTTGGGAAAATCTCAGTTTCTACTAATTACCACATTGATGGGAGCCCACTGAACACTGAAGGTGTTATAACATATCTCGGGACACAGATTGACAGCAACCTCTCCTTCAACCACCACATTGCCACTGTGGTTAGAAAGTCCTTCTATGTGGCACATCTCATTACCAATGGTTTTGTGTCCAGAAAGAAAGAGGTCTTCATCTCTCTCTACTCTTCCCTTATTAGGCCAATCATTGAGTATAATGCCCCATTTGGCATGTACCTCATTAGACACATGCAACAGCTGGAAAGGCCACAAAAGTACCTCATGAAGAGGATCCTAGGCCTTAAACACATGTCATACATGGACAGACTCAAAATAAACTCCACCTATTCTCTGTCTCATATTGTCTAATAAGAGGTGATCTCTGCTTGACTTACAAAGCCATGTCTGACACAGCTCAGTTAGAAATGTTACATCTAAAGAAATCCCAATCCCTCCACACCGCATGGTCCAAAGACCATGACCTCATTACCACAATCGACAGAACATGTTGGATGGACAGGTTCATAACCCAGAGACCACCCATGCTCTGGAATAGACTTCACATACATGTCAAGCAGAGCACCTCATTGGCCCTCTTCAAGAGAAATCTTGATGAGTGGATGGGAAATAGAAAGTTCACCCCGGGGATTACTCCAGTGGCTCTACTTGATAGAAGCACTGGGAACTAACATCAGGTGGCACAATGCCAGGGCACTTATATGGGCTAGGCTTGTAAAGGCTCCAGAGCCATTATCCTAGTACACACCTATTAACCAATGAACCTATGAACAAAAATATGAATTCGTAATCCCTATGTACAACTTAAATTAGAGTTATAATTCATAAGCAGTTATTGTATGAATGTATAGAACTGACAGCACACACTTCCTTACAAAGTGAAATCACTCTCACAAGCTCCATAATCCTATATATTTTTTCCAAGCATGATTTCAATTTAAGGAAAGGTCTCGGTTTCCATTCTTGTTTGTAACAAATTGCCATGGTTCAACAGCTATCAAAATAGCAGTCAAACCCAAAGTTAAAAAGCTGCTTTGACATCTACAAGAAAAGGTCTCAAACTGGTACTTTTAATCTGGTGTCTACTTCACAGAGGTCAATGGGTATGAATGGTAGCTTGTAGTATTTTGAGGTAATTGAAAATACAAGGCAAAATGAGTCACAAGACCATTTATACCTTACAACTACCCATCTTTGGATATTCCCCCTGCACAAGGACAGCAAAGCAGGTCAGCCATGGAGTAAATTTATGAGCACTCAACCAATCAACCAAATTTAATTTGAAAGATGCTTGGTTGTTACTTTCTTTAACTTACAGCAGAAATCTGTTCCAAAGTGAGGGTTGGCACTGGGTAATACATTTGTCTCTAAAATGCATTGTATTTATGTGCTGGTAGAGATTTAACTTCCTAATTCTAGTATTAGGGGAGATATTTGAATTGCAAAGATACACAAGATCAGCAGGGACTAGAATCCTAATGGCACAAAATACAAAGCATAGATCACCCCTAGTAGCCTAAAATAACCAAATAAAGAGATTGGTTAAGGCCATCAGTCCTCTAGGTTAATAACCTTTGGGATCTTTTGAGTTGCTTAATATATCCAGAAAAGTACTTCAGGAAGGTAGTGTTGTTCTCAATAACAGGTCTAATTCTGGATGCAAACATAGCAATAATGACTTCTTTTGAACTGAATGATATACCTTTGCATAGCAGTTGTATTAAACAGAAGTATCTTCTGTCTGCTGTTACATGGTAAATGAAGCAGATGGAATTATCATTCCAGGTTTCAAAATCCCTGACTACATTACCTTTTTGGAGTCATACCTCTCTTGTTCTTAGCACAAGAATTCTGGACAAAGCCAAAACTAATGTGAGAGGCAAATACCCAGAACCATGGACAGATGTGAAATATTGCTCTTATACCCTTAGAAAGTTGCCAGTGTAACAGTTTTTTCATTAGCATGCTTTTTTTGAAGGCTATGAAATCTGAAACTCAAACTTATGTTATTATTCAGTGACTTCAATCTCAAATGATTTGCATGAGAGCTACAAATTTTATAAAGAACAGACCAAAATATTCGCATTCTACAAAATTCTGGACAGCTGAGAGGTATGTTTGGAGTGCAGTATTGGCCATTATGCACATTCCGGAATAGAGTGGGTTACTAAGTGTGCCAATATTACACTTTTTCACATTTAATTTTAGCATTTTTTCTATGCACCACTTGCTTATGAGGAACAGTTACTGCTGTAATGAATGGATATCAAACAGAAGGATTAGGTCCTGGTTCCTAGTTTGGAGATTGTAGAAGCAGATGCCAAAATGTGGATAATATATTTCTTCAGGCTTGCTATTCTCTTCATTATACACTGATCTGCTTTCAATACACTCAACTTATTAAAAATTCCAGAATGGTGCATAGTTTTAAAAGTTTAAGACAAGTTCAAAGAAACTGAGTGAACAGAATGACCACACAAGTCTGGGTGATCTTCTCAAAGAAGTTTATTTAATTGAGTAAGAAAAATAACTTGACAAAGCTAAACTGATGCAGGTCTAGTCTGATCATTTTAAGATGTTTATGAAGTCAGATGTGGTACCTTCTATGTTTTGCAAATCAGACTGGGTCATTGGTAGGTCCACCCTCATGTTCAGTCATCACCCCTGCTGCTTACCATACTTCAGGTACAAATACTATAACTAAGCCCAGTTTAAACAATTTAAGGAGGGGGTGCCACAATGACATGCTTGGCCCTATTTATTAGGGATCCAGGTAAAGTATTAGGTCCCATGGAAGTAGCACTTTTGGTCTCAAGTGACACTTTCACTATGTGTTCCTTTGTGAATAATAGGCATAAGGGATTCAGGAATTTGTGAAATTAAGATACTCGTTTCAGAGATAAAGTCTGCACTAAATTTGTCAGCTAGTATATTTTTTTGTCTGCTTGGTAAGAACAGTGACGGTGTTATTTCTTTGTTTCCTAATGTAACTAAAGAAGGACTTTGAATTATTTTTGGCATTAAAAGATAATTTAAGTTCATGATTTGCCTCTTTGCAGCTCTGGTAGTCAATTTTTGTCTCTTAATGATATTTTTGATGCAGACTTTAATATGAGGAGTTTTAGATGTGCTGTATGATTTGCATAGATGAAAAAAGTAGGCAACTAATAAAAAATAGTAATAGGACTAAAGGCTGTTGAATTATTGGGACTATAGCTGACCACATGAAGGATGGAGAGAATGAAGCAACTGTACCTGATAATAGCTAGAGCATACTGGATTCTAATGAGGTTATAAAAGTATAGCTAGAGACAGCCTTTACTGAAATTAAGAATGTTAACACTAATCTGGAGGATAACACAGACAAATCATTCAAGAGGAGTAATAAAATTAGCATTCTGCCCTTGTGGCATAGGAGGATAAAGCAATGACGTCCATCTAGACTTGCAGAGCTTGTATGCTAAGAGCTACTGTGGTGAAGTGGGAATGATATCAGCTCTTCCATGTTCAACAGCAGTGGCTGAATAGGCTGCTGCACTGTTGACCCTAACAGGAATATTAGGGCATTACAGGAGGAGCTAATGGTCTGGTGTAGCTCACTGCCTCACATAAGTCACAGAGGAGTGCATGTTTGCAACAGTGTGCATGGGACCTTCCAGAAGCAGCAGTAGATACTAGAGCAGCCAGCTGTTGTGCAAAAAGTTAGAATAGACATTTTCTCTAAAGGACCAAATTTTGGATTTATTCTTAGTGTCTTGCAAACTCTACAAAACAGGAGAACAAAAATATATTTTTTGAAAATGACTTTTCAATTCCAATTCATTGAAAGCAAGCACAGTTCTTGTTGGCTATGTGTGAATATTGGGTAAAGATGAAGTTTAGAATTTTATACCAGGCCTTTTTTAAGACTTTCTTTCCATGTTCCTAATGCATAAGACACCATGAACTTAATGTAGAGGTATGAGCTTGAAAAGTCAAATGCACCTTTTATGAGCCAAGGAGGTGAATGGTGATTCAGTGATTTAGGATACTGGAGAAATATGGATGGTGAGCAGCAGAGACAAAAATCAGCAACGCATGGGTGAACAAAAACAGTTTTTCTTTTTGAAATGTTGAATACAAGAAAGGGACAAGGCAGCCTTAGTAACAGGAAAATGACTACAGATATACCAAATTAACATTGAGTTCAATTCGGGACTAAGTATAAGATCTTTGTTATAATGCCTTCGATGAAGCAAAGTTGAATAACTTTCTTACATATTTAGTAAGATAATTTAGCATTTTATGAGTGATTTTCATGGACTATGGGTTTGTATGTGTTTTTCTTTGTGTATTGTAGTACCTTAAGGAGCTTTGGATGTGGGGACCATGTGTAACGCTGTCGGCAGAGGGAAAGCAAGAGCATGACAACATGTAAGGTAAGGAAACTACAAATCTGGGGTACCGGCACCCTGTGTAATAAGGTACTGAACTATTGTTTTCGGCAGTGCCAGTATGGTCATGTTAAAGGCAACTGACTAGTTTACTGCCATACTAAGGTTAACTTACAAAAGTGGGTAGTTTTTCTTCTTGTTATAGTGCCTGGTAGAATGACTTAGCATTTTAACTAGATAAGTACATAGCGGAATCCATTTGCTAAGTAAGGTATTTTTCTGGCTCTACAGATATAAATGGGAGACTTACATATCCTTAAACATGTACGTACAGAAATTTCTGGACTTCATCAATACAAACTCTCTGGACCAATCAGTCCACACCCCAACCACCCATTCACAACCCCTTTTCCTATTTTTGCACATGAGGTCGATAGTATCACTTCAATAGAACCATCATCTAGAGACAGGATCTACACCACTGGGTAGCTAACACTGCCACAGCTGTTCCTCCATACCACACACTCACATATACATGCACACTCAAATTTATGGCCAATTTACAGTCTCCAGTCCATCTACTGGTTGTCTTTGGAATGTGGAAGCAAACCAGAGCACCCAAACGAAACCCGCACAAACACAGGGAGGACATGTAGACTCAGCAGAGAAGATACCCTATCCAAGAATTGAACCACAGAACTTCTTGCAGTAAGGCAAACAATGTCCATACTCCAACCAGCGTAATAAAATCATGGACTTGGCCCTTGCCACTATGGGATATCTTTGCTCCATATCAATTGTAGCTTCCTTCCTGGAAGAATAAGACTACAGATCAGTCATAGTATCTTTAAGACTTAAGCCAGAAGCCTCTTCCAGTACCTCAGTACTCATATATCATGCCAAGGCTAATTTACTAAAACTGATTGATGACCTGGCTGAATTCAAACACCTCTTTCATCTTGATGACCCCACTATTTATGTAGAAGTCTCTTAACACCAAATTCTATGTCCATGTAAATAGCTGCATAGATGCATCTGTCCCACTCAGAAGTAAATACAACATTAAATTTAAAAATAACCCCCTATGGTGGGGCGCTAATAGAAACAGGCTCTGTAATAAAAGGAAAGAAAACTAATTGCATGCAAAACTAAATCTATCTCTCAAGAAGCCAGTAATGTTCTTGCTAAACTTAGCAAGGAATTTTTGACCATGATAAAATCAACCAAAGCAAGATATGAGGTTAAAAACAGCTACCCAACCAAGGGATAACCACAAAGACTTCTTTAACTGTGATAGAAATCTAAGAAACAATGCCCAGCACTGTGTAGGACTAATAGTAAAGGATATCACATACTCAAACCCAGAGGCCATAGCCAATCTTCTAGCACACAAATTCAGTTCAAACTTCACTGCTCCCCTGCCCTCCCCTAGACTCCTAGATCACATATTTCCATCTATATCTTCTCCTCAATTCTCTGAAGAACAAGTCTTCAAGGCACTGTCTAAGGATGCTACTTCTATGGGACAAGATAACATATCAGGCTGCTTACTGGTCAGTCTGAAATATGACTTGTCAGACCATCTCAGATGTTACTTAGTATCATCCTTCAAACAGGCTCCATGCCAGATGAATACAGAACAGTACCAGTCATCTCCTTGCACAAAGGTGGTGCATCAATAAGGGCAGGTAATTATAGACCTGTACACTTGATGAGCCTCTTCTATAAGGTTATGGAAAAGATCATTATGGAATAATTACATAAGTACATTGGTAACTTACACACTCTTGATCCAAGCCATTGTGGATTTGTCAAGGGCAGATCCTGCCTACTTAACCTGGTCGAATTCTGTGAGAAGGTTACTGAAGCAATGGGTGAGAGCAAATATGTATACACCTTACAAAGGTATTAAAACCAGGTATCCTTGGTAAACTCTCTCAGCTAAATGGAAATCCCTATATAATTCATGGGATGGCAAATTGGCTCACAAACAGAATCCAGGAAATTAGGTTGGGCGGCTTAACCTCCTCCAAAAACCTATCACTTGTGGTACAGCCCATGCAGCTTGGAAGTGTATGACATGATGATAAGAGGTGATAGCACAGAAGGTTAAGGCTATGAGCTGTAGTTCCTGTGGTATAAGATTTCAGTTCTTCCACCCTCATACGCCTACTGTGTGTCCTCAACCAAGTCATTTAATCAGACATTACTCCTGGGATCACCCCTCAAAAGGGATTGTATCCCAGTGGACCTATTTACTTAATTAATGGGTATTATTATTATTAGTAGTAGTAGTATGGCAAGGCTGATGGAAGGGAAGTGCAGCAAAGCCACTTGGCTTGGGATCCAGGATATACTTCTCAGGAGGAGGACAGACTAGAGATAGCGTGGGAATCGTGTTGACGGTGAGGCCCCAGAAGACTACTAGGGGTGTCATCAGAATTTGTGACAGACTCATTGCAATCAGACTCCAACGTAAGTATAGTGCACTGTTCATAATCTAAGCCTATACTGTACAGCAGAGTTGTGATAGAGAGGAAAAGAATGCATTCAGGCAGCAGTTGCAAGACCTACTAAATAAAGAAACAAACAGTGTCCACAGTATCCCTTGAAGTCTCACAAACCTAGTATGTCAATATACTAGGTCTAAAGACAAATAATGAGGAAACTTCTCTGTGTAGAAGATCTAAGATTCCGTAGCATTCAGGCTCTTAATAAAAACCACACTGTGAATATCCCACCTAATAACAGGTGGTAGAAATACTTTCTTTAAAAACTTTCCAAAGTACAAATCCACTAATGAAAGTAGGGAAGCACAAGCTAGTTCAAGTAAAATCTTCTTTAAACACACAAACAAGTGATCCAAATAGTAGTTGATAAAACAGAATAAAGTTTAGAAATTCAACATTCCATTTATATACCTGTTTAAAAGCATGGGATTGGTTCACTAGGGTAGCATTATTGTAAAAAACAATTAGCATGTTTACTTGCTAAATACCACTTCCCCCAAACACCAGTGTGATATTCAACACAGTGCTTCCCTACTTCAAGCTCTGTGATCGCAGGATATGTTAAACTGAACTAAACTAAAAGTTAAACTAAAAATTACACATTAATAAATGCTAAAACTTCCAGAAAGTATTTCATTGTAGTATCAAGAAAGAAAAAGTTAACAAGTCTTCAGAATTCCTTAGAAATCTTTTCTACCAACATTCAGAAACATTTTTAACATAGATCGCTTTCTTCTATTAGAACTTCTGCATGTTTGTGTGTCAAGTGGGAAAAGCAACTAAAAATTAAAAGTTAAATAATATATAATACTACATTTTGTTGGACTTAAAACAATACATATTATTTAAAAAATGTTGCACAAAAATCAAATCCTAAATAAATACGCATGAAACACTATATATTTTTTATTTAACATTTTTACCGGGAAAGTCCAACTTGGAACAAAGCCAATTTTAAGCAGAGGCCTGGGGAGAAACACTCTAGATTCATGTCTTTGAATGTGTGAGGAAACCAGAGCATCCAGGGGAAACCCACAAAAATGCAGGGAGGACATGCAGAGTGTGTGTGTGTGTGTGTGTGTGTGTGTGTGTGTGTGTGTGTGTGTGTGTGTGTGTGTGTGTGTGTGTGTGTGTGTGTGTGTGCATGTGTGTGTGTGTCTATATATATATATAAACCCAATGTAAAAGACTACGAAATAATATCTCCAAACTTTGCAATAACCAGAAGAGATAGATCTAAAAAAAGGGGGAAGGGATAGCACTTGTATATCCCACTATGCCCAACATCACACTCTACACCAGTAATATACCCATCTTCTCCATCGCTGAGGTACTAATCTATTTTTTTGAACCTCAACATATAATAGTAATATATACCCCACCAGGTAACAAAATACCAGTGTTGGAAAATATTTTATCCTGGACATCCCAAACAATAAACCTCGAAGCAATAATCTTAGGAGACGTAAATATTGATTGGTAAACCATAGCTTCCAACTCCCCCAAAAATAGTATAAATCTGTATGTTTTTTCTCAGCTTATTAATACTCCAACAAGTCAAGTTACAGCAAAGATCTTACCTGCCTGTCCATCCTAGATGGGATCCTAGTATCCCACCCTACCAATTACCCCTCTTTCAGTACACTGTCTAGCTCCCTTAGCAATCATCTACCAGCTTATTTCCTTAGAACAAACTCCCAACAACGAAAAGTACACACTATAAAATCAGTTCGAAACTTAACTCATTTTTTGTCAGCATAAATTCAGCAATCTCCTAAAGAAATAGACAGGACACCCTTAAACAACTACCCCTTAATGATGCTGTACTATAATAACACCTTCCTTCACATATTTAATATACTAGCTCCCATCCATATGAAAAGAAGCAAATAGAACTCAGCACCATGGCTCACTAAGGCATGCAAACACCTGATGAAGCAAAGGGACCTAGCCTAGTCAACCTGGAAACAAAACAAAAATGAACAAAATAATTTTAATTTCAAAAAACTACGTAACAAAGTGACAAAACTAATTAACAGAGATAAGAAGTCATATTATTCCCAGCTTCAAAAATCAACCCCAGTAAATTTTGGCACTCCATATCTTCTCTGCTTAACCCTGGAAGAAATGGAGAGCACACCCTATCACCTGATACCCCTCCATCACAAATAGCCAAAAACTTTAACAAGCACTTCATAAAACCAATTTTGGACCTACTAATACCCCTAATGCTAGACCCCCCACACACACTTCAACCTATTCAGACACCAACCCCAGACCATCACCTACTTCTAACCCTGTCATAACTAACCCCCTACTCAACAAAATGTCATACAAATCCCATTCTCATTTCAGCCCATACCCACTGGCACCATTAGGAAACTGCTACAAAAACTAAAACCCTGCTCTACATCAGCTGACAATCCTCCACTACACTACTTTAAACTGGCTGCTAACTCAGTCACCTACCCAATCAGTATCTTTATAAATAGGTCTTTATCTGAATCAGAAGTACCTACCATATGGAAACAATCTTACATCACCCCCATCCACAAGGGAGGCAACTCTTTTGATCCATCCAATTTCCATTCTATATCCATCTTGTCACCCATATCCACAATTCTTGAGAGAAGTATCCATCAGCAGGTAATGCAGTATCTATTGCAATACAACCTTTTACCCAAAACTCAACATGGCTTCCAATCTAGCCATAGCACAGCTACAGCCCTATTGTCTTTTACAGACACCGTGAACAAGGCCAGAGATGCAGGATGCTATACAGCCCCAGTATTCCTTTATCCCTCCAAGGCCTTTGACACAGTGTCTCACCCCTTACTTTTGAACACACTATGTAACTTAGTCTTCTCACATAACACAGTAAATTGGTTTCAGAGCTACCTCAAGGATGGTAAACAAGCAGTGAAATGGTCCAGTGAACTCTCACTCTTTCTCCACATCCCTACTGGAGTCCCTCAAGATTGCAACCTAGGACCCCTACTACTTAACATTTTCACAAACAACTTTCACACTGCTTCAAACCCTTAGACCCTCATTCAATATACTGATGATTCCACCATAATCTGCACTGCTCAATCACTACCAGAACTACTCTCAAAAACTCAACAGTCCTTTACAGCAGTTGAATCCTGGCTAAGAAATGCCCAACTCTTTCTTAATCCAAAGAAGACAGAACTAGTACTCTGTCATCCCAAAAACACCTCCCCTATCACTGATCATTTCAACATCCTTGCATCTGACAACACTCTCATAGAAACAATGCAGGAAACTAAACATTTAGGCATTATCATTGACAATAAACTTTCATTTGACCCCCCATATACAGCAGAATATAAAGAAAACTAATTAGAAACTGGGACTGTTATATAGAAACAAACACTTCTTTACTGCAGCAACCAAAACTACCCTTTCAAAAACATTTTTGCTTCCCTCCCTTCTTTATGGTGCCCCTATCCTAACTAACATACAAACTTCCAACCAAAGCAAGATGGAACAGTGCTACAACAATTTATTGTATTTATTTATTTATTTATTTAACATTTGTTTACCAGGATGGTCCAGCTGGACAGCTAGTGTCCGTTTTCAGTGGAATCCTGGGAAGAAAAGCTCCAGAAAATTGTTACATAATATGTGGAATATATATAATGATAATCAAGGTACAGATGTAGAAAGGTTAACATGCTGATAATACAGAGATAAGTAATGTTTTTATAGATGTATCATTTTAGTAAAGTATAGGAATTCAAATAATATTACAGTATGTACAAAGAGAGAGAGGGTGTAATACAGTATCATGTGTTTGACAAAAGCAAAGGGGGTATCCTCTTTAAGGTGGATAAGAGTTACAGAAATGGTTGGTGTTTAGGTAGGATTTTAATTGGGTTTTGAAGGTGGTTGCACAATTTGTAGTCTGAGGTCAGGTGGCAGGGTATTCCAGATTTTTGCAACATTGTTAGTGAAGAGAGATTCGTCTGAGCTATTTTTACACTGGATAGTTTCCATTAGAGCTTTGCTGGTAGATCACAACTGCCTATTTTAATTGTAGAAGGTTATGAGGCTGGACAGGGCAGAGTTTTTTTTCAGGATAGTATAAGATATGGTGTGCCAGGTTGAGTTAGTGGTATGGTAGTAAATTTGGGAATTCTAACCAGTGTAGTTTATTTAGGTATTGGCAGTGGTGGGAGCATGATCTGGCATTGGCAGCAAATCTGGCGATTTTGTTTTAGCATGTGGAGAGTTCATTGAGGTCAGTTTTATTTAGGTTTGTTAATACTGGGCATGCATATAATATAGTTGCTAGCAGATGGGTTCTGGCAATGGCGATTCTAGCTTTGGAAGTAAGGTATCGCTTACAGCGATAGAGGGCCCCTAGGTTTTGTGGACTTTGGAGACAGTGAAGGACATATGTTTGCTGTACTTTAGTTGTTGGTCAATGGTGAATCCTAATAACTTAGCTTCTGAGACTGGGGTGAGGAGAGTCCTGTTAGCTGACGATATAGAGAAAGTAGTGTCTTGGGTTCTTGTAGAGTAGAACAGCATAAGCTGTGTTTTCTTTGGGTTTAATATTAACTGGGAATTGTTTAGCCAATATTCTATTTTAGTGAAGGATTTTTGTTTTTTCTCTTGGAGAAGTTATATGTTGGAAACATAGCATATCAGAGTTGTATCATCAGCATATTGGACTATTTTGGCATTTGTAGTAGGGGAGTGCAGTTGAGTTATAAAGAGGTTGAACGGGAGGGACTGAGGATGGAGCCTGCTTAGGTACATACCAAAGGGGGCATTATACTCATCGATAGGTCTGATGAATGCTGAATATATTGGAACAATGACTTTCTTGGACTTAGATGCCATACCTTTGTTTATACATTGTGCAACATAGAATGATTTCCTCACCACTGTAGACACATGGTGGTCAAAGGCTAGATTATTATCTATGTGTGTCCCTAAGTCCCTGACTACTGGGTCAACTCTAAGGGGTGTGCTGTCAATATGATAGTTACCAGGGATGGACGACTTCTCAATAGATACTATTATGCATTTCCTGGTATTTAGTTTTAGGCCATGGCTCTGACACCAGTTGTTTGTCTGTGTCAGCTCCTCCTGGAGAACATTTGTGTCAATTTAAGATTCAATAATAGTTCCTAATTTGCAATCATCTGCAAATTTCATCAGCCAGAGACCACATACATTGGCATTGACTTCTGAAAAGTAATGCCAAAAATGAGTGGTCCAAGGACAGATCTCTGAAGGACACCAGTTGTGACTGGCCTCTTTCTAGAGGTGGACTCCCCAATTTTAACTTCCTGGGTCCTGTCTGTGAGCTAGTTGGCTATCCACAGGGTGACACATGGGTTTGTACCTAACCTCTTGAGTTTGTCAACAATGCTCAAGTGGGGTATAGAGTCAAATGCATTGGCCAGGTCAAGGTAGGCAGTGTGAAAAAGTTTGCCCTAATCCATTGTTTTGGTCACCTTCTCAAAGAAGTCCATCAGGCTGAGTAGGCATGATCTGCCCTTGATGAAAATAAGCTGGGCTTGGACCAGTGTCTGTAGGTTTACTATATCTCTATTGATCATCTTCATGATAATTCTTTCCATGGCTTTACATATAAGACTAGTGAAACTTATGGGTCTGTAGTTTCCAGGGTCTGTAGATGGCCTACCTTTGTGCAGAGGGCTGACTGTTGCCTGTCTCCATTCATGAGAAGCGAAGTTTGTTTGGAGGCTAAAGTTACATAGTAATTCCAGAGGCCCTGATAGGTCATGTTTCATGCTATTTAGAAGGCATCCCAGGATATTGTCTAGACCCATTGATGCAGTTTTCTTGGTCTTAGAGACAGCATTAAAGACCTGTTTCCCAGTGATAGTAGGGGGGAGTTATATTTGATGATATTTCCAGAGGGAAGGTTGAGGGGGAGAGAGGGGTAAAGTTGGAGCTGAATTTATCACCCAGGAGGTTTGCTATATCTTCTGGCTCAGTGTAGGTTGCACCATTTAGAGTAAGCTCTGCACACAATTGTGTATTGCCTTTGAGGTTGCAGACATTGCTAACGAATGCTTTGTGGTTGCCCTTGGCCTGGGAAGTCAAACTTATCTCAAATTTGGGTTTGGTAGACTTTATTTGACCTCTGAGTTGTTTATTTAGTTTGATGAGAGTGCTTTTATCGTGCTGGATGCTGCATCTCCTAATTTTTGCCATGATGTTCTTCCTCCTGTTATACAACCAATTGATTTTGTGATTCCACCAGGGTGACATGTTTTTTGAGTTAGTTCTCTACTTCTTCCTGGTGGGTACAGCTGCACATATCAACATGCTTGTACAGGGTTTCTGTCAACAGTTCTGCATAGGCAGTGTTCTCAATGTTTATCGGGGCTTGACATTTTGCCAGGTTCTCACTTAATAGCAGGAGGTTATCCTTAGAATAGTTCCTGTATATTTCAGGTTTAGTTGGGGGTTCAGGTTTTATTTTTACTTCAAAGGTGACCATTTTGTGGTCTGAACTTACCAAGGAAGGCACTACAGTATGGGGTGTGCAGCAGTCTCCCATATTAGTCAGTACCAGATCCAGTATGGCTGCATCCCTGGTTGGTGTATTGACTATCTGATTCAAGGAATTTGTGTTTACAAAATCCAGGAATCGCTGTGCCTGTACATTTGGTGTCATATATGATTCCCTGTTAATAGTGGGGTAATTAAAGTAACCCATGAATATGGTATTGGGTTGGATGGTTAGTGTTTCTAATAAGTTTAAATACATAGTATGGGTTTCCTGGGTCATAGAGTGGGACCTATAGCTTACAAAGAAGTGGTACTGGATTTTACCTATGGTGATTTGAACATGGAGCAGCTCAAGTGCATTGCCCTGTCTGACCTGTATTACTGGGTGATTATGTACAAATACCAACTGCTAACCTGAAGAGATGAAGTGAAGGGGGAAAGGAACCACAATCAGACAGTCCTGTTACAAAAACACCAACTGCACCAGCAAATACAACAATCATGGCCAATTGCCACAATATCAATCTAAATAAAGATTTTATCCAAAAATAGATTATAATGAGATTTAATGAGCAGCAAGTTAACATTGAATGTTCAAAAGTGCTTTCATCCCTGGTAACATCCAGGATTTCATCAGAGTATACCAATCAGCTAGGCTACTATTTTTAAAGGAACCACAGCTAATAAACAGCTGCACGCCTATTGAATGCAATGGATATGATCTGTTGATTAGAAAAAAAAAATAAAAACACGATTAAAGTTGTACTACACTACAAGAATAAAATGATTAATTTCAGTATTTAAAATAGTTAAAAACAACTAAACTCCTAAAATATTAAATAATGAATATTAAAACAAAACATATATGTACATATACAAAAACTCAAGTTGAAATTACAGTGATTTGTATGTACATCAATGAATTAAATACATTCAATTATATTATTATAGTATACAATTGGTGCAAAACATTAGTTTAATTAATTATTACAAAATCTCCCTCCTTGATTAACAAATTGACTAATGGACCTAAAAAATAATAACTTAACTGACAGTCTATGGAGGACACCAAATACAAAATCAGTCCAATAATGAGAGGTGTAATAATCAATGGTATTAAAAAGCCACTTAGTGAAACTAATACAACTGCTATGTTGTGACTGCATTGATCATCCAGTAATACAGTATACACCATATTTGCCCTCACTTTTAAAACACTACTGATAGATACCCTATCGTTAAGACCTGTGGGTGTACAGGCATCTAATCATATATGCCACAACAATTCCTTCATTTCCAATAAGTTGTACAAATCTTTGCTCCTTGGTAAAATGTGTACCCTATCTACAACAAAAAACTGAAACGTTTTAACATTCTCACAATTATGTACGCCAGAACAAGGCACTGATAGAAGCCTGCCTTGACAACTGGGATCACCTTCTTGCTTGACTGGCAGAGTCATATGATCAATGGCCTCATCCACTGGGCCTCTAGATGAATAACAAGCTCATAACATCTACAACCCAGGTGAGCGATCCCTGTTTTGTTCCTCTAGGATAGCCTGGAAGCCAAACATGCAAGAAGGCTATACTATTTATTTATTATGGTCCTGTATTGCCATTTCCCATTCCTTGTTCTTTGCTCGACCCTCCTGATCATCAGTTTTTGAACATCTGTATGCATGTGTTCGTTCATTGTCCTCCCAAACATTTTGTGTATAGGTTGTCCCCTTTGCCTGTGCCAGTCTTCCATGTTTGTCTATGTACTGCTGTTATCTACCCTTAACCCTGTTTGCCATCTGCAATCACCCTTAGTACCACCTGCACTTAGCCTTCTCCCTTACTAAAAATTAAAAAGGGAAAGTTTTCCACCCCCAAATTCTTCCACTGACATTCATGCCTTATCTTTACCCTATGGAGTTCATCTCTAATTACTGTTCTCCCCTTTCCTACTTTCCTAGTTACACCATTTCCTCTCTATTTATATGAAGATTGGTATTGTTGCTTTGCTGTACACACCAATATTAGCCTAACTGTTGGTCACTCTACTCAGCTGTGCTGTCCTTCTTGCAGCATCTGGTGACTAGCTGCAGCTAACCATCTCTGCACTCATGCATTGGCATGCATTGACTTAGTCATGATAGCTGGCCTTACCTCTAATTTCCATCAAGTTAGCCATGCAGGCTGCTGTAATGTTGTTCTTGCAATGTTGTAACACTGAGCTGATTATTCCAGTTCCATCACAGCTCTATTGTCAAATGCTATCCTTTGCTCTGGAGGTAGGCACTCTGACATCTGCATTCTTAATTAGCTCTCCGACACTTTGCTCAGCAATCACAATAGATATAAACGCAGCATAGACATGCGGTACTCATCTATGAATCCCAGTCTGTGATTTAAAGTCTGCAATTAAAACTGTAGTTCTGTTCCCAAGTTTTTTCAGTATCTCTGGAATTCAAGATGGCTTCTTCTGGCCTGTTGTTTAAATTTATGAAATATACATTAGCTAGCTAGTTGTTGTGGTACAATCTGAATTACAGTACAAGGAAACTGTTACTTCCTGCATGAAGTACTTTCATAATGCAAGCTGCTGCTTTTATTTTTGTTTAATGCTGCTTACTCTGTTGTTTGTTTGAAATTAGAAAGCTACACATTTTAGATGATAAAGTAATTGACATATACTTTACTAAATTCTTTATGCAGAATATCCTAGAACTCCTGATACTCTAACTATAGCTGTTCTTTTAAATTCAATTCTCTTATTTGAACTTCTACAAACCCCAAAGCATTTTGTTGAACCAGAACAGTCTCCTGTCTATGACATATTCATATACTCACCAGTTTGGGAGTTGATGTCAAATATGGAACAAGATTTCTAGCAATGGGAGAAACCACACACTACAAAAAAGTACTCTCTGTAGAGAGCCGGTATTCTGCTTAGCAATATCAGTGATATAGCAGGTAGCACACTTCCATTTGGTGCGGAAGGCTGTGGGTTCTATTCAGTCGCCAGGTAGATTGATTATGAACAATGCAGCATAATATTTATTCATTATATTCACATACTATTCTCTTCTACTTTTTTCTGTATTATATATACTTATTTCAATGATAAAAAATGTGCCTAGATATTCTTTCATTTCCTCACTCAAATATCCATTTCCTCTCTTTAGGTTTTTCACCTTGTCTGAAATATCTTTATACTTTTCTTTAGTCCTTTATTAGTTTCCTTTAACCATGTCGACATTTTATACAAACTCAATGATGCTGTATAAACAATACGATTAATCAACCTTAATCCTCCTTCTTGTTTCTTAATATATAATACTCCCTTCTAACTGGATATAGTCTAGATCCCTATATAAATGCAAACGCTTTTGACAATAATTCTTTCTTATGTTTTATGGGTACCATAAACACATTCACTAAATACGTACCTAATAGAACAGAATCGAACAAATATACCCCTGTATTCACTATTCATCTGTGCAGGACTAACTTAGTCCTGCACCGAAGTGGCCGTTTAGGAGCAGGACGGCAGCGCACCATGCATATTAATGAAGGCATGCTGCCTGTGCTCCTAAACAGACACTGAGCATGTACGAGTGCAGGGGGCATGTCTGAGAGCAGTCCTCTCAGAATATACACGCCCCTGCAGAACAGTAGTGTAAGAATAAGAATGAGCGAGACCACTCATAGGTGTTCCCATATCCCCAGCAACATACCCCCAAGTTTACAAGAGCAATAGTTAGAACATAAAATGTAAAGAAGTGTTTTTTTTTTTTTTTTTTTTTTTTATAAAACAGATTAAATTTAACCATAGGTGTGCAGCTTTGCCCATTGCTTAGCTATGGTTAATGCAGCTTGAATGGCAAAAGGGTATAAAAAGCAAGATATATGTAAATGAAACAATTCAGCAATAGTGTAGTGGGCAGAGCAGTCATTCCAGTTCGAGACCCACTCCAATACAATCCATTTTCCATGTCAAATCACTTTATGATCAATTGATTTCATTGCATATCCTACAACATAACATATATTTGTGAACTGGAGTACTGCATTAAATGCAGATGTGAGGAGTCATTGTCATAATGTTGTAAAGTCCACAGATAATAACAACTGCTCCATACAGTATATGTACACAGGAATCAGGGATACAAATGGAAGGTAAAATGTGTAATAAATGATAAATCTCTAGAGTTTCCAAATCCACCACTTTCCCAAGAGCCATTACACATAACTGTCTAAATTAGTGCAGTGGTAAGCGGGAGTCATCATCATCATCATCTTTCGGCTGTTCCCGTTAGGGATCACCACAGCAGATCATCTGTTTCCATTTCTTCCTGTCCACTGTATCTTGCTCTGTCACACCAACCACCTGCATGTCCTCTCTCACCACATCTATAAACCTTATCTCAGGCCTTCATCATTTCCTGTTACCTGGTAGCTTCATCCTTAGCATATTTTTCCCAATTTACTCAGCATCTCTCCTCAGCACATGTCCAAACCAACGTAATCTTGCCTCTCTGGCTTTGTCTCCAAACCTTTCAACCTGGGCTGACCCTCTAATATACTTATTCCTAATCCTGTCCACCCTCCTCACATCCAGTGCAAATCTTAACATCTTTAACTCTGCCACATCTAGCTCTAACTCCTGCCTTTTTGTCCAGTGCCACTGTCTCCAACCCATATAACATAGCTGGTCTCACTACCCTCTTGTAGACCTTCCCTTTCATTCTTACTGGTACTCGTCTGTCACAAATCACTCCTGACACTCTTCTCCATCCACTCCATCCTGCCTGTACTCTCTTCTTCACCTCTCTTCCGCACTCTCCATTACTCTGAACTATTGATCCCAAGTATTTAAACTCATCCACCTTCACCACCTCTACTCCTTGCATCCTCACCATTCCTCTATCCTCCCTCTCATTCAAACACATATATTCTGTCTTAGTCCTGCTAACCTTCATTCCTCTTCTCTCTAGAGCATATCTTCATCTCTCCAGGGTCTCCTCCACCTGTTCCCTACTCTCACTACAGATCAAAATGTCATCTGCAAACATCATAGTCCACAGGGACTCCTGTCTGATCTCGTCTGTCAACCTGTTCATCACCATTGCAAATAAGAAAGGGCTCAGAGCTGATCTTTGATGTAATCCCACCTCCACCTTAAAAGCATCTGTCACTCTCACCGCAGACCTCACTGCTGTCACACTACCCTCGTACATATCCTGTACCACTCTTAGATACTTCTCTGACACTCCCGACTTCCTCATACAATACCACAACTCCTCTCTAGTCACCCTGTCATATGCTTTCTCTAAGTCTACAAAAACACAATGCAACTCCTGACCTTCTCTGTACTTCTCCATCAACACTCTCAGAGCAAACATCGCATCTGGTGGTCCCCTGCCATAAACAAACTGTACAACAGAAGGAAAAAACTGTTGCAAAAGAGAGTAAAATCCCATGAGTAGAGGAGCTCCCTGGTCAGCCTCAGTAAGAAGCTGAGATCCCTTATAAGATCCTCCAAAGCTAGCTATGAAAACAAAATTGCCACTAATTCCAAGGACAACCACAAAGCATTCTATAGCTATGTCAAGAATCTTGATGGCAACACCCAGATCTGCTCTGAGTTACAGCACAACAGCACGAAAATTACAGAACCAACTGATATTGCCAACATCCTGGAAGACAGGTTCACTGCTAACTTTACCCCCCCCTCACCCCCTAAAGGGCCCATATCTATACAGGAAGAATGCAGAGTCCCTGTAATCACAACTACACAGGTAAAAGCTGCACTCTCTAAAGCCAAAAACACGGCATCCATGGGACCGGACAACATCCCAAGCTTTGTTTTACACGAACTTCAGAATGAACTGACTCCCCACTTAAGCACCATGTTTAACAATAGCCTCACATCAGGCTTTGTGCCCACTGTATGGGGCACAGCAACAGTTATCCCACTCCACAAAGTGGGAGCCACCACTGATCCCGGAAACTATTGACCTATTAGCCTGACGAGCCTGGTCTGCAAGGCCATGTAACGTATCATCATGGAACTCGTAAACAAAGACATTGGTAACCTCCAAACTCTGGATCCCATGAAGTTCGGGTTTGTGAAATGCCTCCTGAACCTGATCAACTTCTTTAAGGCAGTCACCAAAGCCGTAGATGAGGGTAAGGTGGTTCACGCAGCCTATCTTGACCTCGCCAAGTCTTTCCACACCATCCCCCATTTTGGAATTATACCTAAACTCAGTAAACTAGGCATAAATCCCTATGTCACAAGATGGGCTGCCAAGTGGCTCACTGACAACCCACACTGCAAAAGTTGCAGACTCCAAATCTGACCTCAAAGCAGTGACACAGGGTTCCATCCTGGGACCTCTCCTGTTTGGTATCTACTTCTCTGAAGTACAGGCTAACACAGAAGGCCTCTGGCTAACGAAGTTTGCAGATGACTGCAAACTAGGAGCCATAGTCAAGTCCCCAAATGATGTGAACATCCTACAGAAGGGCCTTGCTGAAACAGATGCCTGGTGTCAGAGCCATGGCCTCAAGCTCAATGTCAAAAGGTGCAGTGTCATCCCCTTTGGTAAAAACTCTGTACCCATGAACTACCACATAGGCAGAAATCTAGTTAACACTGAATGTGTGAAAAGAGACCTTGGGACCCAGGTGGACAGTAGTCTCTCTTTTGATAGTCATATCGCCACAGTAGTCAGAAAGTCCTTCTACGTGAAACACCTCATCATAAAAGTGTTCTCATCTAGGAAAAAATAAGTCATTGTTCCTCTCTACTCGGCAATCATTAGACCCATTATAGAGTACAACGCCCCTTTTGTAATGTACCTCACAAGACATCTGCAGCAGCTGGAAAGGCCACTGAAGTACCTCACAAAGAGGATTACTGGCCTCAAACAAATGCCCTACACTGACCGTCTCAAAAAACTCCAGCTTTACTCCGTAGCATATTGCCTACTCTGAGGTGATCTCTGCCTAACATATAAAGCTATGTCAAACCCAGATCTGTTGGACATGCTGCACCTAAAGAAATCTCAATCCCTCTGAGTTACACACTCTAGGGACTAAACCTTGTCACCACAATAAACAGGACATGCTGGAGGGATAGATTCCTGTCCCAGAGACTTCCCATACTCTGGAACAGGCTACCCATCTATGTCAAGCAAAGTTCTTCATTAGCACTCTTCAAGAAAAATCTTAATGAGTGGATGGGAAATAGGAAATACACCCCGGGAATCACTTCTGTGTCTCTGCTCGACAGTGGCACAGGAAAATAACTTTCTTGGGTGGCGTAAGCCAGGGAACCTTGTTGGCTAGGCTTATGTAGGCCCTTGGGTCAATAGCTTATTACCTACCTATGAAACTATGAACCTAATCTGTAGTGCTCTTTCCCTGCATGAAACAATACTGTGGATCACTAATCACCACGTCCCTTCTTAACCTAGCTTCCTCTACTCTTTCCCATAACTTCATGCTGTGACTGATCAATTTAATCCCTCTGTAGTTACTACAGCTCTGCACATCACCCTTATTTTTAAAAATAGGTACCAAAACACTTTTTCTCCATTCCTCAGGCATCCTTTCACTTTCCAAAATTTCATTAAACAATCTGGTTAAAAACTCTACTGCCATTTCACCTAAACACCTCCATGCTTCCACAGGTATGTCACCTGGACCAACAGCCTTTCCATTCTTCATCCTTTTCATAGCTATCCTTACTTCCTCCTTGCTAATCCACTGCACGTCATGATTCACTATCCCCACATCATCAAACCTTCTCTCCCTCTCATTCTCTTCATTCATCAACCCCTCAAAGTACTCTTTCCATCTGCTCAACACACTCTCTTCGCTTGTAAGTATGTTTCCCTCATTATCCTTTATCACCTTTACCTAGCTCGGTCCCTCTGTCTAGCCAATCGGTACAGGTCCTTTTCTCCCTCCTTAGTGTCTAACCTTTCATACAACTCTTCATATACCTTATCCTTAGCCTTCACCACCTCTCTCTTTGCCATGCACCTCATCTCCTTATACTCCTGTCTACTTTCTTCATCTCTCTGACAATCCCCCTTCTTTTTTGCCAACCTCTTTCTCTGTATACTCTCCTGCACTTCCTCATTCCACCACCATGTTTCCTTGTCATCCTTCCTCTGTCCAGATGTCATACCAAGCACCTTTCTAGCCATCTCCCTTACTAGCTCTGCTGTAGTTACACAGCTATTTGGTAACTCTTCACTGCCACCCAGTGTCTGTCTTAACTCTTCCCTGAACTCCACCTCACAATTTCCCTTTTTCAATTTCCACCATTTGATCCTTGGTGCTGCCCTCACACTCCTCCTCCTCTTCTTGATCACCAACGTCATCTTATAAACCACCATCCTATGCTGCCTAACTACACTTTCCCCGGTCACCACTTTACAGTCTCCAATATCCTTCAAACCAGCCCTCCTACATAAGATCTAATCCACCTGTGTGCATCTTCCTCCACTCTTGTATGTCACCCTATGCTCCTCCCTCTTGTTAAAAAGTGTATTCACCACAGACACGTCCATCTTTTTTGCAAAATCCACTAACATCTGACCTTCTGCATTCCTTTATTTATCACCATACCTACTCATCACTTCCTCATCCCCTCTGTTCCCTTCACCAACATGCCCATTGAAATCTGCTCCAATCACCACTCTCTCATCCTTGGGTACAGTCATCACGACTTCATCCAACTCACTCCAAAATGTTTTTATCTCATCCATCTCACATCCAACTTGTGGAGTATATGCACTAACAACATTCATAATTACACCATCAATTTCCAGCTTCATAAACATCACACTATCCAACACTCTTTTCACCTCCAAAACAGTCTTAGCATACTGTTCCTTCAGGATAACTCCTACGCCATTTCTCCTCCCATCCACACCATGATAAAACAATTTGAACCCACCTCCAATACACCTAGCCTTACTCCCCTTCCATCTGGTCTCTTGCACACACAATATACCAACCTTTCTTCTGTCCATCATATCGGCTAGCTCTCTCCCTATACCAGTCATACTGCCAACATTCAAAGTTCCGACCCTCACTACCACAGTCCTAGCCTTTCTCCTCTCTTCCTGCCTTCAGCCAAGCCTTTCACCTTCTCTCCTCCTTTGGCCAACAGTAGCCCAATTTCTGCCAGCACCCTGTTGGCTAACAGTACTGGTGGCAGTCATTGTTAACCCAGGCCTCGACTGCTCTGGTATGTAAATATTTACTGGTGTCTGCATGAAATAATTTGGCCAAAATTTACACCGGATGCCCTTCCTGATGCAACCCTCCCCATTTATCCGGGCTTGGGACCGGCACAAAGAAATGCACTGGCTTGTGCATCCTCAGTGGCTGGTGGTAAGCGGGAGTATGCAGTAGTAAGCAAGAGTAAGCATATTTAAGCAGTGGTAAGCTGGTTTAAGCCCGTTTGCATGGGGCTAAGCAATGAGCACACAGGTTAAGCAGTATTGACGCTAACACTCTGTAAGCATATTTAACCGTAGGTTAGCATTGCTTACCTTTGCACAAACCAGCCCAAACCCACTTACAATTGCTTAAAAGTGCCTTTATCAATCTGTATGCATCAGCCGCTGTTCTGGCCAGAAACAAAATAAACAGCCTTTGCAGATCTTGAACCCAGGACCCTGTACACTATAATCACAGCAGCTAACCACTAAGCCATCACAGCAATACATAAAACTGAGGTATCACCAAACAGATCCTCACTATAGGAAATACAAACTGAACATGTGAAAGGAATCTATATACCATTTTATATTGTACAACCTACTACAAGACATAAATATGTGAACTGGAGTACTGTAGATGTGAGGTGTCATTGTAATAAAGTGTTGAAATCCCCTAATAAACACAAGAACCCCATACAGTGTACGTACACATGAATCATGGATACCAAAGACATATATAACATGTAATGAATAATAAATCAATGCCACAATGCAAATATAATGCAAATTAAATATTAAGCAATTCTAAGCATTGCATAGCCCAGCTTAGTAGGTGTAAGCAATGTTTAGGCCAGCTAACTCAGTCTGCCCATTGGTATACCCCTTTAAGCAATGCCAACCTTAGGTAAGCAGGTTTGTCCATAGCTTAGCATTTTCAAAACTGTTCAGTCACAGAAAAGTGCGGGGAAACTGGCCCTATTTAAACCAAACAGCCAGGAATACATCTCATAACTGGTTGTAGCTTCCCCTTGTTGGCACTGTGTTTGGAATGGGAGAGGGTGTGTGCCTTTGGATGCAGTGTTGGAGCATCCAGGAGTCCAGAGTTATGGCAGGACTCCTTGTGAAAGACCATGACCAGAGACTGCTGCAGGGCCAGTACCAGGGCTCCCAATACAAAGCAGAAGCCTGGGACCATCTATCCCATGACCTCACCAGTGCCACTGGCATACCCCAACCTTGAGAGCAAGTCATGCATCACTATGCTGACCTGAAGTGGAGAAAGGGGGATCTCTTGGATCAGTGGATCCAAGAGGCTAGCAGGACAGGGGATGCCCCAGCCGTGTGTATCAGTCCACTACCTGTTTAATAATTGCCAGCTCATGTATATAATGGATAGGTATGGCTAAATATTCCTCTTATGTCTTTCACAGTGGCAGGTGATGGGGCTGCGAACTAGGAAGCCCATGTCTGTAGACTGCAGTGGTTGTGACGTGAAGCAGGTTAGTAATACTCTTGCATGTATTGTCATAGGAAATAAATCTAAAAGTAGTAGTAAGTTAATTGCCTGTATAAAACCTATATTGTTTAAGGCATTACTGCATACACCAGAAAACAGGGCAGGAAGAATCTCATATAGGTTGTATGTAAATAAAAGCATAATAGCCTGACAATTAAGGTCTAACTGCTGGACTGCATGTGTTCACTCTGGTATCATATGGTAATGTAGAGTTACAATCATTTAATAGTACTGTTGCCCACACTGTGCTGCATAAATAAAGTGTGTAGGAATGTCTGTATATGACTGTTATAATCCCAAGAGGTCAAATAGAACAACTGAGAGAGACATAGACAGAAAACACTGAAAGGACAGACAACAAAATCCAAATAACATACTCAGCTGTGATGTGAACTGTTGTATTTTTTGCACACACAGCCATGGTTTGAATCCTGGGAGTGGTAGTAGGCTGTATGCAGAATCATACCCCACAAGTGTGCAGAAATGTCCAGAATGACCAGTTATTTGGCCCATATCTGCTGGCTGTTACCTTGCCCCCTGGCATATCAGTGTGCTAATTTCCGACATGTAGGCAACATTTCATGTCATATAACTGACTATCAGACCTGTACATATTTGGAAAATGTCAAAAAAAAAAAAAAACTGTCATTGTACAAGTCACTAAAGGTTTAAGAGGGCAATAGTCAAAATATGTCCCGGTTCACCTGCATGTGGTGAAGACATGCCCAGAGTGTGTGCAAAAAGAGATGGACAGGTATGTGCATAACAGCAACATGGAATCTGAGAGTATGTGTAGAAACAGCTAGTGTTAACAAACAATACCTCCACAGTTATACCAGGTAAGAGGTGTACACTGTGTGTAAAACCAGTTCATGTATATAGTTGTCGACAGCCATACCACTGTCCAAACTAAGGCAATAGGGTAGTGTACTAATACCTGTAAGGTAAAGATCACAGCACTGACTAGGAAAGTAATGCGAACTACAGGAATATACTAGTTGTTAATTGACATCTTTCTCTCCCCCCACCATATATACAACAATAGACTAAGTACACAACTCAATTGGTATGTGCTGACATAACTCTACTGTTGGGACATATTTTCTATTGTTTGATAATTATTTAAATTTGTTTCTATGCATGTACTATGTTGAAATACTCCCACATTGGTGGCATGCTGCCATCAATGTACCTGCATGCTGTTGTAATGACCACTGTGGTCCCATATATGCATGTGTTCTGTTTGTTATGCAACTGTTCCATATCTGGTGTTTGGGTTAATGGGAATATCTATGCATGCTGTTATACCTAATCCTGGAATGTGCTGACTATTACTAACCCACATATGTTGATAAAATGTAAACACCATAGCACGTTTGGGAAGGTCGGTACCGGGGGACCCACTTGTCCCACCTCAGCTGGCCTTGGCACTGGGCACCAGCACATCTGCGGCCCAACCTAGGATCTCCTCATCCATTGGTCCTGTACCACCTTTGGGTGGAACTGCCTCAAGGGATGGGGCTCGCAGAGAGGAACCTGTCACCCATCGCCAGGTCCAGGCCATGGTGCATAATGAGCTCCACAGAGAGGTCGGAGATCTGCTACACCAGCTTGAGGGCCATGTGTCACAACTAGAGGGTCAGCCTGGCCTCTTAGCCCCTAGCACATCCACCTTTGAGGCTGTGAAGGTGCACTGGTGACTGCCCATGGGTGGGGACCTCATTCCTGCTGTTTCCACTAGGAGGCTCATGGACTTCCGATTTTCCAACACTCCTCCCCATCAAGGTGTTTACCCTCCCCACATGTGTTATATACAGCCCCTGTATGCATCTTGTTTGACTTGTCTGTTAACCTACCCAACCTACCTCCCCAAATACACCTACTATCCCGCCCCAACATCCCACTCTCACCTGAAAAAAAAGGCAATCTGTTCCCAAAAAAGAAATCTAGTCCCATACATAGCTGTCCATTTCGCACGTGTCCACTGGACAAATGTAATCTGGTCTAATTGGCTTAACAGCATATTATTGTTGTCTTCACCCCTCTCTCAGGGGTATGAGTGTTCAAATCTATCTCCAAATACAGTGTATATGCACAGCTGTTGCTGTAGAAGAAATGGGCAGCTATGGACCTTCCCTACACCCTTCCTGCACATCGTTAGCTATTTTCCCTACTGTCTTTCCCTCTTTTGGCCCCTTTTTCCCTACTTTCCTATCAACCCTTTTTCATTTCTTTTAAAGAAATCAGCGCAGGGGAAAGCGGGAGTAAGCACGTTTAAGTGGCAGTAAGCAGGTTTAAGCCTGTTTGCGCTGGAGTAAGGAATGCCTACACAGGTTAAGTAATTTAGAAGCTGAGTATAAGAAACTGTAACCGGAAGTTAGTAGTGCTTTTCTCTGTGCAAACCCACTTATAGCTGCTTAAAAGTGCCTTAATCGCTCTGTATCCAACGGCCCTTGCTCTGCCCAGCAGCAAAATAAACAGCCTCTGCAAGGCTCAAACCCAGGATCCTACACACCATTGCCAAAGTAAATTACCACTAAGCCATGTCAAATATACATAACCCTGATGTTTTCACAAACATATCATCCAGCACAGTCATTCAACTGTACAGGAAATGTATTTAAACATGTAGATGTATTTATTTATGTATTTATTTATTTTACATGTGTTAACCATGTTAGAGTGACTGAGCTGTGGGCTCATTTTCAGCAGAGACCCGGGGAGAAAAGCTCCTCAGTGAATAAAATGTAACAAAGTCCCATTACAGTCAGCAAAAAAAGTTACTATTAGGTTACAATAGCTTGTGTGCGTATATATATTTCTATCTAAAATAGATATATAAATATATATATATATATATATATATATATATATATATATATATATATATATATATATATATATATATATATATATATATATATATATATATATATATATATATATATATATATATTATTTACTGTTTATTACCTTAAGCTTATCCCAAAGTTAATAAATATTATCTGTGGCAGGCACCATTTTTAAAACTACAATCCACTCTGCTACAGGCCCCATGAGGAGCTCAGTGTCTCCCCAGTAAGTGTTTTCCAACTCTATATGCTTATTTTTGTTGAATTGTGCTAGACATCTAATATGATTTATGCTTTATTACTGGAAGTTACTACGGCATGCTAGCATTGTGTTTGTCTGCACCAAGTTGTTTTAGTCTAATAGTATGGTCTATTTGCATAGCTGCATCTTGTTAACTAATGTTTTTCATGTATATGTGTTGTGTGTAGACAGCTCATACTGTTGTCTAATTATTTATATATAATTGTGCTGTTACTGGTGGATAGAATCACATTAGAGAACCAGGATGGAGTGCTTCTTGCTATATTTTTATCTGTGACTGCATAACTGTCATCTGAGGTCCCTTCTCACTGATGTGTTTTTCCAATTGGCTCAGTATCTGCATATGCTAGTAGTTGATTCAAGACATATTTTCCTGTATGCAGTAGCTATTTGCTCAGTTTGTTTTTTGTAATCTGTATAATATATCTTTACCATCTCAAAGTGCTTACTCCTCTCTGTACTCTTCTTTTCTAGCCCTAACACCACTCTTAGGTATTCAGCTGTGGTACCACCTTTATCTTTTATCCAACCGGTGGATACATACATTGTTATAAGAAAAGCGCAGTCCGGGTCTGAACTGTCTGCAAACACAGACAGCTAAAGTTAACTTTGAGTATGTGTCTACCTGTTTGAGCCAATATTCATTATCCCCTGGAGAGCACTCTGCTTTGGCTTGTAAGAACACCCCCCCACACACACACACACACTCATCTTCCATTTTCTCTTTTATAACTTTTTGTTAGCAAATAGTGTCCATAACTGATCAAATACTGTGTTTGTTAATTTAAATTGAGACCACAGTGGCCTACTCATACAAGGTTATCCTGATGTTCATCGTGTTACTCTGCTGCAGTCATCACACTTGGGTTATCTTGTCGTCAGGCGGTCCCGCAGTCGGCCTGAATTCCAAAGTCTGGGTCCGGCGTCTGTTGCTTCTTCCCTGACGTCTGTGTGCCAGGGGTATATATGATACATCTGATGCCATTTTCTTCAGTCTTTCTTGCCGCACGGTGCCTGAAGCAGAACCAGTTTGCAAGTGCCGGTCAGCCGACTCCTGAGATTTTCGATGTCGAATTTCAGATCCGAAGTCTTCAATAAAGCTAAGTACCCCATTGGGGAAACATTTCTTGCCTCAGACTGATGTCAGAAAGAGTTAACAATTGTATTTCTTGTGGGAAGCAAATACCTCATAAGGATTTTCATTTTTATTGTATACCTTGCCTAGGCCCAGACCACGACGTCACTGGTTGTCGCTTTTGTGCTAGGTTCAATAAGCGTACTATAAAAAGATGCTTTGATTTTGAATGACACTACTTCGGTAGAAAATTTAACTACACAATGCCGTCAGAGCAACTGACTACTGGCGTGCACAAAAAACTCAAGGATAAGGACAGGCAGCCTAGACCCAAGCCTGACTCCGAGGCCTCGGCTGGGCCGGTCTCCGGTTCACCGGTTTTCAGTGAGGCTCCCTGGCTACCACAGAATTGGAACCCGAGACCGCTTCGGAGCCTTTGGCGGAGAGTGCTAGGCCAATGCAGCCTTTTTCTTTAGCCCCTACAGACGACATTGCAGAAAGAGATGTTGGTGCTGCAGAAACACCTTCGGTTTCTGAAGGTGTCTTCAGACCGACGACGCTCACTATAAAAACGTATCCTAAGCTTAAGACTCCTATTAAACCAAAAAAGACTGCACTTCAGTCTCCAGTTCAAGGCCCCATGCCTAAGAAACAGATGCTTAAAATGGCTGAAGATTTGATCTCTTTAATCAGGGGTTCCCCCCCCCCGACAAAAGGCCTAGACAAGCGGAAGATTATGCATCCTCTGATCAAGTGTCTATTTCCTCAGGCTCCTCTGAGGACCAAGATTACTCCTTTCCCCCTTATGAAGATTCTGATGCTGAGGATTCCATTCCCTAAGCTTCTCCCCTGAAGACTACTCCATTGGGGAAACTTTACACACTATGAGAGAACATTTTCACTGAGAAGGTCAAGACTACTCTGACTCAAAGAAAAGGCTCAGAAAGTTTCTTTTACTCCCCCAGCACAGAATTCTTGCTATCCCCCCAGTTTTAGACATTGTGTATGATGTTTACTTAGAATCTAGTTTAAATCCAGATTCTCTGCCTCCTGCTCCAGCCAAACTAGACAGATATTATAGAGTGCCTGACTCCCACAAATTCCTTTATAAAAGCCCTGTTTCTGATCCAGAGACTATCTCGCAGGGTCCCAAAGGGGCTAAGGCTTCTATGGCGAAAAATCCTGTACCCTCTGAAAGGGACTCCAGAGCACTAGACAGGTGGGGGAAAAAGGTTTACACCTCTGCCACTCTAGCTATGAGAGCACTAAATTGTCAGTTTCACATGCTAAAATACCAGCAATTTCTAATGTCTCAAATAAGACAAAAAATGAGCACACTCTCTCAATAGTCTGAATTGAAAGAAATGCAGGATCTGTTGTATGCAGCTGAACAGGTGGGCAAACATACTTTACAATGCGGATTTGATTCTTTGGAGGCTTCCTGCAGCTGTTACTGGGTCTGTTATACGTAGGCATGCTTGGTTAAAGGAACAAACTCTGCCTGATCATGTTAAAGCAAAGCTTCTAGATGCTCCCTTACAGCAGGATGTCCTATTTGGAGTTAAAGCAGAAGAAGTCTTAAAGAAAATGGAGGATAAGGCAAAATCTATGCAGACGGTCAAAGATTTTCTACAGGTTCAGCCCCCTCGCTTCAGCAGAAATTGGCCAACAAAAAATAGTTCCTTTCCAGCTACTGACAGACCACAGAGGGGTAAATACAGATGCCCAAGAGGCAGAGGACAAACACAAACCCACTACAAACCTCGACAATGGGGCACTGCAACACAAAAGGGAGGAGAAGACAGGCCCCAAACTACTAGAAGGCAAACTCAATGACTTAAACCTCATACAGCCAAGCAAGACTCCCTTGGCAGCTCCCTTGGGAGGAAAATTAGCATTTTTTCTGACAACTGGCACATTGTCACAAAGGACAAATGGGTCCTAGACATAATTTCACAAGGATACAGATTCTATTTCCACACCTTGCCAACGAAAAGAGGAATGCCAAACCTGCCACAAAATCAATGGGCAGAGGCACAAAAACAAATCTCTCATGGACATGAGAGCCATTCAACTGGTACCTACACAGGAGAAAGGCCAAGGATTTTACTCAAGACTCTTTCTAGTCCCCAGAAAGGACAATGCCTGGAGACCAATTCTGGACCTTTCAATTTTAAACACCTTCTTACAAGTACCCAATTTCAAGATGCTAACACTACAGCAGCTTCTTCCCATGTTGGGCAAGAAAGCATGGCTAGTAATGTTGGACCTCAAGGAGGCATACCTGCATGTCCCTATCAGACAAAGTTGCAGAAGATACCTCCGATTCATTGCAGGTTCAACCCATTACCAATTCTCTGCACTGCCCTTTGGCTTTTCCACTGCACCCAGGGTTTTCACAAAATGCCTGGCACCAGTAATCGCATACTGCAGACAAAGAGGAATTCAAATATACCCATACCTGGATGACTGCCTCATCCAAGCAGAAAGCAAGGACATCCTCTTACAACATCTGGCTTTTGTAAAACATCTTCTAAGTTGCCTAGGGTACAAAGTAAACGAAAAGAAATAAAAACTTGTACCCTCACAAAATATGACATTCATGGGTGCCAGCTTGAATACAATGGCCCAGAAGGCTTATCTGACGCCAGACAAACAACTACAACTGACTCAATATTTCAAAACAATGGCAACAAAGACCCAACTCCCTGCAAGAAAAATTCTGCAGGCCTTGGGCTTCATGGCATCTTGCATACTACTAATACCATTTGCAAAGCTGCATATGAGGAAATTACAGTGGTACCTAAAAAACATATGGTCTCAACACAGCCACAGCTTGGACACAATGATATCTCTCATTCCCTGCCTTCCACAAGAGTTTCTATGGTGGTCACAGGCATGTCACGTCAACAAGGGTCAGCCTTTCACCTTGCCCCCAGCCAGGCAAACTATGACAAAAGATGCATCGGACTATGCCTGGGGGGCACACATGGCAGGACAGTGCGTTCAAGGCATATGGACTGCAGATCAAAGGAATCTGCACATCAATTAAAAAGAGATGCTAGCTGTACAGAATGCTCTGACAGCCTTCAAGAACCTCTTACATCCTGGACAGCTTACAATAAGGACGGACAACACCACAGTAATGTGGTACATAAACAAACAAGGGGGTACATACTCCTACCCTCTATGCAGGCAAGCAATGACCTTGTGGAACACAGCACTGGCTTACCAAGTTCAGCTACAAGCTCTATTCCTGCCAGGAAAAAATAATACATTGGCAGATGACCTCAGCAGAAACATCATGGATCCCCACGAGTGGAAACTGGATCCACAAGTATTTGCAATGATAACTCAAAAATGGGGCCACCCAGACATAGACCTGTTTGCCAGCCCCCAAAACTATCAGCTAACAAAATTTTGTACAAGGACACTTCACCATCAAGCTTGGAAAGTGGATGCAGTCTCATTCAGTTGGAAAAACCTGAGAGTATATGCCTTTCCTCCATTGCCCCTTCTCTCAAAAGTGCTTCTGAAAGTCAGAAAGGAGACACCACGAATGATACTCATAGCCCCAGACTGGCCACGCCAGCATTGGTACCCACTATTAAGGAATATGGCCCAGGGCCCACCTTGGATTTTACCACAAATTGCCCACTTGCTCACACAGCAAGACAATCAGATTCTACACAGCGAGCTCAAAACCTTAAATTTGGCTGCATGGAAAAATAACCTAAGCATCCAGCCAGCTCCTCTTCCTCAAGCAGTTATGGATGTTATTCTGGAAGCTAGGAGGCCCAGCACCAGGAAGGCCTACTCGGACAAATGGAAAAGGTTTTGCGCCTGGAACCAAGCTAAGGGCCAAAATACCCTTCAGCCTCACATGCCTTAGATTCTACAGTATTTAACTGAGATGTTGCACAAAGGACTTTCTTTTTCATCCATTAAAATCCACGCTTCAGCTATTTCAGCCCACTACAACACGGATCCACCCTTATTTTCACATTCATTTCTAAGGCAGTTCCTCAGAGGGGCAAAAAACATTAGGCCCCCCCAGGAGAGCACCTACACCAACCTGGGACCTCAACTTTGTTCTGGAAAACCTTACGCTACCTCCCTTTGAACCAGCTTTCTCTGCTGATCTAAAGTTTATATCATGGAAGACTGCCCTGCTCTAGCAATAACTTCAGCCATAAGAGTCTCAGAGCTTCAGGTACTAATGGCAGTGGAATCTTTCCTCATTTTCCATCAAGACAGAGTTTCTCTATGAACTAATCCTTCCTTCATGCCTAAGGTGGTATCCAGTGTGTTTTTAAATCAAATCATCCACTTACCCACCTTCTTTCCAAATCCACAGAACAAAGGAGAAAGAGTCCTGCATTCCTTGGGCATTCACAGGCAACTTCGTTATTACTTGGATAAAACTAAGGTTTTCAGAAAATCTTATCAGCTCTTTGCATCCTATGCTGCAGCTTCACAAGGGGAGGCTATATCAAAACAGACCATTTCCAAATGGATAGGACATTGCATTCATTTTTGCTATACCCATAATGGAAAACCAGTTCCTGCTACCATAAGGACCCACTCTACCAGGGCAGCAGCTACATCTACAGCCTTCCTCAGGGGGGTGCCAAACAAGGATATTTTGGAAGCTGCAACTTGGAGTTCAGTACACACCTTCACCAAACACTACCACTTACCACTTTACTCTAAGACTAGAGCTGGCTTCGCCACTGCAGTCCTGCAGGGCCTTCTAGCCTCCTATAACCCTCTTTGACTCCTCCTCCTCCCATCGTTAGCTTTGGGATTCTACCCAAGTGTGATGACTGCAGCAGGGTAACAAGATGAACATAGTACAGTTTTGTACCTACCATAAATGTAGATGTTCGAGTGTTCACCCTGCTGCAGTCCAGGTTACCCTCCCTCCATCCCCTATGACCTAACTAACTAAATCTTTACAATACCTTTCTGATGTATTTGCTTAGAGCTGGAGGGATTTTGTGTTTGTGCTAAATTTCTTAGATTGGTACTAATTACTGACCACCTTTTTGGGAGCACCTGACATCTGGGGCAAGAAAAACTGAAGAAAATGGCGTCGGATGCATCATATATACCCCTGACGCACTGACGTCAGGGAAGAAGTGACAGCAACCGATGCCGGACCCAGACTTTGGAATTCAGGCTGACTGCGGGACCGCCTGACGACAAGATAACCCAAGTGTGATGACTGCAGCAGGGTGAACACTCGAACATCTACATTTATGGTAGGTACAAAACTACTTTTTTCCACCTGAGAAATGGTTAAGAAATGACTTACAGATTCAGAGCAATCCTTGGTCAATTCTGATTTTTTCTTAAACACAAACTTGTCTTTGCTTTGCCTCATTAGCAGCAATACAAAATAACTGCCTACTCAAACCCTTGTTCTTCCCCTCCCCTTCCCTGTTTATTACCTTAAGCCAATCCCAAAGTTAAAAATATTACCTGTGGCAGGCACCATTTTTAAAACTACAACCATCCTTTGAGCACTTTATTTTCAGCCCTGCCATAAAACGCTAAAACTGCCTGAACTGGGGCACAGCTAACTGATAGTTTGTGGAAATACAGGGTACCTACCTGAGTCTCCACATTCACTATCATATGTTCTTTTATCAGTATACTCTGTTACCTGATTGTTTCCAGCCCCCTCATAAGAGCAACTAACAGGGTCTCTGCCTGCTTCGCTCCCCACCCTCCCCCGTATTCCCTCCTGCACCCAGTGGTTCTACCTTTATTACACATGTAAACCCCTCCCATCTTTCCAACAGCCAACCAGGGCACTAAACCCAACACTACCTCCTCCATCTTCCCACTAATATCACTCCTCCTCAGCTAACATGTATAAGCATACCATACCTATGCTCACTGCATGCACTCTCCTTGCATATCTTACATCCTACGAAATCTTCATCATTCCCCCACTCAACCATTACCACTGTACTACTACTCACATCACCACTAATGTCTCACCAATCACTCAGCTACCCTCCCACCAACTCAAGAACCATCCCTATGCACCCCCCATATATTCTATCAACTATATTACTCAAACATAAATCATCCCTACAACTTAACATAGTAACCCTCCCACCATACCTATTACCCACAGAGCACAATAATAAAGTTTCCCTAATAAACAAACACATTCAAAAACTGAAAAAACTAATAATCTCATGCATATCAAAACTAGCCCTATGTGGAGACATCCATCCTAACCCTGGCTCTACCATCTCCAATCCCATTCCTCATAATCAGACTAGAAACCACAACTTCTCCCAAATCACAGCCAATAGAAAGCCAAGTGACTTCCTTCTACTAAGCCTAAATTTTGGAAGTATATCCAACAAAGTCCATGAACTTCATGCCACCATAGACTTTGTACTCCCTAGGTATAGTCATCCTCACAGAAACATGGCTAAAACCTCACATTACCAGTGAGCAAATCCTCCCTACCAGTTACGGCATACTAAGAGTATACCAGCTAAATAAGAAAAGAGGTGGTGTAGCTATAATATTTAAACAGCATCTAAACATCCAGATCATAACATCATCAGCTGCACAAGTAGGCAATGAAGAAATAATATATACCAACCTCAAAATAAACCAGAATAAAACCATCAACATAATTGGATGCTACTTCCCACCTGGCCAAAACATCCCGCCACTAGAAAACCTCTTCAGCTGGTCTACCCACCATCTCCCCCAAGAAACTATCATTTTAGGTGATTTCAATATTGACTGGCAATCCTGTTCTGGCAACCATCCAACTCATCATCTAAACCTTCATTGCTTCACCCATCTAGTCCAGTCGTCAACCAGGATAAATAAAAACTCCAACAAGCACATTAGCCTGGATTGGATACTAGTCAGTAAGATCCCCCAGTCATATATAACAGGCTGCTTATCAGATAGCCTCAGTGATCACTCCCCAACATTCCTACTCAAAAAACACCTATACCAAGCTAAACCTGTCATCTACTGTCAAATACGTAAAAAACTAAACTTTAACCCACTCACATTCATCTCATCCCTCAAAGAATGTAACTAGCATCCTCTAAAGTACCTCAGTCTTGATGACGCAGTTGAATTTTTTAATACTACCTTCCTGAGCATCCTTAATTACCACTCCCCCATAAGACTTTCCAGAACCAAAGCACAACCCTCACCATGGCTACAGAAAACCACTAAGTCAGAAATGAAAAACAGGGATAAAGGCTGGGAGCACTGGCGCAAAACCAAAACACCCTCAACTAGACAGAAATTCCTAGAACTATGCAATAGAGTCAAAAAGCTAATAAAGCAGGACAAATTCCAGTACTACCAGTCTGCCCTAGACTCCTCCCAACACAACCCCAAACAATTATGGTCCTCCATAAACTCCACCCTCCACCCAGGTAAAGTCAGTACCCCTCCTCCTAACATCCCTCACTCCTCCAAAAATATTGCTACCTCATTCAACACACGCTTCACACAAACCATACTATCACTAGCTAAACAGCACAACCCCCCTCCCCTCCAACCCACACCTTCAAAATGTAATCTCCCTACTGTCTTCTCTTTTTCTCCTGTTCTAACCTCCAATATAAAAAAAACTCTTAACTAAACTTAAGCCCACCAAATTAGCAGCAGACATCCTCCAAAGTGAATACCTACAAATCACAGCTGATGCTCTGGCCTACCCAGTATCCATCTTGATTAACCAATCAGAACGTTACGTTCCCACACTATGGAAAGTATCACATATAATTCCCCTCCACAAAGGCGGTCCCTCCACAGAACTAACCAATTACTGCCCCATAGCTACTATCTCTCCACTCTCCAAAATACTAGAAAGATACATTCACTCTCAGGTCTCAGACTACCTCCTTACTAACAACCTCCTTTCCAATATTCAGCATGGTTTCCGACCAAACCATAGCACCACCACTGCCTTAGTCTCCTTTACTAACACTATCCTTCAGCATAAAAACAATGGCTATCTCTCCTCTGCTACTTTCCTAGACCTATCTAAAGGATCTGACATGGTCCCACACAAACAACTCATCTCTGTCTTCAGTAAACTAGCCTTCTCTCAATCAGTCACTGACTGGTTTCAGAGTTACCTGTCTGACTGCCAACAATCCATTGTATGGCAGAATGACATATCTCCCCAACTACCTGTCTCTATAGGAGTACCCCAAGGATCCATCCTTGGACCCCTACTCTTCTGTATTTTTATCAATAATCTAGCCTCTGTCACCAAACATGGCACACTCATACAATACGCAGATGACTCAACCATCATCTGCTCAGCCCAGTCCCTACCCAAACTGCAAAAAGTCACACAGGAAGCCTTTTCCTCTTTTGAAACTTGGTTATCCAATGCCCAATTAATACTCAACCCAAACAAAACTGAACTACTCATCTTCCAACCCATCAAACATACTCAAAACAACTCTCACTTTAACAACACAGCAAAAGACAATACCACTATACACCCAACAGAACACACCAAATTGCTAGGAGTGGAAATAACAATAAACTAAAATTTGACATTCACATATCCATGACCATAAAAAAGTCCACAAAAAACTAGGAGCGCTATACAGAAATAAGCAACTTTTCACCAAAGCAGCAAAGATTTCAGTAGCAAATTCCCACCTTATCTCCACCCTACTTTATGCCTGTCCAATATATACCAACCTAAGGCAATGCAATCTAAACAAGCTAGACACCTGCTACAACAAAATTGCCAAATTCACCACAGGGTCATCCTACCAGAGTCAGCCCTGTCTCTCACTTGCTGAACTGGGCTGGCTTGAACTCCCACACCTCCTTCAATATCCCTCCAGAATCTACTACAACCCTATCGCACCACCAGACCACTAAGATCCAGCAACAAAATTCATTTGCAGGTCACTAAAGCCAATAACTCTGCTGGAGAAGCACTATTCTCTTGCGCCATAGCCAAATTATGGAACTCACTCCCACCCACATTTACATCTGTACCATCATGCACCCACTTCAAAGCTTTACTAAAAGAGCACTTAAAAACATGCTGGCTATGCCCTTGCAACTCCCACTCTAATATCACCCATCCCATCCACCCACTACCTTTCTTTCCACCCCACTAACTACCTTGATTATAGCAAGCTCGGATGCTCATAAGTCTAATTACCTATTATACAGCAGGAACTTCTTATTGTAACAATTGTTAATGTCTGTTATGTACTTCACAGATGATAAAGATTCTAGTTGTCTACTGTTGTACTATGTTCTTCATTTGTAACTATGCTTATAATTTTGAATTGCTATGTTGATCAAATTGTTAATTGCTATGTAAATCCAATGCAACTACTGTCTGTATATTTTAATTGTGGAGCTTTTCTCCCCGGGCCTCTGCTGAAAAGGGACCTACGTCCAGTCAGACACTCCCATTCAACAAATGTAAATAAACACATAAATATATATATATATATATATATATATATATATATGTATATATATATATATATATATATATATATATATATCAACGTATATATGTAAGTGTATACATATATATATATATATATATATATATATATATATATATATATATATATATACATATGTGTATATACAGATATATAGCTATAGATATAAAAGAGAACATAACAAATACATTTATGACCACAGGCACCGTTAATGGTGGTGAGGGAGTCCAAGCTACATACGTCTTGTACGTATTGATATTACCCCCTCCACGGCCAAACAGTTCTGCCCTGCAATACAATACCAACTGTTGCAAGTCCCATAACCAGGACCCAACACAACATTGGCACAAGATGTTAACAGTAATCCGTCCCACCTGTATGATGTCAGGCTGGTATCAATAACAGATCATGCAGTACAGTCTGGCTACCATAGGGAATGTACAATGTGGAACCAATAAACATTCCTAAGATACATATACACACACACATATATATGCAGATACATATATATATATATATATATATATATATATATATATATATATATATATATATATATATATATATATATATATATATATATATATATATATACATATATATATATATAGATATATATGTAACTACACATAGACACACAGAGATATGTATAGGAAGACACATATTTAGAGGGTGCGCACCATACGGAACAGCCAGTATTCCCACAGTTGCCACCTTATCAAATGGACACTGTATGAGTCACCCATACAAAAGACAATTGTTGCATGAAACATATACCCAGAGACAGGTCAAAGGATATAACACCACACACAGGTTTGCATACGTGAGAAAGCTTTATTTGTGTACTATTACAGTTGTATATGCCATGTCATATAGCTGTTTAGACTTTTAAATACATATAAACAGACTAATGCAACTCTCAGACAGATAAATTAACACAGCATTCCAGAAAGCATAACATATGTTGCTGTCCAGGCCAAGGCATTAAAGTAGTACAACACTAAAGACAGACTGGGCCACAGGATAACAATCAATCAACAGTAAGTAATGCAGATGTGTAGTCTAGCAGCCTCTATCTACAGTCTGTATGCAATCCCTAGGGGGAAAAGACTTCAGTTGACACAATGGGATGTATCTGTTACATAACAAGGCATAACTGAAACCATCACAATCACACTGACAAACAGAACAGTCTGTATGGCAGGAAGCAGTAGGCCTGCATTTTCCCATGGATAATTGTATGGTAATGTACATTAAGGCAGCTTACTCCTGATATCCCTCACATGTTGTAACAGCCTAGGTTAGTTATGGTGCACCCCCCCATAGACTGACATACAGGGGCATATACCATTGTTATATACACTGACCTCTGGACTGTAGAAGGGCACACATGTATTGTGCAGATGAAGCCCACACATATATGGACCCAACCACACAATATGTGTGGGGGCCACAACAGCAGTGGAATGATGGCAGGAATGGCAGCATGACATACTCACAAGCCACTACATAACAACCCCTGACAGCATGTCATATGGACAAAGCCTTCTGTGTAGGTGGAGGACAGAGGTTGGAACACAGGCCCATATGTGAAATAGTGTTGTCATACACTAAGCAAGTTGTTGGTGTTACAGGATAGTCTGCAAATACCCTTAGTCAGGAATATGAAGTCAGCAACACAAATGCATGTAGCCATGTACTGACAGCACTCAACACACACACTGCCAGTGATATATCTGACACAAGACCTGTGTGGTGGACAGACAAAACATAGGCACGCCTCTGGCTATCAAGAGGATAGGCCCACAGTTAGATGTATGCAGACAGACTGCATTCCATGTTAAACTAGTATGTACACACAAACCCTGTAACACTGGTGTTATACAATGCATACAACAATACTACTCACACTCTTTCTGTAGTTCTGGAACCTCATACAAATATGTAGCTGGCCTGAGTGTGCATGTTCTCTTGTAAGAGGTATTGCTACCTGCTGTCTGTAACACTGCTGCCCACACACAGGAAGGATGTCCACCATACAGGAAAGGTAAAGGGACCACGCCCACATGATGTAGGGGTTTACAGTAGTGGGTTGCCATGACAGTGGTAATTGGAAGTACTACACAGCATGCTGCATGCAGGTAGATGGAGGACACTGATTGGTGCAGAGGCCATCACCTGATCATGTGCATCACCTACAAAAGCCCTGCTGCAATCTATTCCAAGCAGCTCAATAGAGAGAGAGAGAGAGAGAGAGAGAGAGAGATCCACAACCAAAACAGACACAAAGAAAACAGTCTAAGGCCATAGGCAAGAAGAAAAAAAAACTCTTACAAGGAAACTGTCCACAACAGACCTCATTCACATAACAGATATGTGAAGCATATATGCATGCAATTGACTGTAGTACTTGGTCCATAATACTGGGATAGATGATGCAGAATTATATATATGTGCCATCAGGTGTTGTTGTTGTTGCAATGATGTTCAGCTAAACAACTGCTATGGACAATATTGTCTGTCCCTGTGGGTAGTGGGACATACCCATCAACTCTGCAGAGCAGCACTGACTGACAAGATGTAAGCCAACATAGTCTGTGTTGTGTAATGGAAAGGATGTATATTACTGTGGCCAATACCTGGTGGTGGAAGTAATGCCATAATGATGGAAATGTGGGTTCCAGAGCCCACCACTTGCAGGACACTCAGGTTAACATGTATTGTAGAATGTTTAAATGCCATAGGTTTGTAATAGGCTAACCTACAATATGGCCCTCTATATATCCCCTAATGTTAGGTTGTGTCCATATGTGGCACCTGTCTGTGTTGTAGCAAGGCAGGAATGTGCAGCTGTGCAGGAAGGAGACTTAGAGATTTTGGACCTGATGTCTGAACGCATCCCATATATAGGAATGCATATGTGTGTGTGTGTGTGTGTGTGTGTGTGTGTGTGTGTGTGTATATATATATATATATATATATTCATAGATTCATAGATTAGTACTAAGCTAACTGCCCTTTCGAGCCATTTTAAGCTTATACAATTAACCCTTGTGAGACTCAAACCTTGCACCTTGTGTTTGCAAGGCATGATGACACTGCATATATATATAATCTACAGTGTATGTCTACAGATATACAGCTACCCATATGTAGATATATATATATATATATATATATATATATATATACAACATGAAATATATCTACACATATATAGATATATATCTATATGTGTATGTCTACATATATACAAACACACACACACACACACACATATGTATGTAAATACATGTCCTCTATATTACCACCCCAGTGCTGCATGCTATGTGTGAGGGAACATCACACATAGCAATACACACAGATATATACAGCTGTAAGTGTGTGCAACATGGATGAGTATTGTTGCTGTTAAATGCACTGCATCACAGTGGTGACCATGATGGAGTATCTGAAGGGTATGTCAGACACCTGCAAGATAACTAACATCCTGTCATTGCAAAATGTGTCCACATGGATAAACATAATGGTGGGACACATGGCATACAGTAGGGACATTGTGAAACATCACCCTTATAAAGTGCTACAACAGTGTATACACCAGTATTACAATAGCAACTGTTACAGATCGACACTATGGCATAATATAATACTGTGATCCACATTATTAGCTGGGACTAGGCTGTTACACAGAGTGTTCAGTGTTTGGGACACTGCAAACTGACACACATGTGCAGGCCATACTTGTCAAGCATCTGGAAAAAGGCTGAAGGTGGGGATGGTGTGTCATCATGACTGCAGCAGGGATCCTAAGGATGATAGGGATGGCTGCATTGCACACAGTCAGGTTCAGGGACTGTAGCAGATGTAACCCTAACTCCACAGCTATAGTGATGGCAGTGTGTGAACTCCAAGGGATGTGCACATGAGTAGACCTTGCAATCATGCAGAGTTGGGGGATGTGTGTAGGGCAGACAGACCATATACTGGCAAATGCAGATGGCCCATGCTAGTATACCCCTGCCAGGAATAGTGACTGCTGTAGTAAACATAACATTAGGTTCAACAAACTGTCATGATAAGGGTGTGCACACATATGCGCCCACAGAATGTATGCATTGCGGTCAGCATATGCTCTCCTGATATATTTCTTAGACACTGCATTTGAATGTACAGGACATATGTCACATATCAGGCTCATGTACTGTTAATATATGTGGTGATGTGGTCCTATGGCAGATCAAGAAAGAGTGCATCATATCAATATGGGTGTGTACACTCCCCATAGCCATGGTAAAGTCTGACGGTTGTCAGTGTAATAGTATCGTGTTGGTCAAACATGCACCGCTGATGTTGAGATCTGTAAACCAGACATCAGGCATTCACAAATGACATCTGTCCACATATCATCCCGGGTATGTGTCGCTCAAACACATAGGGGCTGTGAGCATTAGAGCAGACATAACTGACACAGTAATACACATTCAGCAATGGTTTGTACACCTGTGAGGTTTGGTGCACAGTACATGGCAGGGTGCAGAACAGGTGCACAGCAATACTGTGTACATGAGTGCAGTGTCTTCCAGGGGGAGGGGCATCACCTATTAACATAGCCCATGCATCACACACGTATACTGTTTTTAGCATGGATTGACTATAGCTGCACTGCATGCTGTTGAGTACCATATGTTATGCACGTTGACAGATGGTTAATGGGAGAACTGTGTGTACTATCTTTGTGCAACCTCACTTGCAGGTGAGTGTGTGGGAGGGGGGTTATTTTGTCTCTAAGTGCAATCTGGTGGAGTGGAGGCGGGTTGATGCATGTAGGATGTGTGTGTGCATGTGTGTGTATTTGTATGGGTGTCCATGTATACACATGTGTGATTGTGAGATTGTTTAAATGGCAGTACTTCCCTTTGGGATCATGCAGTACATGGACATGGACTGACACATAACACGCCAGGAATATTTGTTTGATATGTAATCACAGGACAGCTGATAGTAAAATAAGGTCTGTAGCATGGAACATGCATTGGGAGGGGAAGTAGACACTAGGTATAACCTTAATATTGTAATCCGCAGAGAGGTGAACGACTACCCACGTATGCAGCACTATAGATGCATTGGGGAATTACTAGATAACACCAGAGAGTGTATCCATATATTACTGTTGTCCACATGATAAGGTTATTGAGCAGCAGATCTGGTATGTACTGAGAAATAGTTACATATGACACTCCAGTGTGTGACATTAAGGAGTGAACATAGTAGTCTCTAACATATAGGGGCCATGCTCACGATGTCCAGATATACTCAGAGTGAACACTGTATGACAGCAGTGAGGCCATGTAAAACCTATTCCACTCAAGTCATGGAGGTAATAGAGTAACATGTCTTGTGTTGTGATCACTCATCTAGGCATTTAGAAGAATATGTTAATGAGTGGTATTAATGAGTGTATGTTACCAAGTGTGATCCAGGATGGGGAACTTATGTGAATAAACGTGGGACTATCTGTAAAACAGGGACAGGTAGATATTAAGGTAGAATGTCAGTGTGTGTGTGTGTGTGTGTGTGTGTGTGTGTGTGTGTGTGTGTGTGTGTGTGTGTGTGTGTGTGTGTGTGTGTGTTTGTGTATGTGTGTATGTGTGTACTGTTATGCAATGCTGTACAGGTCTTAAAGTATGTTTCTTGTTTTCCCCCACAGGTGGTGTGTGGGTCAGGGTCCCTCCTGCATGCAATCTGATGTTGGTGTCCATACACCAAAGATGATGATAGCACTGTTGAGGCACAGACAAGGTTGTCAGAGGCCAAAACTGCACCATCATTTGACATCCCCCTCTTAGCCACCCTAACCCTGCACACAGTTACAGTGACTATACATACCCCATCACCAGTGGCCATAGCAGAGGGACAGTTGGTGGTTGGTGGCAGTGCACAGGAGAGTGTGGTATATATTCCTACTGTGTCTGGTCACAGCAGACATAGCCAGATGTCTGGCAGGGTACCACATAGGCAGATGTACTGGGGTGCTCATGGTAGGGCCGCTGGTCATCATGCCTCTGGCAGAAGCGCCACAACTGGTACCACCAGGTGCATGTTTCAGACTGTCATGGGGGTGCAGGCACATATGGAACTGTACACTAGACAAGGCATGAGGTTGCAGAGGGCTGCTGTCTCACCTGCAAGTGACAACTTCCATTAACTTTCTGGTGCCCTCCGTGAGTATACCGAGATCATGGCTAGATGGTTGGCTGAGATGGTGGGCCTCATCGACCATGGTTGGTCCATGCTTGGACATGTGGTGGAAGTGATGCAATGGCTGCGTGGCCATAGGCAAGCAACAACAGCATCTGGAGGTCGATGTTGACATGCTAGGACACCAAGTCGCTCCCCTAGTGGAAGTACAAGCCCCAGCACTGCAGGGGGGGTGCTGTCCACACCACAGCAGGCCACATGCATCTGGCCCTAGCCAGTCCCAGGAGGGACCTGGGTCCAGCGGACATCTGTCATCATCAGAGGAGAGTAGTACATTGAGGCCTGTACCTGGACATGCCTATGGAACCCCTGCCAGGCACAGTCCATGTGTCCATGACAAGAGGAGGTGAACTGCACACCCTGCCAGATATGGTCTGCTGCTATCCAAGTAACACCTGTATAAGGCAGCCACACGGCAGAACTGTGTGCATGTATACCCACACATTATACAAACACACCTAGGGCAACCCCATATCTACACACACCATATCACCACACCCATTTCAACTAATTACACCCCTCACCCACACACATGGTGGCAAATGTATGGCCCACCCTCAGTCTCTGGCAAACCAGCAACACACCCTATGCATAAGATGATACCTGTGCCACATCGCTGTCATCCATAACATCAATGCAGGGACAGGCTAATATTGTTCTGATGCACACGGTGACTATACTACAGTGTACCAATGTACTGCTGTGTAACATGTCAGGCACAATGTTTAATGCATACATGTCAGGTTGTGTAGCTGTCAAGCCATGATGCATTATAGCTGTTAGTAACACTGCTTGATTGTGGTGTCCATTATGCTATTCATTTGAGTTGTAGGTGTACATGTGTCAGCAGGAGGATGGTCTGCAGTCATATTCCACAAGAGGTATGGCACTGTGGTGACACCATGGCTGTGACATATCCTGGGTACAGTTGAACACATATCACAGGTTTGTATGGCAGTTATTCCCTGTGCCACATGGACAGGTGACCTGCTGGGACATGTATAATCAGCAACCTGATGTAGATCCATCCACATATATGCATACTCTTACCTGGCAACACTGGGACTAGACTCCTGCCTAGGTATGTACTGCTACTGAAGTGTGTGGCTTTCATCGCACAAACCACACAGCATTTAGGGTGAGTTGTGTTCCAGGTTACATGTTACATGCAGAACTTTCCCAGACATGTATAGTATGGTAATGGGGATGTAATGGTTGTATATGGACAATGCATAGTTTGACATACCATCATATACACATTAACGGATACATAACAGGCAGACACACATCCGAGAGACCTGAGCCTATTGGTGCTAACTAAATTGTCAGTGTGTCCAGTGTGTTACAGGTAGGCTGCACACAGCACACACATAACTGGGCTGGATTGTGGTATCAGTTACCTGTATGGTTGATGGTGACAGTGGTCACCATACATTGGTACATGGGACATATACTGGGTGTACCATGGTGTAATGATAGTGTACAGAGCACCCACATCCCACAGTGGATATTGTACTCACTGGAACCCATGATGACACTCTGACATACCCACCATACACATTGCCCACGACTGTGATATAACCAATTGTACAACCCAACAGTGGTACTACAGGGATATGCATCTAATGCACATGGCACAGGCATAGTAGGGTGTTACATTGTCATGCCTCACCTATGGACAGAAACAACACTATCCATACTACTGTGTGGAAATGTGTATTGTAATATGAGTATGTGGCCTCAGAATGCTTTACCTTACAGATATACAGACATGCACACATACATACACTTGCCAGAACTCAATGGGTATCCCATGCCTATCGACCTATTTGTACAACACTGTTGTGCTGGTACTGCAAGGTTCATGTAGCTGTTAGGGAGAAGAATGTAACAGGGTACATGTAATGCTTGATAAAGCAGCAGCCACATCTTACTATGGCAATGGGTGTTGTGGTGGTTGTGAAGGCCCTCATGGTATTCCTAACTACAAGTGTACTAACACACAGACACTGCTATCCTCAGTAATGCACACATACACATGTGTCAGTATTGGGGTGCATCGCTGCAGATGGTCATAGGTGTGTACCTGACTATTGTCCATGGAGAGATGGGTATTGTAGGGGATGTGTGTACAGTGGTATCATGCCACCTGCCATGTGCCAGCAGGCAATCTATCGACAGACACCACTGTGGTGACCCTCAGTGTGAGAGTGACATGTATCAGCCAATCCTCTGGATGCCTCCTGGAAATGGCGTATGCAACATGTATTACAACACAAGGTTAGTGCCTTTGATGGAGACCTGTACCCAAGCATATTCTGTTGACTGTGGTAGTGGAGTGGAGGTACCCGTGGCATGTGGTGCGTACAGGGTGTTGTCTCCTATATATGCCAGTTATAACACAGCTGGACAGACATGTCAGTGTCAGTCAAGCATAGGTTGCCTGTACGTATCCAAGCTGGATACCTGCCATCTGCACATCTGTACAGGGACTGACAAACATCATCTTGGCAAGTAGCTATGCATTAGGATGAATGTGTCGACAGATAGACGTCTGAGACCAATATGTATGCCATTACTACATGCTGGAGGCCCTCACTGACATGTGCTGTACAGACAGGAGTCTACAGTTACATTCCACATGTTAGATCATTATCCAGTAGGGGATATATACTGTGACACAGCTCACACATCATGAACACGACAGGAGGCCTCAGAGTCCAGCTATGACTGCAGGTGTGCTTGTTGTCAGTACTACATTTAGCAATCTATTCTTGCCGGGGAAAGCACTGTCAACAGTAGTACCACCATGATACACTACATGCCAGTGTGACAGCATATAACCTGGGGTACTACCCTTGTATGTAACACATTCACATGGATAACAGTACTGTACAGGTCTTATATACTTGAGTGTCCCAGACGTGAAACTCAAACCCTTTGCTACTGTAATGACAGCACATAGACGCATGTATTGTACATGGCATTACATACACTTATTACAGATGTCATTACCCTGCTATGTTATCAGACTGGATGTGAACACTGGTTACCAGGGCTGAGCCATGCTTAGCAGGTGTCAGCATTGCTGCAATATAGCAGCTAAGCACATTTGCGTACTGGTAAGCGAAGTCTACATGGTGAAAGTGCCTGTATGTTTAACCATACCTTAGCACCGCTTAGCTTTGCACAAATACAAGCTGCTCAAAACTGCCTTAACCACTCTGTATCCAACAGCCCTTGTTCTGCCCAGCAACAAAATACACAGCCCTTGCAGGTCTTGAACCCAGGATCCTGTACACTATAGTCACAACAGTTAACCACTATGCCATGACAGCTGTGAAGGCAGTTGTTGTTTTTCTAATATATCTGTCACTATACATATTGAATAGTAATGAACAATTGCTTTGACTTCTACAATTGTGTAGTACTTGTTATTGATATTACTGTTGCATCACATATGTTGTTATATCTAAATATACACATATCAGGTACATATGGTGAGATACATCTGGGAAGGTATACACAACTATGATGTTTACACATGGCAGGAATATGGATATATACATACGTAGATGTATGTCTACATGTACATACACATATATATTCATACATATGTATGTCTACTCATCTATATAGTGCATCATATATATGGCCATTTTTAGATCTCTGTATATTTATATATATATATATATATATATATATATATATATATATATATATATATATATATATATATATATATATATATATATATATATATATATACACACATATATATATATATATGTATATATATATATATATATCTATATCTATATATATATATATATATATATATACATATACATATATATATATATATATACATACATATATATATATATATATATATATATATATATATATATATATATATATATAGGTTCATAGGTTCATAGGTTCATACTAGGCTATCTGCCGAGAGCATTTACAAGCCTAGCCCATCGCTTTGTGGCTTACGCCACCCCTTTAGTATGGGGAACTATACCCATTATTTTGCTGTGCCTCTGTCGAAAGCAGTGACACTGAGGTAATCCCTGGGGTATATCTGCGATCTCCCATCCATTGGTCAAGATTTCTCTTGAACAAGGCCAGCGAGGTGCTCTGCCTCACATGTACTGGGATTTTGTTCCACAGCATAGGGAGTCTTTGGGTGATGAATCTATCCCACCAGCACGTCCTATTAATAGCCGTGTCAAGGTTTAAGTCTGCCGCCCTTGTGGCTCTGATGGATCTAGATTTTTGAGGTGAAGCATATTCATCAAATCTGGGTTTGACATGGCCTTGTATGTTAGGCAAAGGTCACCTCTGAGCAAGCGGTAGCGACTGAATAGAGCTGGAGTTCTTTCAGTCGGGCAGCATAGGACAGATTTTAAGACCCTTTATCCTTTTGGTGAGGAACTTTGTGGCCTCTCCAGCTGCTGCAAGTGTCGGGTCAGATACATTCCGAATGGGGCATTGTACTCAATCATTGGTCTGATGAGTGATGAGTAAAGGGAGACTATGACCTCCCTTGATCTAGATGAGAATCCTTCATGATAAGGTGGGCAATGTAGAAGGTCTTCCTAACTACTTTAGCTACATGGGTGTCGAATGACAGACTACTATCAACCTGGGTCCCCAGGTCCCTGATAACTTCTTCTGTGCTCAGTGGATTGCCCCTATTTGGTAGCTAGGGGTAACCTTGTTTTTCCCAAGGGTATGACTATGCATTTTTGGCATTTAACTTTAGGCCGTGGCTCTGGCACCAGTTATCCGTTTCTGTGAGACCCTTCTGAAGGATATCTGTGTCAGATGTGTTTTCTACTATGGCAGTTTGCAGTCATCTGCAAACTTTGTCAGCCATAACCCTCCTGTGTTTGCTTGCACTTCGGAAAAGTAGATGCCAAACAAGAGTGGGCCCAGGACTGAGCCCTGTGGGACACCACTTGTGACAGGCTTTGAGTCTGACATGGCGCCAGCAACTCTGACCCTGTGGGTTCTGTCTCTCAGCCAGTTTGCAACCCATCTTGTGATGTATGGGTTGACATTTAAGCTGATGAGTTTTTCAATGATACCAGTGGGTATTGTAAGGCCTTAGCCAGATCGAGGTAGGCTGTATGGACTGCCTTTCCTCATCAATGGCTTTGGTGACTGTTTCAAAAAGTCAACCAAGTTTAAAAGGCATGATCTGCCTTTGACAAAGCCAAACTGGGTTGGATCCAAATTCTGCAAATTCCTATGTCTTTATTTATGAGGTCCATTATGATCCTCTCCATGGCTTTGCAGATAAGGCTTGTCAAGCTAATGGGCGGTAATTTCCAGGGTCGGTGGAGGCACCGCCTTTGTGAAGTGGTACCACAGTTGCAGTCGCCACTCCCCTGAGTGCGATCCAGAGGTAAGACTTTGATTAAACAGCTGTCCTAGCTGTGGGTTTAATTCCTCATTGAGTTCATGGAGCACACAGCCGGGACACCATCAGGTCCCATGGATGCTGAGTTTTTGCTTTGGAGAGAGCAGTTCTCACTTGGGCTGGAGATGTTTGGGGGCTGCAATTGTTTGGTATAGATATCTCCTTTTGGGGGGAGAAGTTTTCACTGAACCTGTCAGCCAGTATGTTGGCAATGTCTGTAGGATCAGTAATCTTCACATCATTTTGAACTAGCTCTGAGCATATCTGGGAGTTCCTCCCAGGTTTCTAACATAGCTAAAGAAGGCCTTATGATTGTCTATTGAGTCTTTAGCTATTTTTCTCTCGAAATTTGCTTTGGATGATTTTATGAGAGCTCTTAGTTTTTTACTTATAGTGATCAAGGGTGTCTTACCTTTTAAGGATTTTGCTCTATCTTGTAGTAGCTTCCTCCTTTTGTTGTAGAGTTTGTTTATGGCTGGGGTCCACCAGACTGGACGCTTGCCTTTGGTACAAAGAGTCTTTGTTTTGCTTGGGATTGCCTTATCCATGCAGTCCTGCAGGTGCTGGTAGAAGGCATTTGTAAGTGATTCAGCGGCTTGAGCACTGTTTTCCACTGCCTCGGCCTTAAAGGAGACCACACTAGTCTTTAGAAGTGTGAAGTCGGCTTTGAGAAGTTCTTTACTGTGGTCTTTTTATTTCAGGTGGGGGTGGGATGAGGACCTCCAGCGAGATTAGTTTGTGGTCTGATCTCACCAGTGAGGGGTATACCTCGTTGAACATTGTGCTCCCATGTTCGTGATGATGAGATCAAGTATGTTATCTCCTCTTGTGGGGATGGTGACTAGTTGTTCCATGGCATTTGAGTTTATGAATTCCAGGAACTTTTGGGCTAGGGTGTTTGGGCTTGAGTAGTGTTCCCAGTCTATATTAGGTAATTGAAGTCACCTAGTATGATGGTGTTTGGTGATACATTTATCCCCTCTAGTGTTTTCAGGAAGGCCATGTGAGGTTCCTGAGTTTGTGAGGGTGGCCTGTAACATGCTACAATTTGCAGAGCAGTCTTGCCTATGGTTAATTGCACCTGCATGGTCTCCGATGCATCGTGTTGCCACCAGTCTTGAGTTGTGGGTGTCCTTGATGAATATGGATACCCCCTCCTTTCTTGGTGTTGTCCGGATTTTGGGGCCGGAACGCATGATATGATATATATATATATATATATATATATATATATATATATATATATATATATATATATATACATATATATATATATATATATATATATATATATATATATATAGATATATGTGCACATCCTATGTACAGATATACCTGTTTATGTCGATGTATATCTAGATATCTACAACTATATGTGCATACATATCTAATCAGATATACCTATTTATGTCGATATACATATATATATATAGATATATATATATATATATATATATATATATATATCCATAACTATATGTGCATATATATCTATATATCTGTATATGTGTAGACATATATAACTGTGTATATGTATATATTTGAGTTTGTATATTTTTATATATATATATGTACATAAATATATCCATATATATATAAGTAGATATGTATATGTATATCCATATATGTATGTAGACATGTATATGTGTATATATCTATATAGATATACGGATATATATATATATATATATATATATATATATATATATATATATATATATATCTCTATATATCTATATATCTATATATATATATATATATATATATATATATATATATACATATATTTTTACCATATGCCCAGAGCATGGAGTGTAGTCCTATCTCAGCACCAATAGTCCCAACCTCTTAGTGCAAGGGGATGTCATGTATGTATTGCAGGTATATATGTAGATTGTTGCTACTGTAACAGGGGTTGTCTTAACAGACATGTTGTGTGTGGGAGGTCACATCTGCTTTTGACATGTATGCCATTGGCTACTGACAGACATCCTAAGGACATCATAGTACAGTATCTCTGCTAGCACAGTAATGATCCTGTGGACTACAGGACAAATATGACCAATATATGTGGACAGTCTGGTACTATGTGGTCAGTCCAGAGGTGTACACTGATCCGCTTCATGTGAGACATGTGGACCACACCTCACAATGTGGATGTTAACAACCATGTACATGGGTATATCATGTAAATACTGGACTACATATGCCTACACAGTTAATGCAGTCACACACTCCAGTCTGTCCTGACACATAATACCTGGTGGTGCAGAGGTCACAAGCCCACATACTACCCACCGTTTAGTGACATACGTCTGTACAGAATCTCACTGCTTTGTCAGAAATACACAACAGTTATGGTTGCCTGGCAGCAGTATGTCTTGCAAATAACTGGACATAGCACACTGGGTAATTACACTATGCTGCTAAGCATGTCACAAAGCACTGTGCAAACTACAGGCAGACTGCAAAACACTGGACTACATTTTGTATGGGGGAATACACATGTACTTGCAAATACAGCAGGCTCTACATGCATGTCACACCACAGAGTAACAGACACCTGTGAGAAAGTGCATAGCTATAACCAATGTAAACACAGCCACATATTGTACACAAGCATAACATGACACTATATGGACAGTCTGATAACCACCATCTTCATATGTGCCACTCACACACTAACCCTACATACACTGGGTCACGACACAGTGTGGTCCAATGCTTGTTTGTGGTATGGGACACATGTGTGTCTGGCCCTACAGACATGTGAGCTGATAGGTTACCATACACTGGAGCAGCATGTAACATCAGATAGAACAGGACCAAGAACAATGACATCTACCACAGTCTGTGCACAGCCCAAGGTACGTATCTGCAATACACATACTGTCAACAATCACCATAAGTGCACAGACCCCAGTACTGTACACACAACCGCAGAATGCCCAGGTTATGTCCTCTGAAATAACCCCTACTATACATAACATGTCTAGCAGTCTGATATCTGACTGGCTTGTTATCAGGTATGATGTCACTAAATAATGGTGGACAGAACATATGCACCTCTTACTGCATGACATATGTACAAAGGTTGACAGCCTTGTGGCTGGAGCCACAAACACTGGGCCAATATTGGCATGCTGCTGTGATAACCTTATACATTTACTGTCGTACCAGGGTTTGTTGTGACATATGTCCTATGAGGGATATGAAGTCAGTAACTGTCATGGCTGTCACCGTGTACTGAATGCAATCCTCAGACTATGCTTCTGCAGTTCTAAGATAGGTGTTCTGTGAGTAACACAAAAAACATAAGGCTCCACACACTGCCCATTCTGCAAATAACCCTACAGGTGGGAGTTTCCTCAAACACATAACACTGTCATGACAGGTATTAAATCATGTAGACCAGCCATATCCACACACACCCTGTTAAACCGACATTACTCCAAATGCAGAAGACCAGCACTTACAATCTGTAGTCATGTCTGGCACATCCTTCTCCTGTTTGTTGGCCTGTTTCCACAGTCTATGTTGCTAGAGGTAAATCTCAATACTATCTGTGATGCTGTTTGCCAAAGACCAAATTGAGGTCCTGCTCACAGTGAATGAAAAGGCTCAACACCCATATGATGTTCCTAGATATTGGAGTGTGTTTCTATGCAGTTGGCTATGGGAATGTTACCACAGCTGTTCCACATGCAATCAGATAGAGGGGGACTGCAATTCGTGAAGAGGCCATCAGCTGATCATGAGCATCACTTACAAAACACAAGCTGCTGCCTAAGCAAAGCAGGTGTACTTCTTCACATCCACCAGAGAGGGAGTGAGAGACACAGACAGAGACAAAGTAAGTCAGGGAGGGTGTGGAAGAGTGAAACCTAAGCATGTCTGTGTCACATACCTGCCAGTAAAGGGTTTCAAACCCCTGACTGACTATGAATTGCTAACACATGTCTATGCAGTTATTGCATGCGCCACATAGCTTACATCTTGGGAAACTGTCCAAAGGAATATCTGATGGTGAGTGACATCTGCAACAGTCATATAGGAGTGATAAGGTAGGTGTAGTACACGTGCCTGTCCACATGAACAGGTGTCAACATCAACACAGCCACACTCTCTCAGGGACTCACACACATTGACACAGTTGGCAGGGTCAGGAATAGACTTCCTAACTAGCTAGTTTTTTACAACACAGTAATATGCAGGTATCACATGTACCACAGGGGTTATCTGGATGATATATGGGGAGAGGGTATGTGAAGGTGTCTGACATCAGGCAGCATACTTCAGTAGGCCAATGGGAGTTGTAGTGAGTTTGAATGTGGAAGAAAGCATCATACTCCACACACACACAGACACAGGGTACCAGTACTGACATGCATGGGTGCATTGCTTCACAGGTGTGTAGTGGTTGACTGTGTCAGAAGGCTGTGCAAGGCCAAGTGATGGGTATACCTTGGCATCAGGCCACATGACAATGGTCTGCAGTGTGGCTCAGGGGTGTAGTGTCTGTATTGGCCCACACAGGTGGGAATTGTATTCACCATCCTGTCACCTAGATTACTATTGTGTGTGGCCGGTGCTGTGCAATGCTTGCCATGTATGTGTTCTTTAGTCCATGACATTGATGGTGTCTGGGATGTGCACACATCTCACATGCAGGTTCAGTGACATGCGGAACTGTACCTGGGGTGTCTGGCCCATGTTGTGTACATAGATTGTTATCATCAGATGTGCCAGTCCTGGCCTCATGTGGTGGGAACTGGTAATGGACACCAGGTTGACCCTGCACCTACATTGATAGCATGATACAGGTATTTCCTGGTGTCAGTGGCATCTGCCCATACAGGGCATGTGTTTAAGGCATGGTATGTCCTTTGTGGGTCACATTTGATGGCACCACAGTTGTTGCAGGTGTCCAGTGGGGAACATAGGGATGACACACTGTCTGCAATTATGTGCCTATTGTAGTGATGGGACAGGGTGTCATGCCCTCTGTAGTCCACTGAAATCACACCATGGTTACTATCTGTGGGCAATATGCAGTGTACTACCAACAAAGTGGCTGTTGCCTAGGCAAGTGTGTTTTGTGTATGAGACATGGGTTGAGTGTGTTATCTGGGTCATACAAGGGTTGCTTAATTTGATTGCCAGGCCTTGATGTCACATGTAGGGGTATGGATTTGCATCCCAGACTCTCGGATATTTGACATCTGTTATCCTTGTAAGGTGGACATTGTGACATATAATAGGCCCACCATATAAGAAATTTGCAAAACACATTCCACAATGAGTCCAGTTATTACACACTCACAACCACCTCCACACATGATACGAATGACAAGCACAGACACACATTTTCCATGTCTGGGATTAGAACTCCTATCTAACTAGTTTATCACACATCAGCATTATGCAGTAATAGGCTATACCACGGAGATTACTAGAGTACTCCTTCCCCACAGGTTTATTTCAAGATGAATGACATCAGCAGGCTTGCTAAAGAAGGGCAATGAAGGTTGTAGTGACTGTGAATGGCCTCAAAAGCATTGTTCCCTCCACAGACAAACAGACATACACACAAATATCCACACTTGCCATGTCTGTGAATGAAACTCCTACCTAACTAGTTTATCACACTACAACATTATGCAGTTATAGGACGTGCCATGGAGATTACTGGACTCCTCATTCCCCAAAGGTGTATTTCATTGGAAATGACATCAGCAGGCTTGCCAAAGAAGGGCAATGGGGGTGTAGTGACTGTGAATGGCCTCAAAAGCATTGTTCCCTACACAGACAAACACACACACACACACACACACACACACACACACACACACACACACACACACACACACACACTTGCCATTTCTGGGAATAGAACTCCTACCAAACTACTATATCACACTGCAGCATTACACTGTTATAGGATGCACTAAAGAGATTACTGGATTACTCCTTCCCCAAAAGTGTATTTCAAAATGAATGATGTCAGCAGGCTTGCCAAAGAAGGGCAATGGAGGTTGCATTGACTGTGAATGGCCTCAAAAGCATTGTTCCCTACACAGACAAACATCCACACATCCCACGTCTGGGAATAGAATCCATACCAAACTACTATATCACACTAAAAATTATGCTGTTATAGGACTCACCACAGATATTACTGAGCTACACTTTCCCCAAAGGTGTATTTCAAGGTGAATAACATCAGCAGGCATGCCAAAGTAGGGTATTTGAAATTGTAGTGAGTGTGACTAGCCTAAAAAGCATTGCCCCCTACATAGACAAACACACAGTCACCATGTCTGTGATTAGAACTCCTACCTAACTAGTTTATCACACTACAGCATTATGCAGTTATAGGACGTACCACAGATATTACTGGGTTACTCTTTCCCCAAAAATGTATTTCAAAGTGATTGACATCAGCAGGCTTGCCAAAGTAGGGCACTGGAGGTTGTACTGACTCTAAATGGCATCAAAAGCATTGCTTCTTACACAGACAAACTAACACACAAACATCTGCCTTGCCATGTCTGAGAATAGAACTCCTATCTAACTAGTTTATCACACTACAGCATTATACAGTTATAGGACACACCACAGAGATTACTGGGCTATGTTTTCCCCAAAGGTGTATTTCAAAGTGAATGACATCAGTAGGCATGCCAAAGTAGGGCATTTGAATTATAGTGAGTGTGACTAGCCTAAAAAGCATTGATCCCTACACAGTTGCCACATCTGGGATTAGAACTCTTACTTAACTAACTTATCACACTAAAGCATTACTCAGTTATAGGACATGCTACAGAGATTACAGAGCTATGCGTTCCCCAAAAGTGTATTTCAATGTGACTGACATCAGCGGGCTTGCCATAGTAGGGAATCGGGGAGGGCAGTGTGTGCGCATGGGCCATAACCTATTCATCTAGAGGTAGACATAGCACACTAAGGCACACACAGATTTATATTCCACAGGTGCATGTATACAACTGCTAGATGACTACTGCCTTGTACAGTCATGTTGCACAGTTAGCACTAGCACCACAGAGTCTATAATGCTGATGGATTCCAGAGGCAAATGTCTATGGTGAGTGACATGTACACATCATGTGGTTGTAGCCATTTGGCTGTGTGTTGGGTGGGACAGGCCTCATGATGGAAGGCTCTCTGCTACTGTCACTCTCTTCCACACATCTATGTATGTGTACCTTTGGCATATTATAGTGTGTTCTCCCTGGATATATGTGTGTATTCCAATCCAATGTGTGTGCAAAGCATGACTGGTGCATACTGAGGAGTGTATGCACTAACATCTGCAACTGTCAGATATTGTTGCTATACATGGGCTTCATTTCTTTAAGTGTATGAGCATGCCCAGTATGACCTTTCAGTATTTTGTTGTCTGACATTGCCTTCATTTCTCTGACATTGCTTTCATCTATCTAAGTGTGGGAGGATGCCCACTATGCCATTCTGTATTGAATGTGTGGATCCATTCCAGGTAGATTGTACTCCAGTGCAGACTTTTGTGTTCTACACCTACAACTAGCACACTGTTTCTGCAGGATATCTGTAGATCAGTTGACAATATGTGGTCAAACTGGGCAAGGGATAGTGGGTTACTGTAGGTAATTGTGTTTGTGCTGCTTCTGCTACATGGTCCTGGTGTAAGTAGAGATATTCAGACATGTGTACTGTTATACACTGTGATGTTTTATGTCATCAAGTACTGTCAGGTAGACATATTTGTTTGCAGTGATGTCCTGGGGAACACAGGGTGAATGCAGCTCTGCGCAGTATTGTGGTCAAACACCTACATATTCTTGCAAACTCATGCCATTCTGGAAGGGGAGCTGCAGACTCTTGCTGCTGTGTCTGTGTAACTGGTTCAGCACCTTGGTACAGTGGTGCCAGAGGATCCCATACTTGTACATCCAGTGACATAACAGTATGACCTTATCTTGCTGTGGCAATACCTCACAACTGTACAGATTCACACAGGTTACCTAGAGGCAGGGGTCATAAGACAGGACTTTACCCCTACTGTGGTCTACAAGCAGGTTTGTAGCCACTCATTCTTGTGTTTGCAGCCAGGGATAGTATGCGCACATGGCTGGTTTCAGAGTTCACACACTCCATGCTGCCCATGCTCCCACCCACCCTTCTATTATTCTAACCTCTTCCATACATTATGCAAACATTCACTGATACTTTCAAAACCACTGCAAACACCCAAGGAAAATCTTCTTATACCACAGAAAAAAGACTCCACAGCAACCCTTGAAGAATTTAATCCACTTGAAAGACAGAATTCACAATGACAAATTATACAAATACTGATTTTCTGATCTCTAGCGCCTCGGCAAAATAGCCTTTACAGAGTAAAAGATTCCTTATACTAACTTTCAACTCTTTTTATATCTTACAAACCCCTCCCAAATCAATTACAATCAATTATTCAATTAAGTCAAACACTCAATTAAAAAACTTAAAAATATAAAAAAGCATGACTTTGTCTTAAAAATACAGCCATTAAAGTAAACTTTTCCATGAACAGTCATAATTTAATCCATTTGGTTTAAGTGTATTAAATTTTAATATAAAATACAATTCTTTTTTCCTTAATATTTGTTTTATACATTTATCATTCAAATATTTTGTATTTTGAATACTGTCCAATACTGTGACCTTAAGACCCTCATTTCTTCCTTCATGATGACTATGAAAATGAGCAGCCAAGGGACTGGTTTCCTTATTATTTATAATGTCTCTGACATGCTCTTTAATTCTACAGGCTAATGTTCTTTTAGTCTCTCCAACATAAAACTTTTTGCATGGACATTCAATACCATAAACTACTGCTACTGAATTGCAGTTATAAGTTCCCCTAACAGTAAAAGGAATACCATTAATTTCATCAAATTGTTTAACAATAAACCTACAAATGGTGCATTTGCCGCATCTTTTCATTCCCTGTTGAACAACTTGTGTATACATCAGCATATTTGCCATTTTGAACCGGCTATGCACCAAAAAATCTTGGATATTTCTACCCCTTTTATATGAAAAACTAATATTTTTATCAAACAAATAATCCACCTCCCTTTTTAATAGATTCCAACTACATGTCACATGTTCCTTAATATATTCTGTTAATATAGAGAAGGTAGACACAAAATACACAACATCTTTTAACTCCTGAGATGCATTCCGTATTGCCCCTTTATTATATTTACCTTGATTTCTAACCTTTCTTAAACTTTCTCTAAGATTATATTCCTCATACCCTCTCAGTTTAAATTTGTTGTAACTTTGTGTATATTCCTCTTCTTTAATAATAGGGTTACTACACAATCTATTCACCCTATTAAACTCAGTATACGGAATTGCCTTAATAATATGTGCTGGGTGATAACTTGTACCATGCAATACAGAACCCGCTCCTTGAAATTTTCTATGAATTTGATATTCTAACACCTTATTCTTGTGTCCTATTAATGAGACATCCAAATATTGCACTTTCTGCCCATTTTGAAGTCCATCAAACTTTATACCCATACTATTAATCTGTATTTCCTTCAAAAACTTTTGCACATCTTTTTGTCCATCTATACAAATGAACAACAAATCGTCAATGAAACGGTAGTATCTATACACATATTTTTTTAAAAAAGAATTAGTGTATATGTATCTGTTCTCAAAATACCCCATAAATGTATTTGCATAACTAGGTAAAGTCACCCATCGCCGTACCCTGCTTCTGCTTATATATAGAACCATTACATTCAAATATGTTGTTGTTCAAACATATATCAAATAATTCTAATACATATTCTACTGCATCCGTATCTCCCATAAAATACTTAATAGCCGCCTTTCCATCCTCATGTTTTATGTTGGTGTACAAACTAACCACATCAATTACTACAAAATGCATATTATCCTGCCAACATATGTCCTTAACTTTAGTTATCAAATCAAAAACATCCTTGATGTAAGACGGTAACTTACTTACAACTGGCATTAAATAAATATGCAAAAATTTTGAGATGTTTTCCAAAAAAACATTTGTAGCTGAAACTATCGGGCGTCCTGGTGGAGGAAAAATATTTTTATGTATTTTCGGTATGCAGTAAAAGCACGGCATTCTAGGGGCATTAATATTAAACTTCTCTTTTATGTCTCTATAAGAGAAATACTGTAATCTATAACCTTTATCAATGACATACTCATAATTCTTTTGGGCTTCTAAGTATTCATTTAACCCCACTTTATCATACACTTCCTCATTCTTTAAATGTGCATAACACATATCTAAATACTGAACCACATTTAGAATCACCAATTTCCCTCCTTTATCAGAAGGTTTGAATATTATATTATTATCTCTACTTAAATTATTCAAACATTCCCATTCTGCTTTAGAGAGATTATACTCTATCCTTTTTTTATTTTGTTGCAATTTTTCAAATTCTGCTTCAACATTATGCGTTAATGACTTTTGAAAATATCTGATATTCTCATTACTTTGCGGTGGCATAAAGGCACTAACAATTTTAATGGTGCTAGTATCAAATTCCTTATGTTGATTCGTATCTGGCTCTGAATTACAAGAAAAAAATTCTTCATCCATATTGTTAGCAGAAACATCATTCCCAACCCCACAATAAACTATAGCAGAGTCATCATTTTTATATTGAAACATATCCATTAAATGTAATTTTCGACTAAAATGAAATACATCAGCCTTTAACATATGTACCCTCGGAATAACAGTTGGTACAAATTTTAACCCTCTGTTTAAAACATTTATGGCACATTGCGATAAATCACAACCAGATAAATTCATTACATACTCACAATTTGACGAATTGTCATTAACACAAATAATATCAGTCCCACTGTCTGTCCCATTTACTCTTTTTGTTCGTACGCTGCTTTCCATAACCTTCCTTGTTGTATCCTTGTCCATTCCAACTCCGTTTACGACCGAAACGGTTGTCTTGAAACAAATTCATTCCCTTGTTGTTCCCCGGTTTAGGAAGTACTGGAAACTCTTCATTGTCAGTTTCCCCCTCTGTGTGCGACAAACCACTTTCTGCTGAAGTACACGCCATTCCTTCTGCTTCCGTATCATTCTCTCTGCGTTCAAAATGCACCCGTTGTCGTCGTGCTTTGGGATTGGTCGACAGTAAAAACGCCCTCTTATTTTCATAGTCCCGAAGATCTCTATGTAACTTACTTTTCTTACGGTCTATAAGCTCAGACTCATACACAATTAACTGTTCATTCATTTTGGCTAAAAACTGTTCATCATGTTTAATTTTGTTAGATATTTCAGAACACATTGTTTTTATCTCTTCTCTTAACTTATGCTTTTTCAGCACATCTCTTTCTATAAGTATTCGGACCCATTCTTTACTGCACCGGTGAGCAGCTGCTAACCATCTGTCATGGAACTGCTTATCATCAGAGCAAGCAAGGTCAAATGGGGTAGATGGATTTTTTACACTCCGCAACCCTCTAGGAGTAATATCTAACTCCTCATAGCGCTGTAGACTTTGCAAGTTCAAAAATACTGAAGTCTCTTTAAATAACAGTTTTTCTATTTGTGCATATAGATCACGAACTTCTGGTGCAATCAATGTCTCCATTTTCTTACCAATACATGCAAATGGATTTTGTTGCCACAACTTGCGATCCTGCTGCCATTTATTATATATAACAGATGCTACTTCCCCATTTTGTGCTTCATCCCTTCCTTGAACAGCACCCATATTCATAGAACCACCTGTACCATTTGAAACAGCAAAAAAGCTATCAATCGACTTTTGTGTACTGTCCATAGCAGTCTCTCTGAACATCCTGGGTAATGCTGCAAAGGAGTCACTGGCCATGAATTCAAAACCACTGCAAAAACCCAAGGAAAACTTCTTATACCACAGAAAAGAAGACTCCACAGCAACCCTGGAATAATTTAATCCACTTGAAAGACAGAATTAACAATGACAAAATACAAAAACTGATATTCTAATTTGTACTCTCTAGCGCCTCGGCAAAATAGCCTTTACAGAGTAAAAGATGTCCTTATACTAACTTTCAACTCTTCTTATATCTTACAAACCCCTCCCAAATCAATTACAATCAATTATTCAATTAAATCAAACACTCAGTTAAAAATTTAAAACATAAAAAAACATGACTTTTCCTTAAAAATACAGTCATTAAAGTAAACTTTTCCATGAACAGTCATAATTTAATCCATTTGGTTTAAGTGTATTAAATTTTAATATAAAATACAATTCTTTTTTCCTTAATATTTGTTTTATACATTTATCATTCAAATATTTTGTATTTTGGTCCTGGTGTAAGTATAGATATTCAGACATGTGTACTGTTATACACTGTGATGTTTTATGTCATCAAGTACTGTCAGGTAGACATATTTGTTTGCAGTGATGTCCTGGGGAACACAGGGTGAATGCAGCTCTGCGCAGTATTGTGGTCAAACACCTACATATTCTTGCAAACTCATGCCATTCTGGAAGGGGAGCTGCAGACTCTTGCTGCTGTGTCTGTGTAACTGGTTCAGCACCTTGGTACAGTGGTGCCAGAGGATCCCATACTTGTACATCCAGTGACATAACAGTATGACCTTATCTTGCTGTGGCAATACCTCACAACTGTACAGATTCACACAGGTTACCTAGAGGCAGGGGTCATAAGACAAGACTTTACCCCTATTGTGGTCTACAAGCAGGTTTGTAGCCACTCATTCTTGTGTTTGCAGCCAGGGATAGTATGCGCACATGGCTGGTTTCAGAGTTCACACACTCCATGCTGCCCATGCTCCCACCCACCCTTCTATTATTCTAACCTCTTCCATACATTATGCAAACATTCACTGATACTTTCCCTATAGTTATCACCTCATCACTACAGTATATTGGTGTTGGTCCACAGTTCATGCAGTAGGACATGGTGGACATGTAACTGTGGTTTGTCCACATGGCCCTCCTTATGGGTTCTGTGTACTGTGTTATGTTGTTATTTGGGAGTCCATGACATAACATATATTGGCAATACGGGTGAGACAAAGGCCTTTGTCAGAGGACTGTAGGCCATTTGATAGTGATGCAGGCCAGCTGTAGCAGGCCATTGCATTCTGTCAGTCCTATGGTCCCAGACTGCAATACAGTATATTCCCATGGGGTGACAGGGTAGGTGTGCTAGGTGTTCATGCCAGTACTTTCTGTCAGTATTGATCCAGTGATGTGGATGCTGGCAGGGTGCTGATTACAGCTAGGGACACACCTGCATGGGACACCTACACTGCATGCTGCATTCCTTCACTATTGCCATACACAGGTGGGGTCATATTGTACTCATTCCCAACAGCAGGGATAGGACTGGACAGTTACCTGTGGGTGGTGGTTGGGTGAGCTGGGTGCATGTGACACTACTTGCATCTGACTCAGATATATGCATGGGGCATTCCATGTATGCTGGCTTATGCAGGGACATCAGCTGTTTCTCAATATGTCATTCCTATGACCTTTGTGGTCTGCGAGTGTTTGGCCAGATGACATCAGTATTCCCTACTACAAGACCAGATAATGCACTGCAAACCTGTATGTACAATTCCAAGGGCATGTCCATTTAATGGTTACACATTATACCCTGTCTGTCTAGGGTACTTCCCTCTGTGTACTACTTGTATATGTCATGTCCATCTTTCAGATGGTGATATATATTACTTCCATACATTGACAATGGCTTACTGCTAGAATGTGTTATACTGGGGAGCATTGTATTTGGCACTGCAGTTGTGAGGACCTGGCCCTGTCATCGGCAGTACTGGGCAATGTCCACCAGGACAAACCTCACCATGCATACCTACTGACCACTCTCACACAATAGAAAACACACACCAACCTAACACACACATACCTGCATATTGTACACATGCTACAATCTATCCTGCTACCTTGGCCACCTCAGGTAATCTGTGCTCTACTGGTATTATACCTACACATACATGTTACTACATTTCTACATAGGATTGGGGGGGGGCACACCTGACTGTTACTACGTTTCTACATTGGATAGGAGGGGCATCATCTCTGTGTCACTGCTGGACAGAGGCACAACAAACTAATGGGCACAGTATTTTTTCATATAAGGGATGGCGTAAGCCACAAAAATTTGGGCTAGGCTTATAAATGCCTTAGGGCAGATAGCCTAGTATAAACCTATGAACCTATGAACCTATACCAGACTGTTACTACATTTCTACATAGGATTGGGGAGGAACACCTATGTTTTACTACCTGTCTACATAGGAATGGGGGGGCACACCAGACTGTTACTACATTTCTACATAGGATTGGGGGCACACCTGTGTGTTACTACATGTCTACATAGGAATGGGGGCACACCTGACTGTTACTACATTTCTACATAGGATTGGGGGGCACACTTGACTGTTACTAAGTGTCTACATTGGTTTGGGAGGAACACCAGATTGTTACTACATTTCTACATAGGATTGGGGGGCACACCTGACTGTTACTACGTGTCTACATATGCATGGGGGGCACACCTGACACTTGTACACATTTGCTATGACTGTACTGGTATATCAGGTACTCCATTCATTCTGTATTCTAACCTATCATGCTGACTATAGGCATATCAGTGTACTACAGGTCTCAGGTTTGATTGGCCTACATATCAGTTTCTGACTTCTTACCCTTCAGTACTAACATCCCACTGCCTGACCTGATGTAGTCTGTCTGTGTAGGCTGGGGGGAGGTTACCCATAGCCATCATTCAGAGGCCTTAACACAGCCTTTGTTTGTGTTTGTCTACACCTGTCCTGCTGGCTGTTGGGTATGTGAGCCTCCCTGACTGGCATGTGTGTGTCATATGGACACACATGTGGCCCAGCATATTTCCTGCAGTGAGTTTTTTACCATGTGTAGTACTGGCTACTATGGTGACACCAGTATTTGTTAAAGATCCCATGCTGCCACTATAGGTGTCTACTATCTGCTGGCATCCCATTCAGCCACCCTATTCCCTTGCATGCTCACATCCATACCATAGATACAAGTAACAACACATACTACTTCATTCGGCAATTGGTAAGAAAAGTGACTTACCTTGTGGCTGTGCCAGTATTGAGGAAGGTGCTGCAGGGCTGCCTATGTTGGATGCACATAGTACACTCCCTATACATGTGTCATGTTTGGCATCCATTTTAGTGCATGTGCGAGTCAGAGAGAGGTGTCATTCCTTGGGTCCCTACTATGGCAGTGTATGTGCTTTGCATTGCCTCTTTGCCAAGGCCATGGCATATTAGGCATGCCTCCTTCTGCCTACTGGGGCAGGCTCAGGTTATTCCTCATCTGAGTCACACTGTGCCTGTGCAGGCCTTGGCAATGATGGGGGTGTGTGGCCCTGCCATGTGCTGCTCCTGTTGCAGCTGTTTCTGCAGGATCATATTGTGTAGCATGGCACATATGATGACAATCTGAGTACATGTAGCTGGTGAGTACTGCAAGGCTCCACCGGATGTGTCCAGGCACCGGAACAGTGACTTGAACATCCCAAACACACGCTCTATTATAATTCTGCTCTGTGCATGTGCCTCATTATGGAGTTCTTGTTTGGGTGTGTGTGCATTTCTGATGGGTGTCATCAGCCATAGCTCCAGTGCATAACCAGCATCCCCCACTAGGTGACCATAAGGGATATCCCCATTGGCAAATCTCTGGTACAGCTGGGTAAAATGCCAGATGTGGGAATCATGATAGCTTCCAGGGCAGCCAGCACACACATTCATTATAATGCCCTAGGTATTGCACATGACCTGGCAGTTTATGGAGGGGAAACCCTTGCGGTTGATGTTGCCCTACCCCGCTCACCGAGTGGTGCTTTGATGCATATGTGTGTGCAGTCTATAGCACCCACTACCTCAGAGTATTCTGTTATTTGGTGGAAGACACGCATATTACTGGCTAACGCCTCACGGGTGTTGGGGAAATATAAGTGCTCACAGGCATGTGCTGACATGGCATCCAGGAACTCGTGGAGTACCCTGGATGCTGATGCCTGTGAGATCCCCATGATATCCCCAGTTGGTGTTTGGAAGGCACCTGTGGCTAGTATTCTTAGGCCTACACATACCTTGGTATCCAATGGGATGGGTTCCCCTCTATTAGTTCTGTGTGTCAAGTGCGGCCGGCACAGCTCAACAATTTGCTGTAGAAGGTCCTTGTCCACCCTATAGCACTCCACTATCTCCAGCTCATGTAGCCCCTGGTAGGTTACCCTCTTCTCCATCTCCTCACTGTGGGTTTGTCGACAGCATTCTCATCCTCACCACCCTTAGCCTCTTCCACATGTTGATGTATGATAGCTGCTGCAGCCCCTATCATTTTGTTGTTTTTATTTGTTAAAACTTCCCCGCTTGTATACACCGGTGGTGTAGAGTATGTGGGGAAAAAAGAGAGGGAAAGGTGTTTGCATAGTTTATAGTAGTGTTGTGGGCTGGGCTGCTGCCTGTGTAATTGGCTGATTATGATACAGTTCACCTGCCAGCTATGCTAGCTCTCCTTGATTGCCTTCCTACTTCTGTTTTCCCTTCCCATTGCCTTCCTGTTTAAGCCCAGGGGGTGAGCCGCACAAACACAGTGCTCAAATGTGCACAGAGCTATTTCCTGGTTTACCTTTTTTTTCCCTTTAAAACCCAGTGCACAGCATGCACACCCACTTAGGAAATGTAAATAGTGCTAGGCAGCCTCAGACATACCGCCTTCTTAGCTCTGCTAAGCTAAGGGCAAACCCGAGCCACAGGGCTCCAATCCACTTACAGTATGCCTGACACCCCCCCATGATGTCAGCTAACTTTTAGGCTTGAACCAAGCTATTCCTGCACTTACACTATTGGGTGCTGACTAGCATTGAGGGGAAATCTGGGATTCAGTATCATTCCCTTCATTTGCATTGGATTGCCTGCTAATGCTTAGTTACAGGTTCCACACTGAGCCTCTCCCCTTAGCAACTACTATTCACTGGCCATGTTGTCTTCTGCCTGACATTGAGTATAATAATTTGCATACAGGAGCTGCGTCCATGCAGGAATAGTGCAGGAGCACTCATGCACATCCCTGCAGCTTATTCCTGGATCACACAGTGGACATATTGCTTCCTGGAGCTCCTGCACCGTTCCTGCACACCATGCAGGGCTTGCTGAATCTGGGGGATACATTTTTCCTATACATCAACTTATATGTTCTCCAAAGCAAACATATATTTCATACTTTTGTATCATATTCTGCCATTGTGTAATCCTGTGTTGATTACTACCATACCAAACTGTATGCCTAAAATCTCAATTTCTTCTCTATTATACTGAATCCCTTCTATTTTCCTATTAATCCTAAAGCTTTACTTTTATCCTCATTTATACATAGACCAATAACCTTTCGTTCTTGAGTAAGTTTTGCAATTGCTATCTCCATCTAGTCTTAATTTTTAGTAATTAATATTATATCATCTGCATAATAAAACATCACTGGCACTTGAATTCCTTCTTTTCTGGTATATTCTGCTACTCTTAAAGTTAAATGTATTTCATTCATAAATAATGCAAATAATATACTGCTTACCGGACAACCCTGTCTTATGCCACTTTTTATAACTATTTCTTCACCTAACCAGCCATTTATTACTAATTTTACTTTATTATTTTCATATACAGAAACATTTTTTTTTATTTTTACTTATATTATACTCTTTAAAATTATTCATAAAATTTATTCAAATCCCCCTGTCAAAATTTTAAGCTCTGAATTTTTATTTATTTTATCATTTACCATTTCCCTTATTATCATCAAAACTTCTTGGCTTCCTTTTCCTTTTTTTCAAAATATTGTTTCATTCAATAATTTATTCACTTTATTTTCAATTATCTTCTCTATTATTTTAATAATATCTTATAGTCCACATTGTTTAGCACTATTGGTCTACGGTTCTTTATATTTTCTTTTTCTCCTTTTTCTATATAAATTCCATAGCTCCTATACACATTTCTTTGTCTTCTGCCCCTTTTCTAACCATTCATTTACCACCTCTTCTGCCAATCTAGCATGTCTTTATACAAATAATATTCAATACCATCTAAACTGGTGGCTGATTTCATATTCACTGTCTTTAATACATTTTCCATTGCTTTCACAGTTATATTCTTTTTTATCCCCTCATTATCTTCTTTAGTTATTTTTTCATTCTCCACTTATGACCTTTTTCTGTTTTATACTTTGAAAATGTCTTACGTGTATATTCTTTTATTACATTCATTATTTCTTTTTGTGTTTTAACAGTATCTCTTTTACATCTATTTCTCTTATTACTCTTCTATTTTATTCTACAACTGTATTTAAGTATGGTGCTACCCCTTCATTCTTTCCTTACAGGAAATATTTTATTTAAACATTTTTTTCTTTTTTCTTGATTCATTTAATATCCCTTTTTCTTTAAAAAAATCCTTTTCTCTAAATGCTTCATAACAGATTTCTTTATACTTTTACTTCTCTTCTGCTCTTTTTAACAATTGCCATTCTAAAAACATATTTTATAATTTTCTTTACAACTTAGCAATATTCTAAGGTGCTCCTTTTATAAGTCCATTTTATAAATATAATTTTATAAAGTTTATTAATATTTTATAAATATAATGTTCTACTTTTCAGAATCTCTGCAATTATTTTAACATCATCACCTTCTCTTCTTTTTCTTAAGTGGCAGTTAGAATCCCTCACCAATATTATTTGCATATTGACACTCTCATAGTCAATGATATTTTTAAACATCATCCCTCTTTCTTTTTGTGTAATATATGCATATACTGCAATAATTCTATATACTTGCCTTTTCCATCTAATAGTGTTACTCTACCTAATATTACTAAAGTACAATCCAACATTTCTATTGCCTGAACATGTTTCTTATATATATTTGTATATTATTTGGAATAATACCTCCTTCCCATAGTTTATTTACTTGCAATCTCTTTCCTTCTGTCAACATTGTTCTGTCTTCTAATATTTTAACATCCACACCCAGTGTTCTAAACCATTCTAATAAACCTAAACTTATTTTAATATTCTTTATACTATTCATATTTACAGTTAAGATTCCATTTTTTATACAATTGTTTAGTTTTTGTCATCTTTTGACCTATTTTCTCTCAAACCTTCATTCTTAAAATTTTCTTTTCTATCTTTTACCAACAGAATTCCTTTTACCTTTAATCATCACCCAATTGATGTCTTCCTCTAGATTTGAATTTACTATTACTTTTTCCTCTTTTTTTCTCCCCTTTTTTACATATCATATTTTGCTTATCCCTTATTCTCTGCCATTATATTTCCTTTCTGCTCTTTCCTCTAATTCTACTTCTATATTATGTTCTTGAACAAGTTCTTGTTCATGGGCATCCTCCAACCCTTTGTCTTCTAAATGTTCTTTATAATCCATCCATGAATGCCCTACTTGTTCACATGCTGCACATTTCTGTTCATGTTTTTTTTTTTTGCTTCATGTCCCACTATACCACAAATGCAACACTTTCTCGTGTCACAATTACTAATTAAATTATCATTTTACCACAAAAGAAACATCTTTTCAGTCATCCCAATATTTTACAAACCCTCTATTTCCTTCCACATTGTTCATACTTGGAATATGTATTATGTTTTTATTTTTCATTTGCAATACAACACATCCCCAACATCCAGTCCATAAACCTCTATATTATCATATATTTTTGTAACCATATTATTTTTGCATACAGTCTTTAAATAGTCCTTCAGTACTTTTCTTACTTCGGTTTGAAACTGCAGATGAATTTTCTTTTTTGTCTTTTTGTTAAATGCTTGAATAACATATAAGTTCCACGGACTATAATTTGTCTTTACTTCATATTATTCTAGAAATGTTTCCCTATATTGTCCTGATTCAAATAAAATGTCGCAAAAAGAATCTTTATTAACATAAGTAAATGCTCTTACCTCTCTGGGAGAAATACCCAAGGGCCCAATAATATTATCCCAGATTTTATGCCTATGGATTTCTTTTTCTTTCTTACTGTTTATTCTTTCAGGATACTTCTTTCTCATACCAATTTTCTTTTCTTCCTTTTTTTCTCCTTCTCTTGCCATTTGCTCATACAACCACTTCACTTTTTTTCTTATTTCTTATTTCTTCTATTTCTTCTTCCTGGATCCTGTCCATAATTTATCCCCATGACACTGCTTTTTCACTTTCTTCAGTCTGATTAATTAAATCATTTAGATACACATGCACCAACCCTTCCAATTGAAGGGTTCTAATAATACATCCCTGCTGTGATTCACTGTCTCCCTCAAACAATCTCTCCTGGAGCACCACTCCTGAATTATGTGAAGGTTAAATAAGCTTCACTTCCTTCTCCTCCTTTGCTTCTCCATTCTTGTTCATTTTAAACCTCTGCTTCCTCTCCTCTGCAAATTATTTCTTCTGCTGACATCTACTTTTTATTTATTTATTTAACATTTGTTGACCGGGAATGTCCAACTAGGTTCCACAGATCCTGTTTTCAGCGGAGGCCCGGGGAGAAATGCTCCAGAAGCATGTCTTTAGCATGTCTCTCACTTCATTTCTATATATCGACTACTTCTTCCATGCTGCAAGTACTCACCATACTTCTTCATGATTCTCTGATCCACCTCTGTGCCCAGACTAGAAGCAGAAAGTACTACATCAAACAGCGTCCCATGCTAACAAAAGAGTAGGGGGTCCTTTATTTATATACAAAAATAACTCTTATTTACAAAATATTTACACCTACAAATATATAGATATACAAATCTATTTACACATATTAATAATTTCCTATACAATCATGCTAAATTTTCAGCCCTATTAGATCCCCACTACTTTTTCCATAACCAGTATCTGATTTTAATTAAAATTGTTACTAAAATCATTTTACCATTAAACATAATTTCATTTATTCTTTAAATCCATATGAGACATATAACATAAAATAACGTTTTATCTGTTTTTTTAACATATTCTTTATTTTTGTTTTTATAATAGCCATACTTAATCATATCCAAACTTATATCCACTTCTTTTATATATTAAAAAAATCTTCTTTACATAATTTTCCCAATAACGCTTTCTCTTTTACCTTTCAAAAACACATGTTCTGTATTTTCTTCTTCTTGACAATATAAATATATCACTTGTCTTTTTATATGTCATATTTCCTTTTACTGGCAATGTATCTATTACCAGTCTCCACAAAGAAAAATCTTGAAATTCTACTTTCTGATTACACCATATGCTTTAATTGCTTAATCTGTTAGATTTTTCAATGCTTTTATATAGTAATGTTTTATTATTGCATTCTTATACCATACTTTCCATCTTTTTCTATATCATCAGTTTTTATTTTCCGCAAAAATATTTTTTCTTGGTAACATTTTATTTCTTCATTTATACATTCGTGTTCAATTTTCCTCTTTTTACTACACCCCCAAATTTATCATACTTATATTTACACAGTTTTACTACTAATCTTTCATCTTTTTCATTTATACATTTTAACCCTTTGTGCCAATGTAATGAAGCAGCATATATCACTGGGTTAATTAACCCTAAACCACCTTTTTCTTCATTTATATACAAAACTTCGCTTTTTACTGGGTTAAATATAGAACCCCGTATAAATGAAAAACAATTCTGCAATAATTCCTTTTCAAATACTGTTGGCAACATAAATACACTTGCTAAGTATGCTGTTTTTCCCATCAGTACTGAATTAATCAAATAAGCCTTTTTCTGAATGATAACTTATATGTTCTCCAGAAAAGACATGTTTGTTTTATTTTATCTATTGTTTTTCTCATTGAGTTCTACTTACATCTTTATTCCATATTTATTTACAAATTTTATACGTAACACAGAAAATTCATTCATTGCAAAATATATACCCCCAACCTCTTCTACATCACTTAAAGATTTACTTTTATCTTTACCTAAAGCCACCCCTATCATCTCTAAACATTCATTTGTACAAATGATTACTTCTTTTATCCAAATTTCTTTTGCAATTATTATAATGTCATCTGCATATGTTACAAAACTGGAATTCTTAACCCTTCAGGTTTTATATACCCCCACCTCCTTCATTTTATAATTTATTCCACACACTATCTCATTCATAATGCAAATATATATATATATATATATATATACATATATATATATATATATATATATATATATATATATATATATATATAAAACTCATAGGATATTCCTGTTTTACACCACTCTTCATGTGTACTTCTTGGCTTAACCAGCCATTTACAAGTATTTTTTACTTTATTATTATTATATGCTGACAAACATAATTTTCTAACTTTATAATTTATTTATTTTATTTGCAGTTAGCAGTTTGTTAACTGGGATAGTCCATTGGGCCAGAGTGAGCTCTTTTTCAATGGGCATTCTTTCATTACTACCCATAAGATTCCATGCCCAACTGTGTAAAGTGCCTTATTAAGGTCTTCTATCATGACTTTCTCTTTTTGCCTTTTCTATTCTCAATGTCATCCACAATTTCTCTAACTATCATTAATAATTATTGACAGCCCTTCCCTTTTATGCTACATATGTTATCCTTCATAATATTCCCATTTTGTTTCAAGTCTCTTTTGCATTGTTTACATAAAGATCTTAAAATCATTATTATTCAATACTATTGGTCACCAATTTTTTCTCTTCTATCTTCCTTCTTCCATATGAATTAATATTCCACTACATAACACTTTCATTTAACCGTTCATTCAAATATTATTTTATTATTATTATTATTATTACTATTATTATTATTATTATTATTATTATTATTTGCCCACCCTTTAAATTGTTATACAGTTCATACCCTATTCCATGTGGGCCTGTAGCTGAATCTATATTTACTTGTCCTAATCCTTTATCTAGCTCATTTAAATAAATGCCCTTTTCCAACTCTTTATGCTCCTTTTCTGTTAATTTTTTACTTTCCACATTTTCCCACTAAGTTCTCTTTTTTCTTTAAACATTTCTTGTACATATTGTACTACACTGCTCACAATCTTCTCTGGAGTGCTTTCTGTTTCTCCATTCATTTTTTTTTATTTCTTTCATTACCACTAACATCTTCCTTTACTAATCTGCTTAAGTAACTTGATATTTCTTCTCTTTCTCCTTGTACAAATATCTTTGTTTAATAAAAGTCTTGTATGTTTTCTTGATTTCTTACATATAAATATTTTTTTTGTCAAAAACTTTCTGTCATTATGTTCTAAATCTTCCAGTGCATTGTTATATGTTATTTTATATTTTTTTCTTTCTCTGCTTTTCTCACATATTCAGGACATTCATGTATATTTATCTTTTTACTTCCCAGATAATCTAATATTTATTGAGACCTGCTTAAAACAAGAAATACATGACAACAAAAATCATTACACCCAGCTTTAACATACTCAGAAAAGACTAAACACATAAAAGAGCAGGTGAGGTAGTCATCATCTACAAACACATTTTAGAACTTTTCCCAATCCACCTAAACATACCATAATCTAATAATGCTGAAATTTGCATTCATTCCTAAAAATTAACCAAAGAAAAACTATAACCATCTTACTAATTTGCATCCCACCTGGTATATTTTCTTCAGTGTTAATATTGTTACTAGATGGGATACAAATTAGAGAAAACCACTTCCATGGAACCATCTTCCATTGCACATAAAACAGAATGCTTTTGTTATTCTATTCAAATGTAAGTTGGATGAATGGATGGATAACCACAAGTTTACCCATGATTTATCACCACAGTCCTTCTTAAATAATTAAGGAAAACATGGAAATGTCCCAACATATCCTTGTTTGGATTATCTGTGGGCTATTTGTATAGAAAATATAAATTTTAATATCTTTCATGGGAATTTAAGTCTAGACATCTTAAGATTCTCACAGATAAATAACCTAGTAAGTATCTATGAGCCTAAGAAATCTAACACAGCACCCTGGTTGTCAAAAGAGACCAAACAGCTCATTCTATAATTTGACAAATCCTAGAAATATGGATATAATATAAAGCACAAACCATCTTTCAAAGATTTGGACATCTCAGAAATCCAATCAAGTTGCATGTTATAACTGGCAAGAAATCATACTATAGTTATCTCCAACAATAGTGCCATTTTAATCCCAAAGAATTCTCCTTCAAGAAACAATTACATACTGGCCAAACTCCTTATCATTAGCAATAATGATCCCATCACTACTAAATTCAACTCCTACTTTATTCAACTATTCTTATATCTGATTGATAACCACCCCACTTCTATTCCCACTACTCTACAAAACATTCTACAAACATTTAGCTTTCACATTGTCCCATCCCTGACTAATAAAAAGTTACTAGCTAATAATAAATCAACAACCATGGCTATTAATATACTCCCCACTGAATTCTTAAAAATGTTGCTGAGGAAATAGCTTTTTTTTTCCATTTTGATTAGCTGCTCAGTAACAGAAAACTATTCTCCCTCCATCTATAAAAAACAATTTATAACACCACTTCACTAAGGAGGTACTTCAACTGAATTCACAAACTATAGATCCATGCTATCCTATCCCCTCTTTCTAAAATACTAGGGAAATGCATACATACACAGCTTGTAAAACACATAAATCAAAACAATCTTCTAACCCAATCATAGCACGGCTTGAGATCCAATGGTAGTACTATATCCACTTTACTAAATTTTCCTAAAACTGACAACCAAAATAGGAATGGAGGAATCCTAGTCTTCTCACTTTTACTTGAGCTTTCCAAAGCCTTTGACACAATGTCATACCAAAAACTTCTTTCAGAACTTGAAACCCTAGGCCTCATTATTCCCTCCCTTTCTTGGTTCCACAGTTACCTATCCAATTGCCAGCACAGGCTGTTATTAGCAAAATCTCTCAGCATTTCAACCAGTCTCCATTGATGTAGCACAGGGATCACTTACACACTGGTTTTCATTAAAATAATTAAGTTGGCTTAAACTGCCAAAGCAACTCTCCTACTCATAGCCTATCACATTTCACAAACATTTATACTCACTCAACAATTGTTCAACATTATTGAACACTTTACTGCATTATTCTCCTATCTGAGACCTTTGCGCCAACAGCAAACTTGTATTATCTATTAGCAAACTAAATAGCTCTTCTGGAGTCACGCTTTACTGCTACTACATCTCAAAATTCTCTAATAAAATCCCTACGCAATTAAAATAAATATAAAAGGTAAACAAATATAAAACATTGCATAAACAGTATCTAAATTGAACCTGGCTCTGCTACTCCTGATCTCCAGTCTATTCTTTCTCCCCACACCACTACTGTCTAGATAAATTTATCCCCCCATAGACTTCTCCAACTAAATCTTCTAGCTATAGCCCACACAGCCCATTCCATATATTATTATAAAACAATCTATTAACTTTTCCAATCTCTCTGATGTTGCTTCTCCTACCTACCTCAGTAGCCTTACCCCTTAACCGTGATCTTCCTCCCATAGTTTACTCCTAATATACATACTACCCCCTTTTTCTTATCGTAATTTACTAATTTAACTGTACAATCCCATGACTAATGCCCTCTCTTTTTACTCCTCTCCATTCATTAACCCTCTTTACTCTATCTATCTTTGTCCTATCTACTGCACACATCTCTTCCTATTCACTACTCCTGTGACAACTGTTACTCCTAAAACGTGTACCAATTCACTTATAATCTACTAATAAGACATTGTCACATAAAGTTTTATTGTCTGTTTTGAGGCTTTTTATAATGCATATTTTATAAACTATTTCCTTTGATATGGTGCTAGCAAGATTACTTGATCTTACTCTCTCCAAAAGTATTGCTTTCATTACCTTTATGTTAATTCTGTAATTTTTTTCTTCATTTTTTCTTGTAAAATATAGATTCTTATGTTTTTCTTGTGAACTATGCATGCAGCTTTCTATGAAAAGACATTTTTTTCTTGTACAGCATTTATATTTTGTGTTTTTTTTTTCATTTTAACTGTCATAGAGCTTTTCTCCAGAACCTCTGCTGAAAATGGACTTTGTCAAAGTAGATTTTCCTGGTCACAAAAAACAAGCAAACAAATAAATAAATGCAATAATTTGATTTTCTCTTTTACTTGTCCAACTACCTCTATGTAAAGGACTTTCATATGAAATGGCAATATTAAAGGTCTTTGTATGGAAACTTGGTTTTACTATACAGATACACCTGATTCTTTTACAGCATATCTTTTTCTTTTTAAATGACTTACATTTTTAAAGACCTCTCTTAGAATATCATAATGACTGCTTCAATAAATGAGAATATGCTGAGGACTGTTGCTGGCTGTATTTTAATGATTTTTACATTCTAGAACCTGTAGGTGCTAGAGGAGAGGTGATATGTTGCTAATGCTTGCAAAATATTAATAACTTCTAAATAATGGACTAAATGTACATTATCAACCTTTTGAAGAATGAACATTCTCCAACAAAGTGTTAATATACAGATATTGTCTGGAAAAAATCAGTCAATGACTTCATAATAGCATATTAAGGTACTATGAAATACGGACTGAAAAAAAGCAAAAGGCTGCCATTTCTTTACACTTGTTAAATGCAGCTTTGCTACTTGGCATAACATTTTCAAAAAGGTAAAAAGAAAACAAGAAATATGTGTGTGTGTGTGTGTGTGTGTGTGTGTGTGTGTGTGTGTGTGTGTGTGTGTGTGTGTGTGTGAGAGAGAGAGTGAGAGAGCAAGAGAGAGAGAGAGAGAGAGAGAGAGAGAGAGAGTAAGCAAGAGACCAAGCACATACTTGTCAATATCTTTACTTGAGAAAAATGGATAAAGCCAATAACATGAGGCAAAGAATTGAAATCAAGCATAATTTCCAAATGCAACCCTAATTTATTTAAGAAAGAGAGCAAGACTTTTCCATTAAAATGCATTTCTCGAACAATAAGTATGAAACTATAATGTCTGGCTTCATTGCCTGATAATATTAAGTGATTTACCAGTAAATCAAATACTTTTGAGGTGCAGAGTAAAAATAGGTACATCTGAGAGGCCTGGGGGGGTAGGGGGTCGTAATGACTTACACTGTATTGACCTTTTATTTATTTGTTCATAGTGAGACATTGAAACATACTCAGTCAAGGAAGTATTTTCAGTTGCTGAGCATATTGTGTTTATATGTACATGACTGAGTGTGTGTGTGTGTGTGTGTGTGTATGTGTGTGTGTGTGTGTGTGTGTGTGTGTGTGTGTGTGTGTGTGTGTGTGTGTGTGTGTGTCTCTGTGTTTGTGATTATGCATGTGTGTGTGTGTGTGTGTGTGTGTGTGTGTGTGTGTGTGTGTGTGTGTGTGTGTGTGTGTGTGTGTGCGCATGTGAGTGTGTGTGTGTGTGTGTATGTATGTGTGTGTGTGTGTGTGTGTGTGTGTGTGTGTGTGTGTGTGTGTGTGTGCGCAAGAGTTAAATACTTACACAACGTAAAATTTTAGATTCAGACTTCCTCCTCCATCAGCAATTATATATGCTATAGCAAGTCTGAAACATTAGATGGAGGAAATATTTTACAACAAAAATGTAAAAAATGTAGATATTAATATAACAATCAAATTCAAGACAATTCAAAAGGCAGCCCTTTATCCAGTGACATAATGCATTCCAATGTGTTTTTATAGTGGAAATAACAGCCCTTCCAGGGGTGGAGAGCATTACACAATGTTTATTAAACAAAATTAAGCAACATAAATAAGCAAACAAAATACCTCATCAATCAGAGCCCCAACCTGTTGGCCATTACTACCTGCTTGCTACTTTCTGGAAGATAGGTTTCAAATAAAGATTAATTGGGGGTCTCTGCTGTATGATAAATGAAATATCTTGACTGTAGGTTTAGGGAACAAGTTTCCTGACTAGTTATTATACCAACAATCACAGAAAAAGACTCCTTAATGCTTCAATACAAGATATATAATTTATTACACAAACAAAGCCACATGTTTAATTTTTCCATTGCTGCGTTTATGTGTGGTTGTATTACAGTTTTTGTTCATTTTAAAGGAATGCAATGTCTGGCTAGAGCAAAGGTGTCAGACTGTAAAATGTTAGTGTACTGATTCCTTCAGCCTCCATTTGCCTATTGTATAATGTTGAGCAAGTTCAAATCAACACCTTCCTTGGTTATTCAGTTCAGTAATCATTTACATAGAAAAATAATTCAAAACAGTGGACAGCTGTTTTAAGCAGACTGCAATGCATTCCTTCTCAGAATAGTCATTTCTCAGTGCATCTCCGATGTAAAGACTGTGATTAGCTGGACCCAGTCGGCTGCCTGTTCTTAGTGCAGTATGTAATTTAAACTGTTTAAAGGCTTTTTCATTTTGGCAAACACTTGTTTCTGCTCAAACCAAGAATATCTTTGTTAGAAAATATTTGAGCTGATTTCAGTGATAATTACAGATTTGCATGCTAACATAGAGTCTGTTAACATGTATCTTATCTGATCTTGGCAAAACAAAGTTTCCTTGTCTGGCTATAAGTACCTGAGTTTTAATTATTTCACTTGTGCTAAGCTTGTTATCACTTTAGTGATAAATACTTTATTATTTTTGTTGGGTTAAGTGCTGAAGTACTTGCAAACATTAAAAATGTTGCCTAGTGCTTTTCAACTATATGCTAAAAAAAAAAAAAATGCTGCATTGGTTGCTGTCTAGAGTATTTGTTGGTAAAGCTCCTAATGTGTCCGGATGCAGGTAAAGATGACTGTACAGTGTGGCTCCTAGGCTGATAATTGTAATTATTGAAGGAAAGCACTAACTACTATAGTCTTTATCAGGTATTGTCTCCCTACTGCTCCTTCACTGAAAGGCTTACAATGTTAGAAGGATACCTCCCTATTGCGACTAAAAAACGGAAAGCTATACTGTCCCTCAATATCAAACCACTACTTTTCTGAAATTCACCAGTAAGGTTGATAGAGACACCACCGATTTTTTGGACATACAGCTCTATAGGTCAGATGGAGTCATACATTCCAATATATTCAGGAAAAAGACGTATAGCAATTCATTTCTCCATTATGAGAGTTGCCACCCCCAATACGTGAAAAAGAATGTGGTGAAAGGCCAGATGATATGCATTTCGTGTATAATTAGTGAAAAGGGCAGATTCCTGGCCGAGTTAGTTAATTTAATTGATTTGTTTGTCCAACAAGAGTATCCAATGGAGTTGTTAAACTCCATTAAACAGGAAATAATAGGTAGAAGAGAGAGAGATTTTGGATCCATTTTATTTGAAGAAGGAAGAAACAACATCACCATAAAGGGTAATGAACAAGTAGGACCTGAATTTAGTGGTGCAATGGTGCTTGAATATAATTTGACAACAGATATGGTTAAGAATACTATTCAGTTAGTATGGGATAGCGTGTTTTCACGTGACTTGAAAGATAAACTTGGAGATGGCACCAAATTTATTACCAGTAGGGGATCAAAATTAAAGGAGGTCTTTGAGAGACCATCCAGGGTAATAGGCCAAAGGCCAGCTCAGTTTGCCAAGTGTGGCATGTGTAGAACTTGCAAATACATTAAGGATGGTCCTTATGTTCAAGTGAGTAGTTAGAAGAGGTCACTAAAGAGCCCTGGTTATTGAAATTGCAATACAAGTATGGTGGTATATGTGGCAACCTGTTTATCTTGCCCTGTGTTCTACATAGGTATGACTTTGAGGAAGCTGAGACAGAGAATCCATGAACACAACAGGGACATTAAAAACAAAAAGTCTACCAATGCATTGTTTAACCACAGTAAAGAATGTACTAATTTTAAGAAATTTATATTTTTTGTTATTGACAGACTGTTTAAAAGTGACTTTGGTGGTGATTACAAAACACTATTAGAAGTTAAGGAATGTCTGTGGCAGTTGCAGCTAGATGCCAGCACACTGCCAGGCATTAACGACACTTTATCCTTAGCTTGTATTTTGAAACACAAATCACTGTTTATATAGAAATAGATTTTTATACACTGACATTTAATGTATTTATTTATTCATCATTTATTTTTCTTTGATATTCAATTGGTTAGTGATTGGTTTTTGGTCAGTCATATACGCATATATAAATACATATATGTATACATATTTAAATATATATATACATATTGATACAGATATTAATTATTTTTGCATTTAGACACAGGTATCATTATTGTTATCATTTTGTATTTTTTAATTATGTTACTAGGATTATTAAGTTTATTTTTACATGTATTAGGATATGTTGAATTTTAGTTATGAAATACTGTTTTTATTTATGAAAAGCAAATTACATGAGTTATGCTAACAATTGGCTTTTATTGAAAGAAGTTTCAAAAAATGTTAACCAAATAGATAGTGAAGGGGCGGCCACAGTGGTGCAGCGGTTAGCGTTGCCGCCTCACAGCAAGAGGTTCTCCAGTTCGATCCTTGGCTGGGGTGCCTTCTGTGCAGAGTCTGCATGTCCTCCCTGTGGTCGCGTGGGTTTCCTCCGGGTGGTCCGGTTTCCTCCCACATCCCAAAGATATGCTGTAGGTGGATTGGACACTCTAAATTGGCCCTAGGTGTGAGTGTGTGCATGTGTGTGCCTTCTGTGGAAGGTTGGGCGCCGGGCTGGCAACTCGACACTATAAAACTCCACTGCCAATCATGAGCGGACAGGTGATCCACTGTGGTGACCCCTAACCGGGAAAAGCAATAGATAGTGAAGGGTTAACATGAAAGACAATTAGAATGAAATACCAAGTATGACTACTGATTGGTTTATGTGATTTTGAATTTTGTATTTAAATTATATGCTGTGCTATTTTAACTGACTCTAATGATGCCCTATTTGGGTGAAAGCACTTAGTCAGTAATGTGAATAAAGTCAATGTTGGTGTACTACGGATTTATCTGGTTTTATTTTACAAGTTTCCTTGTCTGGCTATAAGTACCTGAGTTTTAATTATTTTACTTGTGCTAAGCTTCTTATCACTTTAGTGATAAATACCTTATTATATTTGCTGGGTTAGGTGCTGAAGTACTTGCAAACATTAAAAATGTTGCCTAGTGCTTTTTAACTATATGCTAAAAAAAAAACAAAACAAAAACACTGCATTGGTTGCTGTCTAGAGTATTTGTTGGTAAAGCTCCTAATGTGTCCGGATGCAGGTAAAGATGTCTGTACAGTGTGGCTTCTAGGCTGATAATTGTAATTATTGAAGGAAAGCACTAAATACTATAGTCTTTATCAGGTATTGTCCCCCTACTGCTCCTTCACTGAAAGGCTTACAGCGTTAGAAGGATACCGCCCTATTGCATCTAAAAAACGGAAAGCTATACTGTCCCTCAATATTAAAGACTGAAAGGTTTACTATACATAAACTTACTCTATGTGTACTCAATGTCATTTTACCTGAACTGGGTCCATACCACTGCTAGCTAGTCCTTGAGTCTCCCATAAAGTCACCATTTCCTCCTAAAATTGGCTACCTTACAATCGCTAGAGAAAGATACATCTAGTGACAAAACATAGGTATTTTACTTCCCCAAAACTTGTTTTTAGCTCAGCAGTGTAATGCTAAATATTTACAGTCACTAAATTCTTACAGTGCAGGTACAGGCTTCACGAATCTCATGGTCTGGTTAAGCCCCTCTCTGGTCACCCTCACTCTGCTTGGACTCGCTCCGTGCCCCCCAAATCCTGCCCACCCCCAGTAGTGCTAAATTTATAGTACTAAAAGCCACACCCCCAACTTTATAACCAATCAGCTATAACCACCTAATTATTAGCACTCCCCCTCATCATCATCATCTTCTTTCGGCTGTTCCCATTAGGGGTCGCCACAGCAGATCACCTGTTTCCATTTCTTTATGTCCTCTGCATCTTGCTCTGTCACACCAACCACCTGCATGTCCTCTCTCACCACATCCATAAACCTTATCTTAGGCCTTCCTCTTTTCCTGTTACCTGACAGCTTCATCCTTAGCATCTTAACCACTCCCCCTACCTGCCACTAATTTCCTAGACTTCTTAATATATTCCTGCTCTAAATAAAATACCAACATAATGCCTCAGCTAGTGCGTTATCACCCAAAACAATGCTATTATTTTCTCTGCTACCCCTGTTGCTCATTCTATATCTCCTCACCACTTATGAAAATCAATGCTACCTAGGATTCTACTATCCAAAATCCCAAACCACCACATCAGTAATACCCAATACAATTGACCACTTCATATTTCCCCTCACACCTAACTCCTTAAACCCTAAAAACTACCAACCTACTAGACTCAGATATATTAGCCCTAAAACCAAACACTATCAAACATTTATAAACAAAATTTTGAAATTCATAGTTAACTTACATTACAACCTTACAATGGATGGAGACATCCACCCAAACCTTGGTACATCCTCTCTTACTGACTCTAGCTCACACACTACCAATCATTCTAACATATTACCTTCAAATAAGCCCCCTAATTAATTTCTTGCCTGCCGCCTAAACATCAGAAGCATAAATAATAAGGTCCATAACTTATATGCCTTCTTAGCAGTTTATTCCCCTGATATATTATGTCTTACAGAAACCCGGCTAAAACCAGTAACTAGAGGCAATGAGTTATGACCACAATGGTACAACATACTTAGATTACACTGAACTACCAGGAAGGGTTGTGGGGTAGCGATACTCTTTAAAATACTCTAAATGTTATGACGGACTCCTTATAACCACCCCCAGATAATAACACAAATACCCCAAAATACATCCTCTATTGGTTATCTAGCACCTACCTCCAAGAAACCATTGGACTTGGAGACTTTAACATTGATTGGAGCACCTGTTCCTTGGAATCTCCTACAACCCATGTAAACCTTTATGGATTTACACAGACCATATTCTCCCCAACCAGGATCGGTAAACCTAATAACGAAGAAAGTATCCTAGATTGGATACTTATCCATAGCCATCCCCATATGTACAAGTCTGGGACCCACCCTGATGATCTAAGTGATCACTTTCTTATCTATTTAATTAAGCACAAGGCTGACAACTCTCACCAGCCCACCTACAAAACAATAAAAAATAAGAAGAACTTTAACCTCACCAATTTCCAAAATCAACTCAAATTATGCAGTTGGTCAGTCTTAAAAAATTTGATTTTGGGTGAAGCTGTAGTATACTTTAATACCAAATTCCTTGCTATCCTTGATTCTCATGTTCCTGCTCACTCTATTACAACCAAAACAAAAATTGCACCATAACTTTCAAAAGATACCAAATCAAAAATCTTACTTAGAAATAAGACATGGGCCACTTGGTGTGCAACAAAAGCCCTACTACATCAACTTAGATATTGGCAGCTAAGGAATGACACAAAAAAATCTATTATGCTAGATAAAAGAAACTACTACTGCTATCTTCAACAGAAGCTCCAAAACAAACCCCAAAAGTTTTGGGCAGGAATAAACAAGCTTCTTCACCCAGGGCAATCTTCCACTCCTACTCCCTCAGCTTCTAACAATAAATCTCCGGAGGACATTGCAAATGCTTATAATAGTTTCTTCACAGAGAGTATAAGATAGTAGAAGTATACGATATATGCTTCATTGATAAATTACATTACAGTGACCATGAAACAGCGGAAAACCATTTTGCACTTGAGCCATGACTAAGGGCAAATTATTATTCCAGGGATACAATTTAAAGGGAGGAATTCCAGGGTGATTAGTTGCCACAGCTGGTGTTTTGTCTTCCTCTTAACCCATTAAGCTGCTTATTTAACAGGTTTGTCTATGGTTACAATTTATATAGTAAAAAGCCACAACCCGAGAGTAAATGCTCCTGTGTCCAATAAAATAAAATAAATAAATAAACCAAGCAATACGCTAAGCATATACGACATACACAGGGCAACCATGACTTAAACAAGTTTCAAAAGGATATACTTAGTAGCGACAAATTCGTACTGCACGATCTGATGTATAAATAAATAATTTTATTAGATAGTGAGCGCTTTCACCAAAATGGCTTCTTCAAGCTTTGCAGAACACAAACAGCATAGATATTCAAATACTGCCACCAAAGCAGCAATTGGTTTGCATCATCAATGACATCATGCTGACCAAACACATCCACATCTCAGATTTTTAAATCTCAGCACCACAAGCATGTAATAATAAAATAAAATAAATATTCTCATAGTGTACACACCTAATTCCTAATAAAATTACTTTACTAATTTATACAAATGTATATATTAAAATGCAAAAATGTGTACATATATACCTAGCACTGTAAACATATAAAAAACAAATCCATAAGACAAACGTTAACACAAACTACATATACCTAAAGACTACACATACCTAAAAAACGTGTGTATAAATACTATCAAATACACACTATAATGACAAATAATATTGCATGTATAACTGCAGATACACATACTATATGTCTATAAAGCTGCTATTCAAAAAGTATAAATGCCATAAGCTAAAATACGTATATGTATTGTAATAACGTGTAAAATGGTAAGGTATGGAACAACAAAGGTCACACACACTATAGGCTTAAAATATGTGTATGTATATATATATATATATATATATAATAACATGCAAAACGATAAAAAACTATCAGGAAATAATTACTAGGAAACTACGAAGGTAAATGTATCATGGTTTCAACACCTTAAACCTCTAATCCCTGAAAACTAGCTTTTAATAAATTAGATCATGTAAAACTGAAAAAATAAATCCTTTAAAGCAACATACAAAATAAAATATGGGAAGAATATAAAACACAAACAACTATAAATGCATACGAAAAAGAACAAATGTGACTTTAACAACTTCATTGAGGAATGTGAGCTGAAATGGATAGTAAGATGCAGGGCTGATAAGCCACCCGGCTTGAATGACAAAGTACATTTGAAGCCAGTTCTTAGGAACAGAAGGCTTAAAGTATTGAAACCCTGATGTTTGAGTAGATACATTTGTTCTTTTTCACTTTGTCATCTTTGTGTTTTATTTACTTTTTGAGCTTCTAACATTTATTATTTTTTATGAATAGAAGTTCTATGGATATGTGTTCGTATGCATTTATAGTTGTTTGTGTTTTATATTCTTCCCATATTTTATTTTGCATGTTGCTTTAAAGGATTTTTTCAGTTTTACATGATCTAATTTATTAAAAGCTAGTTTTCAGGGATTAGAGGTTTAAGGTGTTGAAACCATGATACATTTACCTTCGTAGTTTCCTAGTAATTATTTCCTGATAGTTTTTTATTGTTTTGCATGTTATTATATATATATACATACATATATTTTAAGCCTATAGTGTGTGTGACCTTTGTTGTTCCATACCTTACCATTTTGCACGTTATTACAATACATACACGTATTTTAGCTTATGGCATTTATACTTTTTGAATAGCAGCTTTATAGACATATAGTATGTGTATCTGCAGTTATACATGCGATATTATTTGTCATTATAGTGTGTATTTGATAGTATTTATACACATGTTTTTTAGGTACTTGTAGTCTTTAGGTATATGTAGTTTGTGTTAACGTTTGTCTTATGGATTTGTTTTTTATATGTTTACAGTGCTAGGCATATATGTACACATTTTTGCATTTTAATATATACATTTGTATAAATTAGTAAAGTAATTTTATTAGAAATTAGGTGTGTACACTATGAGAATGTTTATTTTATTTTATTATTACATGCTTGTGGTGCTGAGATTTTAAAATCTGAGATGTGGATGTGTTTGGTCAGCATGATGTCATTGATGATGCAAACCAATTGCTGCTTTGGTGGCAGCATTTGAATATCTATGCTGTTTGTGTTCTGCAAAGCTTGAAGAAGCCATTTTGGTGAAAGCGCTCGCTATCTAATAAAATTATTTGTTTATACATCAGATCGTGCAGTATGAATTTGTCGCTACTAAGTATATCCTTTTGAAACTTGTTTAAGTCGTGGTTGCCCTGTGTATGTCGTATACACTTGGCGTATTGCTTGGTTTATTTATTTATTTTATATGGTTACAATTTGGCTCAGAGAAATCAACCTTGTTTGAAGACCTCATCTACTTTTTGTGGATGACTTAAATTGTTTAATTTATCAGATGAGTTGAAAGTGCAATGACAAATGATTAAAACTTCTTCATATGATCTTACGATGACATTTGGTTGTGATAAGTGTGCAAAAACAACATTTAAAAATGGAAAGTTGGAACACAAAGAAAATATCAACCTGTTACAGAAATGTTATATAAAGGAACTTGAGAAGGAGGGAGTGAATACATCTATCCATCTACAACCCCTTTTTCCCATTTTTTGCCCACGGGGTTGGGGTATCACTTCAACAGTGACAATCATCTAGAGCCAAGGTTTGCATTGCTTGCAGGCTAGACCTGCTTTGGTAGCTCTTCCACACCACACACTCACATCAATAGCCAATCTAGAGTATCCAATTTGCCTACTGCATGTGTTTGGAATGTGGAAAGAAACTGGAGTAAATGGAGGAAACCCATGCAAATATATGGAGGGCATGCAGACTCCAAACAGAAGGTGCCTCAGCTGAGAATTGAACCAGGGAAAATCTTGCTGTGAAGTAACAATGCTATCCACTGTGCCACTGTGGTGCCCAATAAGAATGGCAGGGAGTGAATAAATATGTGGGAATAAATGAAGGGCCAGAAATAAAGCATGCACAAATGAAAATAAAGCTCAGTAAATACTGCTCCAGAAGACTAAAACTCATACTGAAAACTACCTTGACATCTAGGAATAAAGGTCAAGTTATAAATCAATTTGATCTTCCTGTTCTAGCTTACAGCTTTGGAGTGAGTGAGTCAGCCAAAAAGTACTGGATCAGGTAGTCACAAAATCAAGAAAAATGCTTAATACTTACAAAATGATATATAACAATAAATGTATACCAAGATTATTCCTTTCTATGAAGAAGGTATGGACCTTTTTGAAATCAAATCAAAACTGACTACATGTATAGATCTGCATTTGTGGGATTGCATGCATATCTACTTATCACTTCAAATCTAAACATAGTGAAAGTTTTAAAACATGAGGAGAAGTACTCTAACTTGACATCTTTGCTTAGTTTAGAAGAAGCATTTCAGTGTCAAGCAGGAAAAGAAATCAAGCCACAAGTAGGCAAAAAACATATCAGCAATGAAATGTGGTGGAACCCCCCCTCCCCCAAAAAAAGTAAGAGTATAAGGCAAAGGATCCAATGAGAAGACAAAAAAATTTGGAAATCCACGCAAACAGTAGCAAGTACGGAGATCATCTGGAATAACCTCATGTTGGCCAAGATTTGACACAATAGTCGAATTTGATCGAAAGTTTGTTTGTTTGTTTGTTTGTTTGTTTAATTTAACTGTTGAGGCTGCCCACTAAAGTGTGCTAGCCTGTGTAACTGATTTATCACTGTTTCTGCATTTTCTGTGTGTTTCTATCAAAAAAAAAAAAAAACAAAAATAATCCTTGTTTTCCTGCCTCTCCTCGACTAGTTTAGACCAGTTTACAGGCATTGCTGTATTCTGGGCTGTGGTGTAGTTCCTGTGTTGTCCATTACCTTACTTGGAAAGAAGGAAGTTTCTTTGCTCACCAGTGGGAGTGGGGAGCCTTGAGCAGCCTACCTGTCCCTGTAGGAAGTGACCTCAGCAAAAGAGCTGTAGTAATTGGTTATTTTGGACCATTTCTAGCTCTTTTGTAGTTCCCTGTTTAAAATTCACATTTGCGTGGCTTTCTTGACAGCATAGCGCAGTGCCGGTTAAACAAGGTTAAACTTCTTCTGGCTCCGCCAAGTCGCTCTTCAAATTTTCCCTTAAGGAAGCTCTACTCTTAGTATAATCAGACTACTCGCTATATTATAAGCCTAGCACTTGTTCTCAAAACTTCTCTACTAAGTAAGCACTCTCGTACTAAGTAAGCACTACATCCACCTACCACCCCTGTGAATATCCACTTCCCTTAAAGGCACAACACTCCTTATACTGTTCTAGCATGTCGAGTGGTAGATTGCTGGCGTCCTCTCCAGTTCAACTGGTTAATCTGGGTATCCTGAGACAATGCTACAATTGTCTCATGTACACAGACAACCCTCTCCTCCTCCCAACAAACACAAATACATGTGAGAGATGCAACTATATAGCCAAACTAGAGGCTGAACTCTCTCAACTCAGGGCTGGCATGACCAGACAGGAGGAGATGGTATCCACACACACAACAAACCCAGTCCCACATAGACCTACCAAAACTGCAAACCAAACACATAAAAACACAAAGACATACTCGAAGGCTCTAATAAAAAACTTACCAAAACAACAGAGGATCCCAAAGCAGACATCCAGAAATCCACCACCTCAAAAAAAAACACATGCAACACATACTTCAATAAATCAGTGTGTCAACCAATCACAGCCCTTAAGGCCAAACACCATGCCTGATACACTAGTAATAGGTGACTCTATAGTCAGACACAGTGATGTCCCGCTTACCAGGCCTTACAAGGAGAGGGTGACTGTGAGCTGCCTATCGGGAGCTAGGATCCGCCACATAACACATGCACTCAGGTCACTCCAAAGCAAGTACAAATATGACTCCGTCATTGTCCATGCTGGCATGAATGACCTGAGATGTACCTCCCTGGACTACATGAAAAGAGACATAGAGGAGCTCTCTGATTATGTAGCCCAGGCTGGTATGACCCTGACCCTGAGCAGCATCTTGCCCTCACCAAGAATGATGCCACAATACAAAGACAAGATGATCAGCTTTAATAATTGGCTCAAGTACTGGTGTCATTCTAAGTGGATCCAATGTCTGTCTGCCTGGGATGACATGTTGGACAAGCCACGCTGCTTCGCAAGGGATGGCTTGCACCTGTCACCACTGGGCTTCCGGATATTGGCCAAGGCTCTTGCCACCCCCATAGTGCCTTTTTTAGGCAAGGCTCAAAAGACAAACCCACCTCCTTAGAAAACAAAAATGAAAAAAAACTAAGGGTAATGCTGCTCAATGCCAGAAGTTTAAATCTCAAGATGCAGGCACTTGATGCACTCCTCAGTATGGGGAACATTGACGTCTGTGCAGTAACTGAAACCTGGTTCAAGGCTCCTGAGAGCACCCCAGCGCTACCAGGCTATACCTCGTATCATGCTTTTCGCCCCAAAACCTGGGCGAACCACAAAGGAGGGGAGTGTCCATATTCATCAAGGACACCCACACCTCCAGGTTAGTAGCAACACATGAAGCATCAGAGACCATACAGGTGCAACTAACCATAGGCAAAACTGCTATGCAACTGGTAGCATGTTACAGACCACCCTCCCAATCTCAGAAACCCCACTGAGCCTTCCTGAAGACATTGGAGTATATGAATGTATCACAAAATACCATCATACTTGGAGATTTCAACTACCCAAACATAGATTGGGTACATTATTCTAGCCCTAACACCCTAGCCCAAAGGTTCCTGGAATTCATAAATTCAAATGCACTGGAACAACTAGTCACCTCTCCCACTAGGGGAGATAATATACTAGACCTGATCATCACAAACATGGGGACAAAATGCTCCACACTGGAGGTATACCCCTCACTAGTGAGATCTGACCACAAACTAATCACCCTGGATATACATATCCCACCTCCACCCCAGCACAAAAGACCACAGTGAAAAACTTCTCAAAAGCAGACTTCACTCTTCTTAAGACTGAGATGGTATCCTTTAAGCCCACTGTGCCAGTGGATACCACATCCCACAATGCCAAATCCTTCACAAATGCTTTCTATGGACATCTCCAAGAATGCATGGATCATGCAATCCCAAATAAATCCAAGTACCTCTCCACCAAAGGCAAGTGTCCTGTCTGGTGGACCTCAGCCATTAACAAATTGTATAACAAAAGAAGGAAGCTACTGCACGACAGAGCAAAATCCCATAAAGGGAAGACATCTCTGATCAACATTAGCAGAAAACTAAGTTCTCTCTTAAAAACATCCAAGGCCAACTTTGAGAGAAAAATCACTAAGGACACTATAGATAACTACAAAGCTTTCTTCAGCTATGTTAGAAACCTGGGCGGAAACCCTCAGATATGCTCAGAGTTAGTTCACAACAACAAAAAATACACTGAACCCACAGATATTGCCAACATTCTGGCTGACAGGTTCAGTGCAAATTTCTCCCCTCCCTCACCCCCAAAAGAAGAAATACTTATCCCAGCTGAATGTAATCTCCCTGTCATCTCAGATGTCCAAGTAAGAACCGCCCTCAACAAAGCTAAAAACACAGCATCAATGGGACCTGATGGTATCCTGGGTTGCGTGCTAAATGAACTCCAAGAGGAGCTAAACCCGCACATAAAAATGCTATTTAACCTTAGCCTTAGTACAGGATATGTACCTGAACACTGGTGTACAGCAACAGTGGTCCCACTCCACAAAGGGGGTACCTCTACAGACCCTGGGAACTACCACCCCATAAGCTTAACCAGCCTGGTCTGCAAAGCTATGGAAAGAATCATTATGGAACTCATAAACAGAGACATAGGGGACCTACAGACACTTGACCCCACCCAGTTCGGTTTTGTAAAGGGCAGATCCTGCCTTTTGAACCTGGTTGACTTTTTCAAAGCAGTCACTAGAGCCATTGATGAGGGCAAAGCAGTCCATATAGCCTACCTGGACTTGGCTAAGGCCTTCGACACAATACCCCACTCAGGCATCATAGATAAGCTCACCAGCTTAAATGTAAACCCTTATGTCACTAGATGGGTTGCAAACTGGCTAAAGGACAGAACCCATAAAGTTAAAATCGCTGGAGCAATGTCAGACTCAAAGCCAGTCACAAGTGGTGTCCCACAGGGATCTGTCCTGGGACCCCTCTTGTTCGGCATTTATTTCTCAGATGTTAAAGCAAACATGGGAGGGTTGTGGCTGACAAAGTTCGCAGATGACTGCAAACTAGGCGCCATAGTCGATACACCAGCAGACACATACATCCTACAAAAAGGCCTCACAGAAACGGACAACTGGTGCCGGAGTCACGGCCTTAAACTAAATGCCAAAAAATGTATAGTCATCCCCTTTGGGAAAAACAAAGTACCCACAAATTATCACATAGACAGCAAACCATTGAGTACGGAAAAAGTAATCAGAGACCTAGGGACCCAAGTTGACAGCGACCTTCATTTGACACCCACGTTGCCAAAGTGGTTAGAAAAACATTCTACCTTGCACACCTCATCACAAAGGGATTCACATCCAGATCCAAGGATGTCATTGTACCCCTATACTCCTCCCTCATCAGACCCATGATTGAGTACAATGCCCCATTTGGTATGTACCTCACCCGGCATTTGCAACAGCTGGAGAGACCACAAAAGTACCTCACCAAGAGGATCAAGGGTCTCCAACATATGTCTTACTCTGCCAGACTAAAGAAACTCCAGCTCTATTCAGTAGCATACCGCCTGCTCAGAGGTGATCTCTGCCTGATGTACAAGGCCATGTCCAATCAGGATCTGATGGACATGCTCCACCTCAAAAAATCCAAATCCATCAGGACCACGAGAGCTAAAGACTTAAACCTCGGCACAAGTATGAATAGGACATGCTGGAGGGATAGATTCATAACCCAGAGGCTTCCCATGCTTTGGAACAAGATCCCAGTTCATGTTAGGCAGAGCCCCTCACTGACTCTCTTCAAGAGAAATCTTGGTGAGTGGATGGGAGATCGTAAGTTTACCCCAGGGGTCACATCTGTATCACTGCTAGAAAGGGGCACAGTAAACTAATTCTATTATATAATGGGGCCTTCATTGTGTCACTACTAGACAGAGGCACAGTATTCTAAATCTATTCTGTGCATTTTTGTGCATTTCTGTACCATTTCATGGGGTGGCGAAAGCCACATCACTATGGCTAGGCTTACAAATGCCCCAGGGCAGATAGCCTAGTACTAAACTATGAAAACTAAACTATGAAACTATGAAACAAGAATGGTTAAGGAAGAGTGAAGTGAAACCAAAAGATGAAAGGCTACTAATGGTGGCCCAGTGTAGTGGCCTACATACACGTTTGTTTGCAAAATCCACTATAATATAGAGAAACAAACAAATCCAGGTTCTTTAAAATACAAGTGGAAATAGTTGTACATCTTGTTGCTGAGTGTGATACACTGAAGGCAGATGGCCTGTATACCGAAATGCACAATAATTTTGAAAGACTGTTACATTGGGGATTGAGCAAGAATTGAATACAGAAATAGCTGAGAAGCATTGGAAGTCTGAGTCACAAAGTGTTATAGAGAATGATGAAGTTTAATTAAAATGGGATCACCCCGTTAATAACAGTTCAAAAAATAGACATGAGAAAACCAGATATAGTAGTCCATTAAGAAAGGCATAAGTAGCATTGATCATTGAAGCTGCTACAGTCAGTGATTACCTATCTTACACAGAGACTCAGTCACAAAATACCAGGATTTCTAAACAGAAATAAGAGTACTGTTTGAAAAAGATAGCTCCAATACTAGCAGGAACAACAGGTCTAATAATAAAGAATTTACAATCATACTTAAATATGCTACCAATACATATAACCCTGTATGAATGACAGAAGGATACAATTCTGGGAGTATTGCAGATGTTAAGAAAAGCACTCTTAGTTAACATTGCAGAGTGAAACAATACTAATTTATGAAGTCTAATCCTAACCTGACTTAGGAATGGGGTCCATTTCCATCATGGTATTAGAAATCCAAAACAGTTACCAAAATTAAACCAAGAAATACCTCATCCCAGCTACAGGTGATGCTGCTTCTTTTCTGAGAAGCTCATTCAGTTCAATTAATTTTTTTTTATAATAGCATTAATCCAGTCAATGTATAATACACACAAATATAATTTTCTGTAGGCTGTAACCTACACCTGTAGACTGGTTAGACAAGAAAACTCTATAGAGTTACTCCAAGTCCAAATTATAGGGGGGTAAAACTTCCCTTCAGGTCATCATCAGTTACAGTTCCCCTTCTATGGGTCAAGATGCCCACACAGCCTATTTTGACCTACTTAAGACAATTAAGGTACAACCTAACACCCTAGTCATGGGTGACTTCAACTATCCTTCTATTAATTGGGAAACTTATATGAGCCCAAACCTACTTACACAAAATTTCCTTGACTTTGTTAACTCAAATGCCCTGGAACAAATAGTGCACCATCCCATAAGGTGCTCCAATATTCTAGACCTGGTCCTCACCAGTATGAGTGACTGATGCAATGCCTCAGGTGTAGGGCCCACTCTGGTTAAATATGACCATAAATCAATCATTTTTGAAGTAGCAATAGCACCAGAACTCCCCAAAGGAGACACCAGGCTAAAAAACTTCACCAAAGCTAACTATACCCTCCTAAGGGAAGGTATAATCGAATTCCAAGCTCTGGTTTCTACATTTGGCATTGACAGCTATACTAAGGCATACACTGATGCCCTGTATAAATATCTACACAAATGTATACACACAGCCATACCAGATAGGATTAAAGCAAGATTCCCCAAGAAGAAACAAACCATCTTGGTGGACGTCTAGCATTAATAAATTATACAAAAAGTGAAAGAAGCTGCAGTCTAAAAATACAAAGTGAGATCCCAGAACTGGAGCAGCACCCTTCCCACCCTAAATAAGTAAATAAGACAACTTGTAAGATCTTCACAGACCAGCTATGAGTAAAATGTAGCAACCATAGCCAAGGTTAACCATGAGGCTTATTTCAGCTATGTCTGCAACCTAAAAGGTAGAACTTAGATGTGTGCTGAACTAATTGTGGAGGGCATCAAACACACTGACCCTGCAGAAATTGGAAACCTGCTTGCAGACAGGTTTGGTGAAAATTTCACTCCTTATCCCCCAAGCATACCACAAACCAAGTCTTCATTATCTTCTCCTTCCTGCATCTCCAAAGAGCAAGTCATCAATGCTCTCTCTAAAGCTAAGAACACAGCCTCCGTGGGACCACATGGGATTCTGGGCTGCATTTTTATTGATCTAAAACAAGAGCTAGCTACTCCATTAAGCACTGTATTCAACCACAGCCAGAGTACTGGCTTTGTCCCCACTGAATGAAAAACAACAACTGTTATCTTCCTCCACAAGGGTGGCTTAACAACAGGCCCAGGTAACTATAGACCCATAAGATTAATCAGCCTCATCTGTAAGTTAATGGAATGAATCATCATGGACCTCATAAATAAGGATGTAGGTGAACTCCAAACCCTACATCTGACCCAGTTCGGTTTTGTCAAGGGCAGGTCATGCCTGCTAAACCTGGTGGACTTCTTTGAGAACATGACCAGAGACATAGACAAGGACAAAGCCATGCACACAGCCTATCTTGACTTGGCCAAAGCCTTCGACACTATCCCACATTCTGGCATCACTGACAAACTAGCCCAGTTGAATATCAAACCCTATGTTTTCATGTGGATTGCAAACTGGCTGACAGATCAACAACACTCAGTCAAAGTGGGAGACTTTACCTCAGCCAGCAGACCTGTCACTAGTGGTGTCCAACAAGGATCAGTGCTGGGCCCCCTCTTATTTGGCATATACTTCTCAGAAGTCCAGGCCATAATGGAGGGGCTCTTGCTAACCAAGTTTGCGGATGACTGCAAATTAGGTGCTATTACTGAATCCCCTAGCAATGTCAGTGTACTTCAAAAGGGGCTTACAGAGACCAATGATCGGTGCCAAAGCTATGGTCTTAAACTAAATGCTAAAAAATGAAACATCATTCCCTTTGGTAAAAAGAATGTCCCTCCTAATTGTAAAATAAACAGTAATACACTATGTACCGATTCAGTAGTGAGAGACCTGGGAAAACAAGTTGACTGTGACCTCAGCTTTGACCACCATGTGTCTATTGTGATGAGGAAGGCATTATACGTTCCTCACCTGATTAGCAAAGGCATTGCATCAAGAGCAAAAGAGGTTATAACTCCCCTGTATTCATCTCTCATCAGGTCTTTTATTGATTATAATGCTCACTTTGGTATGTATAGTACCAGACACCTGCAGCAACTTGAGAGACCTCAGAGATTTCTAACTAAGAAAATTCATGGTCTCCACCACATGTATTATACAGACAGACTAGTAGCTGTCACTGTACCCAGTAGCATATAGACTACTTAGAGATGACTTATGTCTGGTTTACAGGGCAATCTCTGACCCAAATCTAATGGAAATGTTACACATCTGTAAGTCAAATGTGATAGGAGTCACCTGTTCCAGGGACCTCAATCTAGCCTGCAACATAAACAGGACCTGCTGGAGAGACAGACACATCTCTCAGAAGCTGCCACTCTTCTGGAATAGGGTTCCAATCCATATCAAGCACAGCACCTCCATGACCCTATTTAAGTGCAACCTGGATGACTGGATGGGAAACTGTAAATTTCGGTCAGGGATTGCCCCAGCTTCTCTCCTGGACATGGGCAGTCCTTGCTAGAATAATCTTGGGAATGGTCAATATCTCTCATATAGTATTATATTGGGATTTAAAGGCTAGGCTTGTAAAAACCCTTGGACCAAAAGCCTAGTAACATACTATGAACCTATGAACTCTGGCAATTCCCATTTTCCTAGATTCTTTCTCCAAGAGCGATCTTCCCATGCTAAAAAATAATTACATTGTTATATCTGCATTATTACAATGCATGCCGAGCATTATACACTTTACTTACAAGCTTGTTATTGCTCTTTTTCTATTGCATTCCTTTTTGTTTAAAATAAATATATTTAGCAGGTTATTAATTGCTTTACTGAGTGTCTGATTGATAGTGCTGCAGTGTGTGTCACGTTTTGTGTTATAATCTGCTGCAGACTACAGAAAACATGCCAATCTACTACAAGTAGTTTGTCCCCCCAACCTGCATCATCAAAATGCAGGAATGCAGAACCCAAAACCAGGAAGTACCTGACAGCTGCTCAGCATACATGAAATGCAAATGTAGAGTTATTAAACTTAATAGATATATCTCCAGTAAAGGCACTAAAGTGAAAAAAATACATATTTTAAAATCAGAGAGCCCATTTTACATGACAAGACCATAACTGCTGCAAAAAGAAACAGTAGTAAAACAAGTCTGCATGTGATCTTTAAGGATATACTAATTCAGATAATGTGTATTGTAGCTCTGGAATTCACTGTCAGATGCACTGAAAGACTGCAGGTCCTTACAGGAATTTGTAAATGTTAGGGACCTAACAAGAATTGCATACAATATGGGAAGGTGAAAACCGCTACTTAAGAAGTAGTTGCAGGACTTCATTGTATTTAGAACGCACACATCTTCTTTTGCTATCACCCTGTTATAGTATAATGAATACTCAAAAATAAGGCTATAACACTTCAGTAGACTTTGCTTCCTGCTCCTACCTCATCCTTAGGTTTACTCTTTTAAATTGCACAGAATATGTATAGGCCACAATAAATTTCTCCTGGAGAGCCTTTCCTAAAGGTAAGGATGTTTAGGGTATGCTAACTAGTTTCACAATCAAGTATACCAAGCAAACAAATAATTTTAAGCCTGTTTTGAACTTTCTGGAGGACATCATATATTTTGTTTTCATAACCTTTGGCCTCCAGACCTCACAAAGTACTCTAGAAGAAGTGTACTATGGTGGTAAAAAGTGGGAACGTGGTTGCAGTCTCATTTTACTCCACATCTCTAGACTGGAGCTGCCATGTTGATATACTATGGTGTTAATTTCATTTCAGGCATTATTATAAAAACATAGACATCATGACTTACAAACCAGTAACTTCACCTGAGAAACTTACAAACAAACTGCATGCCTGTGGCACAGAGAAAATGGCACGTGTAATAATCCAACTGTTTTATTAAAAGTAAATTGTAAAACAAGGATTTAAGTGCTTTCATTACAATTATTTAAGGAACTTCCAAAAAACAAATAACAATAAAAAATGCTTCTTAAATATGCATTACAAAAATTAAAAAAAAAATCATATGTGCTTATCTACAAACAATAAAACAGTTCTGTCAATTATAACAAATATATTACTCCATTACACACAAATAACTTTTCTAAAAACACTTTAAACATTATAGTGTTTTAATTTTAATAGAGAGTTAGTAGAAATTGAATAATTTAATCCTGGATAACATGTGGCATTACATTTAGTTTGCCATACTATTTCACTTTTTATAAGGTGGTCTTCCATAATGTAACCACTCAAATCACTGTCAACTTGCTCTAATACAATAAAGTTAAATTTATGGTCCTTACACTTGAACAAGCCTAAATAAAGCATTAGCAGTTTTTTATGTTAAAAAATAAAACCTTTAAAATCATAGATGATCTAACTTGTATAAACAAACATTATACTTGTAATTCCGAATGAGTCGTTTATTTACTTAGCTGCGAGCCATGCCTGGTATTCTACACTGGCACAGTGTGCAGAAAGTTAAAAAAACAGAATATACAAACATATTTCTGATATTAGAAAAGGCAAAATTACTAATGCTTTATTTAGCCATGCTTTATTTAGGCATATTCAAGTGTTTAAGGACCATAAATTTAGTTTTGTTACATTAGAGCAAGTGGACAGTGATTTGAGGGGTTATATTACCGAAGACCACCTTACAAAAAGTGAAATGGTATGGCAAAGTAAATGTAATGTCAAGTGTTATCCAGGTTTAAATGATTCAGTTTCTATTAACTCTGTATTAAAATTAAAAAAAACTACAATGCTGAAAGTGTTTTTAGAAAAGTTAATTGTAGTGGAGCAATACATTTGTTTTAGTTGACAGAACTGTTTTATTGGTTGTAGGTAAGTACATGAATTTTTTGAAATTTTTGTAATGCATAATTAAGAAATAACTTTTGTTTTGTTATTTGTTGTGAGGAATTTCCTTAAATAATTGGAACAAAAGCACTTAACCCATTGTTTTACAATTTGTTTTTAATAAAACACTTGTATTATTACTCGAGTGCCGTTTTCTCTGTGCCAGAGGTCATGCAAATTATTAGAAAAGCACAAAATGCTGATTAACAGTTTAAAGGTTTGTTTCATAGGTAATTACTAGGCTAGTTGCCTTTGTGGACCATTTTAGGCCTAGTCAAGTTCCCTTAGTCGGAATCAAACTCTATACCTTTTATCTGCTAGGTAAACACCCTAACCATTTTACCAACTCCCAGCAAAATCATTAAATTACCAAGGTTAAGGAATATACACCCCCTGCATTTTCCTTGCAGGACTTTAAATCTTTATTTGTACTTAGGTAGTCTTGGGTCTCTGTTGACTCATTCCCATTAACAGTGTTTTCTGCTCTGAATTGAGTTACTTGGCTAAGCCCGCTCTGTTCATCCTCGCTACGGTGAGGCTCACTTCGCTCCCCACCCTCACCCCATATTACCACCCACCCCTGACATTAGTTCCTTTATAGTAAACCAGTTTCTCCACCCTACAATGGGTCACTCCACCTATTTCCCATTATAGCAATGCAGTCATCTACACTTTTTTTTTACTACCTTCCCCCTAATTACCTTTCAACCAACAAGTGTTTCTCCCTGCACTCTTCCTATACTTACTTTCCATATGTGCTGACTTACTTTAATTGAACATAGGCTCAACACACACAACAACTATCTCCTACCTGTACTTTAACCTCTCAACCCTCTTTTAACTTAGAGTACTGTACTATCCGATCTATCCAACCTCCTCCCTATATGACATCCTCCTAACCTACATTACTTCACCCACCACCTCCTACCCCTCCTACCTTATTTACTATCTGTGCACCTCTCACTTACTCCACTACTCTATCCTCTGCACCTCAAATACTACTATTCTACACATCTACCCTGATCTCATATTACTTCTTCCCACCTCACATAATTCCTTTTTACTTATTCCTATTATTCTATCTCCCTAACTCTGCTCAATCCTCTACCTATCCCACCCACAGCTACTATAACACCATCACTGCCATTCATCGTATTAGTCCTACAGACAACATCATACTCACACACATAAGAATGCACAGCCCTATAAAATGTTTCTCACATCCAAAACTATTCTATTTTTGCTCTCTCTATACCTCTGTCTCCTTGTACAACTAACATCTCATCACACAACCCACATACCTTACAAACCTACTTCTACAACAACCATACTTATACAATCTCTCCCCAGCTATTATTCAGTAGGGCCTACTTTATATGATACAGACTTAATCTTACAAATCAAACTAAAAATTCTCTCCTATCAAAACTACCACAACAAAACCTCAATTCTAAACAATCTCCTCAATATTAAAAAGAAACTGCAACCTGTAAATCTCCCCACCCACTGCAACCTAAGTCAATGCGGCAATATACATCCAAACCCTGCTCCCCCTCCAGCCTGTTATAACCCCCAACCTCCGTAAAGTCCTTAAACATCACCACCATCAATCTCCAAAGCATTATAAATAAAATACTACACCTACATGCCTGGTTAGACAAAAACAAACCAGACTTTAGTGCCATTACTGAGACAGGGTTAAAACCTTATATCAAAGATGCCAGATTGCTACCCCTTAATTACAACTGCCTCAAAATAGATAGGCAAGATAAAAAAGGGGTGGTATCACTTTGCTATACTCAAACACCTTCACTGTAGTTCAATACACAAAACCTGTCCCACAATTCTCAACAGCAGAGATACTAGTATCCTTTCTAAAAATGAATAAAAGTAAAAACCTTTGTATCATAGTCATATACATCCTCCCAGGCAACAACATTCCTATACTTGAAGACATTGTTGCTTTGTCAACTAATAACATTACAAATGAAATCATCATCCTAGGGGACGTTAACATTAACTGGCTTGATATTTCTAATCAGGACCCTTCCACCAGCATAAACCTATATAACTATATACAACTAATAACCAATATAACCAAGCCCAACAATAAAACAAGCAGTGGCTCAATTCTGGATTGGATACTCATCTCCATTCCTAATAAAATCTAATCATCCGGCATACTAACTAACAGTATTAGTAACCACTTACCAGCCTTTATAATTCGTAAGACCACCTCAGTCCTAAGCACACACCAAGTTAAGCAAGCCAGAGATTTATCACACTTCTCCCCCAACACCTTTAATGAAATTTTCCAAAGGATCAACTGGACCCCACTCAAATATCTCCCTCTCCATGAGGCTATTGAATTCTTCAATTCAACATTTCTTAGAATTTTAAATAGTTTAGACCCACCTTCACTAAAAAGAGTAAAAGCTAAACAGGCAACTTGGCTTGCCAAACACACAAAGCAAATTATGTCTGCTAGGGACAAAGCTCGGAAAACCAAGCAAAAAAATAAAAATCCTAATGACCTTATCCAATATAAACAATTATGCAACCAGACAAAATGACTACTGATTAAAAATAAAATGAACACTTCCTAAACATTCAAGACCAACACAAACTAAACCCAAAGAAAATTTGGAGCACAATCAATTCCCTACTCAATCCAAGTAAAAATAACAATCCTTGCCCTAATCCAGATAAAACTCCCACTGAGATAGCCTCGCACTTCAATTCATATTTTATCGACACCATAGCTAACCTCACCACTACCTTCCCACCTATAGACTCCTGCCCACCTGAACAACCCACTTCACACTCCTCTTCTTCTCCTCTATTCTCATTCTCACCGATACCAACTTCCACTATAAAAAACTACTTCATAAACTCTAACCTTGTACTAACACACCAGACACTTTACCTGCTGAATGTCTGCAACTATCTGCAAACTCCATTGCCTATCCTATCAGCATACTCCTCAATAGATCAATTCAGGAGTCCAGTATACCAAACATATGAAAGAAAGCATTTGTTCTTCCACTCCATAAAGGTGGCAACATCTCTACTAACTCTGATTTCTGACCCATTGCTATCCTCTCTCCCATCTGTAAAATATTAGAAAAATATATTCACACTCATCTTATTAACTATCTTGTCCAAAACCAGATACTTTCCCCCACACAGCACAGTTTCAGGCCAGATCATGGTACCTGCACTGTTCTCATATCCTTTATGGACACAGTAAACAGGGCTTGCGATACAGTCACATAGTCTCCTCACTCTCCCTTGACCTCTCTAAGGCTTTCGACACAGTTTCACATCCACGTCTGCTCACAATACTCACCAGCTTAGGTTTCTCACCCCATACCTTAAACTGGTTCTCAGACTTTCTCACCAATAGGCAACAATCCACCAAATGGCAACACTCCTTTTCACCTTTTCTCAACACAACCACAAATGTACCTCAAGGATCTATACTAGATCCCCTCTTTTCAGTAAATTCATTAACAACTTCCACACCACCCTTACCCATGGCACAGTTATCCAATATGCAGATGATTCTACAATAATCTGTACTGCCAAATCTATATCTGTGTTACAATGACTTACCCAAAATGTTTTCACTTCAACTGAAACTTGGATGTCAAACAACCATCTCGCTCTAAATCCCAATAAAAGCAAACTTTAAATAGCCCCCCACCCAAAAAAAAAACAGCTCTGAACAAGAATGATTTTTCTGTCCAATCCCATAATAATACTCATATTGAAATTGTTCCAAGTACCAAACTGCTAGGAGTTATTATTGATGAAAATCTAACATTCAACCTCCATATCCATAGCAACATCAAAAAAACACATAAAACATTAGGTATGCTCTATAGACACAAATACTACCTTAATATTACTGCTAAAAAAAGCTCTAGCATAATTCTTCCTGCTATCATCTCTACTATATGGTGCCCCAGTCCTCACCAATATCCAGTCCTCCATGAAAACCAAACTGGACTCATGTTACAACAAGATTGCCAAATTTGTAACAAATTCAAAAAACTTAGCACAACACTGCTTTTCTCTACAACAGATAAACTGGCTTGAACTCCCACACTACCTCATTTATTCACATTTAACCACTGCACATCAACTCGTATACAAGCCTTCAACTTGCCCCTCCCTCTCCTCCTTATTGACTACATACCTCCCTAATAGACCACTAAGATCCAAAAACGCAATGATGCTGAAAGATGAAAAACCTAACTTTGCAACTGGTCAAACAGTGTACTCTTTTACTGTCTCAAAACTATGGAATGCCCTCCCACCTTCTATCAGAACAATCAGTAATCCTGCTCTCTTTAAGAGGTTTCTCAGATCACACCCCTCTTCTCTCTGGCAACGAACTTGTGCCAAAATAGTACCTCTTCACACTTGATCCACTATATCCCTGTACAATATCACTACTTAGGATCTCTCTCTGACTTGCTGAATTCAACTGCTAATGCCTATAAAACTCCAACAAGTAACAATCAAATTTGCTACCGTACTTGGCTAACTCCATCCTCAATGAAAAGATTCTACACAATGTTGATGAGTAAAGTTTGTAAATACCTTGGATCATTGCATTTAATATTTATTTCCATGCACTGAAACTGTATATATATATATATATATATATATATATATATATATATATATATATATATATATATATAGTATATTGTGCTTTTTCTTGTATATAGCATCTGTATATATATATATATATATATATATATATATATATATATATATATATATATATATATATATATATATATATATATATATATATATATATATATACATAGTATATTGTGCTTTTTCTTGTATATAGTATTAATGTGTAGCTTTTCTACCTGGGTCTCTACTGAAATGGGCTCATCTAGGCCCAGTAGACTTTTCTGGTTAACCAATGCAATAAATAAATAAAATAAATAAATATACCCTTTCCCAAGTTTGTGTAATCTCAGAGTTAGAATATATAATTAGTAGGAGGTATTGTGGGGAGGGGGGGGTGGTGGTCAAGGCGGCTTGCCCTCTGCAGAAAACTTTGTTTTATAGTTGCACACTCTGTGGTTATGTTTCAGAGCGTGCACAATTAAATATCAACTTTGTTTTTTTTTTCGATTATTTTGTGTCGATGTTAACAACATCAACATCCAACTTCAAGATTTTGCAAACTTGGAGAACAGGAAGAAAGTAGGGGAAAATGTCACACTTCTCTGAGTCTTGCAACCTTGACAGGACACCAGTAATTTTTAGCTTTTACATTCTAAGCACTGATCACCTTTTTGGTGATAAATAGTAGAGCTTGCAGTCTTACGAATATAATGGAGAGTGTATCCACAATCTATACTAAATAACTGTCTTCTTTAAATCTTAATTTTCTCTCAATTCTTCAAACTCTTGAGTAAGCTTTTGACTGGAAGATAAAATGGGAAATACCAGATTTTCTAGCAAGCTACCACATCATGTAAAATAGTCATAACATAAAATTTATATTTCTACTTTTCCTGAGTATCCTACAGAAATCTTGACCTCCCTGAATATCCCAAGCAGATGTTATATTTTGATTGCCTGCAAAAGGTATGACATCATCACAAAATCATATCAGTTCAAGTAAAATATCTAAATTATGGTATGTTATTTGCATTTGTATCTAGGGGCAGATATATTCTAGCTATTATGACCAGCCAATGCTCAACTTTTTTTCATTGTCGTATACTGCAGTAGTAGATCAAGTAGACTTAATACTGAACTCATACTCAAATACTGTCAATAAAATTACCATTTCTTCCTTCAGCTCTGAATGGAAGCTGAGTAAAAACATTGATAAACAAATATCGCATGTAAGAGTATCAGATGAAGACACGGTTTTCTTATGTATATGGAAAATCTGTCTTTCTTATTGGGGTTCCACCACCATTTAATGTTCCAAGTAAATACTGTCATCTAATGAAAGTGTGAAGTATTTTAATTTGTATAATATTTATAAATCACAAAGCTTGACTGACATTTCCTAATAAGGATCCCATTTACATTAATGTCTTGCCCTGCTTGCTTTCAGAGCAGCAATAACACCTGCTTTTGTGGCACAAATGTGAAGAATTTTACTGTGATATGCTTGGGTGTTTGGGTGTACCCATCATCTGGATACTTTTCTGTGCCCCTTTCAATTGACATATTGACTTTGGGAACATCAGTCCAATCAGACAATAATACCCTTATAAAGACAACTGTGCTTCATTGTTCAGATCTCACTGGAACCTAATTAGCTGTATACATTTCCTTCTAGCACTGTCCTCTAAATCTGAAATCTTCATGTGTTGTATCCAGACCTGAGCATCATATAGATGAGTCCTGGATTCTTCTGCATTTCTCTTAGCACCATGTATACCATAGAAGCGAGTGGTGAAGACCATCTCTATATTGATTAACATTTTCCTGCAGTTTTGACATAATAATCCAGATTAAATTCAGTTTTATGCAGCATAGCAATTATTTGCAAAAGGCAAGACCATGAAGCCACATCCGTATTTAAGGCAGACATGCTGAACATATCTGTTACATATTTCTGGAGTCTGCTTACATCATCCCTGAAGTAATGTTACTAGCAAGAATCTGTCAGCATGTGACCTTAGTTTCCTCAGTTCTTTGTAACACTCCTTCATTCAGTTCTCATTCACAATGTCTGGAATACTCCAAATGATTAAAATCTGTTCAGTAGTTCAAGTGGAACTAATGAAATCCATGGGATTAGTGTACTTAAAAGGAAAATGAGGAGAAGGAGACCAAACTTCATTAGGTTATCTGGTATTTGCTTTTACTAGAAATCCACATTTTATGAAAAAAATTATTTGAGTTTTGATTTTCTGACTATTTACTGCTTCCTTCTGCCTTGGGTATTTCTTGTTTTGCTCTTTCTTGAATTCGTTATACTGCAGAACTGCCACATGTTTCCTCATGGCATTTCATTCCTCTTAATCTGAGAATATCGGTGATAATCCTTTTTTTCATGTGCATGTTTTTGTTTCATACAAAGCCTCCCTCATTCAGTGTTTTTCTCACCATTCATAAATTTAACTCTGCAGGTAATATGATTGTGAACTACATTATCCAGTTATTAATTATTTGAAAGTGGATGACACACTCTTGACCTGACACCATCTATCTCTTTCCATGTTGAAATTCCAGGTCTAGGACTATTCTTTATCAAAGAGATTGCCTAATTTTCTAAGGTCTGGATTTTCTAGGGAATCAAGAATGATTCCAGCAAATGGCTGCATTCAAGGTGTAACATGTAGCATATAGCACTACTATAACATGTGGCATCATCAAAGGTGTGCCATTTAATGCCTGGCACTGATACTAATATAGTAGCTGCAGAAATGTGCTGTTTAAAAGCTGGCACATTTACGTTCTGCTTCACCAGTACTTCCCTTTTCTTTGCAATCCTTAATACACAGTCTCTTACATTTTACTAATTATAAGGACATAGTTCTGTATGCAACACAAGCACATATCACACTGCCCTTAACAAACTGCTTTGAGTCCCCAGTGTGTTATACACTGTTTCTCTTCTTCCTTATGTTATTCCTTTTTGTCACTTGTCCTGTGGTTGTATTCCCTTCCATTACAAGGATCCTTAACTTTGTTTTTTTTCCTTTATAACTAGACTATCTTTTTTGTTAACTTCATACCCTGATATTTTTTCTTAGCATTCATAATTCTTTGCATGTTTATTCCACTGGCCAGAAAGTGTCACTGTTAAACCACAAAAGAAACAACTAGAGTTTCCACATGATTGTTTATAGTATAACAGAAAGCAAGGACAAATTTCTGCTGAACAGATTTTCTGTGCAGGCAAGCTCCCGCAGATTTTTGGACTATTAACTACTATCATGTCATGCTGCTTGGTGCTACAGAAATCATCTTATGTGTATTATGTATGTGGTTTTCTCAGGTATTGTTCTTGTCCACTGGAATACATTCTCTGAAATGCCATTATGTGATATGTGTAGCAGTCACACACTGTTCTGTAATTGCAGTCTGCTGCTATACATTTTAATAAGACCAAAAATACTTAGTTGTAATGAATTTGCATTAGTATTACATGAAAACCTGTACTGCCATGTATACATGGCATGTGTTTTTTTGTGTGTGTGTGTGTGTGTGTGTGTGTGTGTGTGTGTGTGTGTGTGTGTGTGTGTGTGTGTGTGTGTGTGTGTGTAAAATGGAAGTTATGGATAACATTTGTTTCATTTCATATTGCTGAAAATATAAAAATGGTTATATCTTAAATATATTGCTTGCACTAACACTCATAGAAATTATCTTAGGTACAGTAATGGAACCTATTCAATACAGTAGTGCCAAACAGAATTCCAGCAACAATTCTGTTTTCACCTCATGAACTTGTTTTAGTAGCAGAGGCATAGTCACAACCAATAGAATATAAAATGAATATCAGCAGTGACACCGTATGCTGTTAATACAAAGAAAATAAAACCAAAAAGCAAAAATGCTAATTTCCTTTTTGCCTCAGAACATGCTAGTACATATCAGCATCAAGTAGAAGCAAGTTATAAGACAGATTCTCTAGGGAGATTTATTACTGACAAAGAGGAATTTCTCTGCAGTTCAGTTAATGCAGATAACATGCATTGTTCCTTACTAAATAAGTCTAACAGTACCTCCACAGGGCATGAAGGTTTGGTTAAATGTGAGAATCTCAGCTCTGATAAGCTTTCTCATGTGAATGTCATGCTCACTTAAAGATAAATACAATGTGGGTACAGATATTAATATTTCTGTTTACAGAATTGGATAAAGCTTCCTGAACCTATATATGTATTCTGTATAGTTGTATAAAAAGTTATTAGACCGCTATGATAAAATCATAGCTGTTTTGAATTCCCACCTAACTAATGTGGGAATTAAAGACTCTTGCCCTTCATCCTACTCTTCATGGCTATACATTAATTTATTTCCTCTTGCATACACAGACACACACACACACCCAGACACAGACAGACTAACATATAGACAGACATACACACACTAGAAAACCTCATGATGAGAAGCAGAACTATGAATAATAAATGTCTACACATACTGTATTCCAAACAAACTAGTTGTACATTCTATAATAAAAATCAGTACTAGGAAGACAGAAAAGTTATCAAGAAGCTTGGCAGAAGTGCAAACAGATCAACAGAACTGAAAACTACAAACTGATAGTGCATCCAGAAAACTATAGAAAGATTACAAGGCTTTTGGCATGTTCATCGAAAACAAAAATGCAGAGGTTATACAGATTTAGTTGTGCAGTAATTATAGGACCTGACAACATGTATAGGCAATTTCCCAATTTCTCCATAGCCTGTTTGGTGACTAAGGGTCTTAAGACAAAACAACACTTGTCTCATGTTTACTGTCAAACACGTGATCCTTAAAGAAACAGATACAGTATGTGAGAGATATGCATACACAATGTCATGGAGGCAAAATTCTCATGTATAAGCACAGATACTATAAACTAGGTTGTCAAAATCAAACACACTACACCCAGCACATATAATACATACCACACACAGAGACCCTGTGCTGAAGCACATTAATGCAATCTTTCCAAACCTCAAAGACCTCCGAAATTTTCCAACTGCGAAGCTTATACTCAGGATGTCTGTGACTTAAACTGAACATGGCGGCGATACAGATATGTGTCCTAAAGACTGCCTCTCCTATGTAATAGGTTTCCCATCTATGTAAAGCTGAGTTTGTCTATTACCCAGTTTAAAAGAAACTTAGCCCTATGGGTGGGGAAAAGGAAATTACACTGGGCTTGGCACTCATGACCCTTATGGACAGAGGTAGCTTGTAAATGCCTGGCCTTCAATGTCCTGTTTAACTACAGACATGCTCTTTCGGGAAAACTTGGCTAGGCTTAGCAAGGACTCTGAGTCATTATCCCAATAACAATCTATGAATCTATGTGTATAAATTGACCACACTATGCATCGGACATAGGAAATCCAAGTAACAATGTACAAATGACAGGACACTGTTATCATCATTTGTACAGGTAGAGAAGGGAGCACATGTATGGATGTTTTCCATAGGGCAATGTGTGAGTGCTGAGAACAATCAAAAGCAAGACTACACTTATGTGTAGGCATTTTGAGTTTGACTTCCATAGGGAAATCTATGAGTGCTGAGAAAAATTAAAAGCAAGACTGCACTTTTGTCTAGGGGCTTTGAGTTTGGGGAGCATTAATTTAAAAGGCTTTGTGAAGGGCCAGTGGCACTGGATGTCTGCATGAATGAAGTACTAGGGGATAGGATGGTGTGGGTGTGAGTCTGCTGGGACACCCAATCAGAAGTTGTTCCTGCACTATAGTTTGATTTCCTGGACAGATCCAGAGCATACATGACAGAGGATTGAGGATATTGTACAAGCACTCACCCAGGACAGCTGCATACCATTATCCTGGATACATTTTCGACTGCTATGTAATTATGAATGATGTCTGTAACCAAGTATGCCACTGCTGTGACTGCAATGATCCCAGAGACATCCTGTCCTAGCCATAGTCATCTCCACTGCAAATATAGCTATGGAAGTGTTAGCACTGCATGATCATGGTCTAGGCCATCCATGGCTATGATGGCTACCCTTTATGGAGGTACTTGTGGAACAGCTTTGTGGTCAGTACTTGATGCACATCAGGAAAGCACAAGAGGACATGGCATGTTCTAATATAGGAGTCAGTAAAAAAATGAAAACCAAAAACTAGTACTCTTAAAACTTCATTGATGAGCTCAGTCACAATAATTTCCAAAAAATCATGAAACCCAGGCAGTGTTCCAAAGCAACAAGCCTTGATTTGTCACAGACAAGCAATTCGCAGTAACAAAAAATCAGAAATACTTTACAATGTCAGCTTTTATACACTTAGAAGTAGGTGTGGAAAATACATATAAGACAAGCACTCCAGGATGTCATGCTTAACACCTTGCATCAGTCTTAGCTATTCTGAAATTACCATGGTGCTACTAGCTTGTGACTCCATAATGGTCCTGTACATACATTGGGGCACAACAACTGACAAAGCAATTTCAGGGGTGATGTCTGTAACTATGTATTCAATTAGCAGCAGTACTCATACACCTGTGTATCTCTCTCACCCAGTGGGGCTACTGGCAGATTCTGACAACTGTCCTGTGGGGGTACCATACTCCCCTGATTGTGAGTATCCCCATTATCTGTCCTCCTTGTTTGGTATATGTTATCTGGGTGTCCACAGTAACACAGATTATATAAAAGGTCTGATTAGGAGATCCAGTGATTACATTCCATGAGTCTAACATGAACTCATGTGCACACAAACACATGCACACAGACACACACACACACACACACACACACACACACACACACACACACACACACACACACACACACACACACACACTCACTGTACCCCCTGACCATGCCAGCTCATTCTACCATCATCATCAAGGGTTAAAGCCTTCTAAGTTTAGGCAGTGGCAATGCCACAGTGGTGGTGCAAGAAAGAGAATCACCTGTGAACAAAGCAAAATATTATACTCCACGTATGTATAGCACCAGAAGCATACAGAAAAATCAAATGCAGTAATGCTAGTGGTTGTAAAGCACACATTTAAATAACTTACCTTGTGCAGGATACAGTCGATTGGTCCTGCAGAGGTCATGCCTGAAAAGATATTGCGGCTGAAATTAATGCTGTTGTTGCTCATGAACATATGAATAAAATAGACTGCCACAAGAACACTGACATTACAATTGTCACTGAAAGAAATGGTTGCCACATGCATATAGGTTAGCAGTAGGTAATTTGTTGGTTTCAGCCACAACTGATAGAGACAGAGGAGCTTCTACCACTGTCAGAGGCAGTGCCAACTCCACAAGATCCCAAAGTGTGATGCTGGACATTTGCACAGAGCTTAATCATGCACCATGAATATTTTATTTTATTTATTTATTTATTTATTTACTTATTAATGAGTCATGATAGGCTGCCTTTCAGAGGAGGCCCAGTGTCGTACAATATGATGCAATATGGTATAATGTGAAACAACAAATGTTAACTATCACATACAAAATATAAAAATTAGTATATAAACAAAAATAGATAAATCCTAGATATTATTATATTCCACAGAATTATATTTCCAGTTTTATCATGAAGCAATGATAATGATAGGAACTTAAAAATGGTTAATACACAGATGCAAAAGAATAGCTGTAGAGCATTACTGCAAGACAGCAGATTATTTGGTAAGATTTGGTAACATTTAAAACAGTGGTATTAGCATGGTGGTCATGACTGCCAAGACAACCCCTTACCACACTGTTGCCCTCAATGTCCATATTCTATGATGGTATCATGTGAGATATTTGTATTTGTTTGTCCAGGCAGTCTACCTAATGTCAGGTCCATAAAAGTACTGATAATTATCTTCCACACCATGACAGCCTTAACATTTCCACAGTGACACCAGTATTTCCTATTCTTGTTAAAAATACCTGACACTTATTAACACATGCTGTAGTTAGAAGCTATATAACATGCAAATGGTTTGACACAAAATGCTATTAGAAGATTAGCTTGAATGTCTTTACATGTAATGTACATACTTGTTGGCAGGTGTTTTTCATGTTAGGCTTCACAATTCTTCAGTGCATCAGTTGGTTTAGCATTGTTCTACCATTACTCTCCCCCCAATTCAAAATAACTCGTATATGTAATGTCAAATCTGATTTATTATGTAGTTAAGTAACACAGCAGCTAACAGTAGATATGTTAGAGGAAAGTGAAGCTGACAAAGTGACACTTACCATTTAGAAACTGTAATCCAGCTCTTCTAGGCACTCAGTAGTATATCCACCTGTTGCAGATTTACACCTTGCAGTTCTTTGAATTCTTCCATAATACAATAAGGCTTACTGCTTTCTGTCATAATTATATTACACAAATTTGTGTGCCTTCCCATGGAGATTATACCAGTAAGGGGTCAACTATTTACTCTTTCTGAATCACTTAATTTGCATGTTATGTTTACTGGTCAGACTTTGCAGAGTTTTACATGCTGTCTTACACATGCCTAGATACCTGCAGCATCACTGCGAAACCAACGTTTACCTTAGGGCTCAAAGTGGTCTGTATAATCCCACACCTTACCTATAGAAAATTAAGTCACTGTAGTGCATACATGACTTATAAGTAGAGGCATTGCCACCATGTTTAACAACTTAAGGTCCAATGTACAAGTTTTTGAATACAGTACAAGTATTTGACAATTCAACTATGGTTTGCACAACTGAGTTATGCCACATTACACATTAGTTAGTAAACATGATTACAGGTATGGCTGTGAAATTATAGCTATATTATTCTGCAACTTATTTGATAACAAACATTTCTTCTGAGAGCAAAGGAAATTCACATTTCATGTACAGAGATGGTGTATGTAGGAATCACAATATTCCTTTACTTCCTCCATCATGATTACAACCAACAGCTAAAGAAGGAGGGATATGAGGGCCTACAGTATAAAACATACTCCTGTTTCTCTATCAATAGCCCCAGAAGATATAATAGAAAATGCAAAGCTGCACAGGATTTGTATAGTGTACCTTACAAGGCACCGGTTTAAGAGCACCTACTTTATACCTATGAACCTACAGTACATTTAAATTTTGACACAGATATGGACAGGTGTCCATGTTGTAGTATGTCTTGTGAATCACTTGTCATGGCATAGATGTAGACTGCCATTGTAAAAGTTTTGTCCTTTACGTCCAATTCTGTGCTAAGTGTCTTAATTCAAAGGTAGACTGATGCTGTTACTATGTGTGTGCGTGAAAGGAAACCAGTAGGATTGTACAAGTAGCTCAATATGTTAAGGCATTGCTTTTTGAATTGCATGTGCTGATGTATGTGGGCTCATTTCCCACCCTCAGTTGCATATTCTCCCATCACTGGTAAGTGGAGTTGTGTTTTTGTTGTAGTCTTGAGGAGTCTATATTACTTTGTTGAAGATGAAATTCTTTGAACCTCCGTTCATCGAACATTATTCAGCAAGCATTCCCTTCAGTGAACATTCACATCAGTGAACGTTTTACACAGGGGAAAGGAGTTAGCTGGCCAGCAGTAGGAAATTTGCTTGTTTCAACCCTGTAGTGCAATCTTAGAGTTAGTATATATAAGTAGGGGGTTCTGGGGCACAGATCCCCAATTTGTGGGTTTGATATGCTACGCTGTATGTGAGACAGTCAGAGTGGTTGACAACTAACTCCATTCCCTATGTAAGAGGTTCACTGATGTGAATGTTCAATGAAAGGAACATTTGCTGAATAATATTTGATTAACTGAGGTTTGAAGAATTTAATTTTCGACAAAGTAATATAGATCCATCTTGAGAACAGTACTTAGAACTTCATAGGAAACAAAATGTGGATAAAATACTTTTTTATTGTATCAGTACTTTTCTGTCCCATCTTATGTCTCACTAGATTTGATTTACATACATTTAATTTATTTTTTATTTTGTTTTTCTCTGTTTGTCTTGCAATTCTATGCAACAGCATCGAGACCTTCAACCTATGCTCCAACAAGTGCTGTCAGCTCCCCACATGTGACACAGCCATCCATTCCATCTGCAAGTCAGTCTGTTAGGGTCACCTCTACATGTCAAACATTCGCTGCAAAAGATACAACAGTTCTCACTGACAACAGTAGCAGTGGGAGTGGCACCTTCATGACCCACCGGCAGTTGACGACATTGCTGGTGAGTTGACTGACAGATGATTAGATGCCCAAATTGGTCATCTGAATAACCCATAATAAATTAACAGATCCTGGTAAAAAGCTCCAAGTCCAAGAACACAACAGAAAAAAGCACTGGCACCAGCAGGAAGAGCAATATATCTTAAGTTTTTATTTCACAGAACTCCTGCTGGTATTGGTGATTTTTTTGTGGTGTGCTCTCAGACTTGGAGCTGTTTACCAGGGTCTGTTTTGCTTATTAGTGGTGTTTACCTTAGTTGCAGTCTTGTTTTTGATTTATCTGAAGAACCTCATCTAGAGGCCCATTGAGTTGTGTCTCTGCCACATACTGGTTCCAACATCTGAGGAAAGCCCTAGGGGTGAGGGGAGCCCAGTGTAGCATTTACACTCCCACTAGGTTGTGGTTGGCAGGGATGTCAGCTGTTCAAGTCCATCTTATCTGCCATCATGGTATTACCCTCCTTTTTTTTCTGTGCTTGCCCTTACAAATTGTCTAATTCCCCTGAACACAACTAGTTACAATATGTTTGTTTGATGTTTCCATCTTCCTTGTGCTCCCCCTTCTTCATTATGTCAGCACCTTCCCTGTCAGTCTTGTCTGTCTTTTGTTTGCCCCTGTAACCAATCATAACCCTCTTACCTTCCTTTTACTTTTCAATTTTCTTGTCAATAAACCTGTCAGTTGGATAGCATTTGGAAGAACACCCTTGATTTGGTCTACAACGTCTATTCTATGCCTGCTAAAACTAGAAATTATTTTCTATATTAAGGTCACAGGGCCAGCATTTAAAATCTGTAACTATATTTTGGGCTTTACCATGACTGTTTTTGGCATCATCCTTAACTATGTAGGTGAAATTATCATAAATATCTATCTATATATATATATATATATATATATATATATATATATATATATATATATATATATATATATATACTTAAAATGAGTACCTGACTCGCAATAATATTTTATCACACAATCCCCACATCTACACAGGTTGTTCAGTAGGTCTTCACCTTATTTTATGCCCTCTGCTTGCTTCCTCTTTTTGATTACTTTCCTATAATGTCATTTGTACTCTTCTACATAACTTCTTGCCACTTCTTTGCAATTGTGATCTTCCAGAGCTTCTGAAAGTCATGTACACACAAAATGACCACTGCTTTTCTTCATCTTTCTCTATGACTCTGTTGCAGTCACAAGCAGGCTACTTAATAAGTTACCCTTCCTGCACTGATTTTCCCACTTTTGACTGCTAACGAGCTTCAGGCCTCACTGTGCAAACAAGGTAAGCAGCAGCAGGCTGGCTGTGTATGCTCCTAACATGTTCTTGAATCTCAGGGTTTTTTATGTTGTATGCTCTTACTTCATCTCTCTTGTTCTTATGCAGTGGTTTATCATAGCCTGCCTGAATGCAAATCTAAACACAAGGTACAATCAAATAATTTGTTTTCTTTTTTTTTATATTACATTTAAAGGAAAAGCCAGACCCTCCCACTTCCCCCCCCCCCCCCGCAAATCCACAACTCCTGGGACTCATCCTACTCCTCCCACCTCAAGGCCCACCCACCTTAACAAGTCTAACACCAAACCTCCTCCCCCTGCAAATCCACAACTCCCGTCACTCACCCTACTACTCCTCCCACCTCAAGGCCATCCACCTTATCAAGTCTAACACCAAACCTCCTTCCCCTCTTCATATCCTATCCCTACCACCAGCATGGCTAAATACATATATTTCATGGCCCCTCTTACAACAATACTACTCTTCACCATCTATTTCTTAACTAAGTATGAAAATCAATCCTTGGTAGGAATCCCCTTCCACAAGGGCCACACTAACTCCCAATACCATCTATATGTCGTTCCTATTACACCTCCACTCTACCAAGACAAGACAATGTCCCCCAAAGTAGTCCATCTCACACTCCACCACCCCAAAACTGCAACTAACATAACCAACCTCAAATTGCTATTTAAATTACAAAGATTTCTAGTTTACCTGAAAACTAGAATAATCATTGATGGTGACATCCATCCTAACCCAGGCCCCCCTATAATCTCAAACCCAAACCCCTCTAACTTAATCTATAAACCGTTTGACTCCTTGCTAATACTGCATCTAAACCTTAGAAGCATTAACAATAAAATTCACATCTTACATGCAATGATAGCTACTCATTCACCTGACATTATGTGTTTAACTGAAACCTGGTTAAAACTCTCCACTAAGGATCAAGAGATCCTTCCACCTGGTTATAATATCTTCAGGGCAGATTGTTTAAAGAAAAAAGGTGGAGGAATAGCTGTTATGTTCAAAAATACCTTAAATATCCATAGGAATACAGTACAACCTCCTACAATCTGCAACCTAGAACTAATTGCCCTAAAAATTTGCCTTAACACTCAAAAATGCCTTAACCTCTTAGTCACCTATATCCCACTGGGGAAGAATATAGAAAACTTAGAGCAAATCTTGTGCTGGTCAGCCACCAACTACCCACAAGAAACCATAGTACTTGGGGACGTTAATATTGACTGGTCTCTCTGCTCCACCCATACAACCCCACAACCCATTAACTTATATGGTTTTTACCAACATATCCTAACCCCAACCAGAACAGGCAATTCTCTCCAAAAAGAAAGCACTATTGACTGGATCCTTACCAACAGGGACTCAAGCAACTACACTACTGGCACCCTTCCCAATGACCTCAGTGACCACCTCATAACTTATATTATTAAACACAAATGCCCTACTTCCAACCCTCCTGTATATAGACTAATCAGAAACAAAAATAAATTTATCCCTCAACAATTTCTAGATGAACTAAAATGCTGTAACTGGACCTTATTAAGAACTCTGCCCCTCCAGGAGAGTGTGACCTACTTTAACAACACATTCCTAAAGATACTTGACTCACATGCCCCTCCTAGACAAATTAGATCCAAAATACGCATAGCTCCTTTGGCTTACTAGAGAAACAAAAATTAAAATTAAACTCCGTAACCAAGCCTGGGTCAAATGGAGAGCAACAAAAACCCCTCAAGATTGAACCAAATTTCAACAGCTAAGAAACACAACCAAATCAGCCGTTACCTTAGACAAAAAACAATACTTCTGCCACCTCCAGCAGAAACACAAGAATAACCCAAAGAAATTCTGGGCTAGTTTCAACAACCTCCAGCACCCAGGAAAAACTACTACCCCAACCGCCGAAAAGCTCATTGAGCAAGGGCCGGAAGAAATAGCCAATTCCTTTAACTCTTACTTCACCGAGACAATCCAAAACCTTGCCAGTCAACTAACCTCCTCTCCCCCATCTGCCACACAACCCCAAGTTGAGACCCCTACCCAATTCACTTTTAAACCTGTCTCCACATCATACATATATTCTCTCTTAAAAAAACTTAAACCAACCACTCTAGCAGCTGATCACCTCCCAGCAGAATTCTTACAAATAGCGGCTGAAGGTATTGCATACCCTATATCCATCCTTATCAACAGAACCATTACCGAAGTTAGTATTCCCACTGTATGGAAGATATCCTACATCATCCCACTTCACAAAGGAGGCACCTCCATGGAAATCTCAAACTATAGACCAATAGCTATACTGTCCCCAATAGCAAAAATTATGGAAAGATGTATCCACAAACAACTTCTTCACTACCTAACGTGCAATCATCTCCTATCCAACACCCAACATGGCTTTCGCCCCACCATAGTACAACCACTGCCCTCCTTTCCTTTGTCGACTCCATTAATAACAATCGCAATAGTAAACTTATATCCTCCGCCCTCTTTCTTGATCTGTCAAAAGCTTTTGACATGGTCAACCACCAGCTCCTACTGTCCACCCTTGAATCCTTGCATCTGGACACCCCAGCTCTAACATGGTTCAAAATGTACCTAGCTGATAGGAAACAGGCTGTCCTATGGCAAAATAGACTATCAGACCTCCTTCCCAACACCATTGGTGTCCCTCAAGGCTCAATACTTGGACCACTTCTGTTTTCCATCTTCATTAATGACCTTCACTCAGTTATCCCTCAATCCACCTGCATACAATACGCTGGCGACTCCACCTTAATCTGCTCTGATGCCTCCCTCTTCAACCTCCAAACCACCACTCAACTCTGCTTTTCTCTAGTTGAAAAATGGTTTACCGACCTCAAACTCCTACTCAACCCAACCAAAACCAAATTACTATTATTTTTCCCAATGTCTTCTCTACCCCAGTTAAAGAACTCCCAAACACAGATAGTAATGCCTTCTGTATCAAATCCAACAATGGGACTATCATAACCCCTGTCACCAATACCAAATTACTAGGAGTAACTATTGACCATAAGCTCAAATTTGACATACACATCACCCAAACAGTTAAATCTGTTAACAAAAAACTTGGATCCATGTACAGAATAAAAAATTTTCTTACTCCGACTGCTAAACTTACCATAGCCTGCACACATCTCCTCTCTACACTCCTCTATGCCTCCCCAGTCCTTTCTTTCCTCCATAAACATGAACTAAACATGCTCTCCCTGGCCTACCACCACATTACTAGATTTATAACAGGTTCTCCATATTGCACCCACCATTGTCATAACCTGAGGCAACTTGGGTGGTTGGAACTGCCCAATCTTCTCAAACTAAACCAACTCTCTGAAGCATGGAAAATAATTAACCAACCAGACAGAACCCCCGCTCTGTGTAGCATACTGATCCCATACACTAACCTAAATAGTCTCCGATCTTCCAACAGCACCCAGATCCTAACCATTAAAGCCAATAATTCTGGTGGCGATGCCCTCTTCGCCAACTCCATTGGCAAGCCATGGAACGCCCTCCCAATCTACCTCAGAAATACTACCTCTCACAAACAGTTCAAAAAGAACCTTAAAGAATATCTCAAGACACTATGGCTATGCCCATGTCCTGAACCTGATTAAGCTAATATTTCATACCTTCACACCAAATCAATCCAGTCCTCATCTCCTAATTCTTGTTCCCTTATCACTTATCTGGAAATACATTTTTACCACAAATATAAGATGGTGACTCTTGAAATTGATATACTCTATTAGTATATTATATTTCCCGTTCATGTTTTACCAGATGATTGATCTTTGTCTCATTATACTTCTATGTAAATTGACTTTTTTTTACTAACCTTGTAAATGTACAACGTCTACTTATTTATACTTTTTGTAACTTGCATTGTTATAACCTGGATTTTTTTATATAACTTGTTTTGAGATTTTGTGTTTTAAGATTATGATTGGAGCTTTTCTCCTCGGGCCTCTACTGAAAAAGGATATGCATCCAGTTGGACCAGCCCGGTTAACAAATGTAAAATAAAATAAAATAAATAAATAAATAATTTATCTTTGGCCACTAATTACTATTGTACATGTATCAGACCTGTGAACTTACTTAAACAACTGCCCATTTGATGCCAGCACATATTATGCCTAATTAACAATGGATGGATAGCACAATGTGCAAAACAAATATGTACTGCTATACTTGCATGCTGTATAAATAGTATCAAATGTATCAAATGCATTTTGTCATAAACATTATTACTGTATTTATGCAAGTTCCATGATACATGTTCAGTCATATGTAATTAACTATATTATTTTGGTCCTTATTTTAACAATTACTACTTCTGTAGTTTGCTGGTATGTTTAAGTCAAAAGAGTCAAGGTTCATTGCATGTGCCATATACTCTGTCTCTTTACATCTCTACAAAGGAAAACATTCTTAGATTTAAACTCTCTTGCTAAGATGCTACTGAAATTATGCCCTTGCTTAACCTTTGTCTTCCAGGTCTCAAAACAAAATGTGAGTATGCTCCTTGGACTGTCACTAGGCTGGAGAGGAATCCAAGGGGTGCCCACCTTCTGATGTCTCACCATAAATGCCTAGGCACCAGTCATAGGCAAGGTATACCTGGCTCTAAATTTCTTTTTTTTTTTTTTTTGCTTTGGCATTGGAAAGACCTACTGTTACATTTTGCAGTGAATCGTAGCTCTACATGTTCTGTTGTATTTTCATGTGCAAAAACTGCTTGCAACTGCCAGGAAGAACATGTTTCATCAGAAGGGAGTATAAGCATTGTGAAGATTAAAGTAATCCAAAAGTTACTTAGTGCATGGTAGACTTGAAAAGGACTACAGGTGGGCTGCCTATTCGCAATTATTAATTTCTATAAAAACCCTTATAGACAGAAATCTTGTACAAAAAATCACTTATGTCCTACTTCAGCTTCCATCTTATAGAATATTTTTAAGACACTCTCCTTGTCTACCTATCACATGCAGGCTCTGTTGATGTAGTTTTTATGTTTATAAGAAAGACAACATTCTGTTAAAGAAAAAAAAGTCACCTGGGAATATATCATGTATGGGCAGAGATAAATCTTTGGCTGCTGGAATGACTTCCTCCACTGACACAAGGCAGAGTTGAATCCTTCTCACCCACTACTTCTGCCTTCTGCACTAATAGCCGATTTATACCTACCTGAATTCTCATCATATGCACCAAGCAGGTTGTCAGATACTAGGCATTATTCACATCCTTCCAGAAGCAATATGAAGGTATATGAAGGTAATTTCTATCATCTTAACTTGATGCGTTTCATATTCTTGAATTTGTAGCCTATTTCATTTGACATAACCTCCAACAGAACAGCTCTAGCTGGCAATCTTTATAATACATAGTCCAAAATAAATGTCAGCATTATCAATCATACATTATAATCAGCTGTCCATTAAGTCTAGCATCACTTTCTTCACATTAAAATAATATCTTCTTCTCCTCCCCTTAAAAAAAAAAGCACTTCTTCAGTGTGTGTTTAGCTTTTATACATACAACAAGCATATACAGCGAGACATCAGTAGTCTCAACAATCCTTTTATTTACACCCCCATTTTCTCTCTATACATATACCAGCTGGCACTGTCATTGCTCTCTTTGACTCCCTCACTAATCTGCCACAAACCACACTTCATTACACTTCCAACCACATTCTAATGGAAAATGTACCCTCTCTTTTTATACACTGTGCCATGACAGCTGTCAACCTGCATTTGTACACGTCAGTGTATACTCTCCAGCCATATATACTTCTTTTCTCCCTTTCTCACACCCTAAAACAAGATATGAATATGACATCTCATCCAGTCTGTATTTAATCATTCCTCACCTTAACTTTATGCCTCATAATATGTTGCTTTATCCTTGCACATACCCTTTTTCATAGTAATTTCTTGATCTGTTTCAACTCTTACATTATGTTTCACATTATTAAATATATAACAAAAACAAAGACCACACCGGTACTACGGAAACTAGACCCAGCTATCGCAATGGATAAAAGATAAATGCAAAAAACAAACACCACCATGCGCTGGGTCTGACGGCTGATAGAATATAGACTCCTCAAGCACTAAAATGCAGGAAATCAGTTCAAAACAGTTCAAAACACGATCACCAACTGTAGTATAAAATCCAAGCAGTTTATTGGTATAAAACTGTTAGCGCTTTCACCCTTAGGCTTCTTCAGACAGTTACAAAAGAAAAGCATGCCTATTCCAATTTAAATACTGGAGCACTGTTGTTGATAGGTTAAACCCAAACACATGTCAAACACTAATTACTATACATCTAAATGACTGCTCAATGTATATTAAAGACACAGTACTTCAAATTCAACAAGGCTAACAAGCGCTGAATGTTAAAAGCAAAAATAAAAATGATAAAAACATTATACAACATATAAGAACTGTCACATGGACAGTATTTACATATATCATCATCAAAAACATCAAATACATCATCAAAAACATTATGGTCTAAAACATCTCCTTTTCCTTAACACAGGGATTATATTGACCTTATCATTAAGTCCTGGGAACTTATCTGCCCTACATCTGATGATCCATTGCATCTCTCTCTCTAAGGTATAATTAATAATGTCCCCCCCTCTCTTACTAGGGCATACTACCTCTATAACACAAAATGAGAAAGTATGCTGCGGGCCAGTAACTATAACATGTCTGGCTAAGGCATTCGTGGTGTTGGCTATCCTGATCTGATACATATGTTCCCTCACCCGCTCCCTCAAGGTCCTATTAGTTTTGCCTATATAGAACGAGGTGCAGGCGGAGCACCTAGCCAAATAGACTACATTAGAATCTAAGCAATTGGTACCTGTAGAAAACTTGAACTCATAATTGGTAACAGGATGGGTGAATGAATCCCTAGTATCTATAAACCCACACTGTTTACAATTACCACATGGGTGTGTATTCCATGTTGATCCATTTATACGTCCTACAACTGGTGGTACAGGCCTATGGCATAGCATACTCTTGAGGTTGGGTTTATTCTTATAGCTAATAGAAGGTTTCAAACCCACAATTCCCTTGACCACAGGATCCAGAGTCAAGATCTCCCATCTATCTTCCATAAACCTCCTAATAGACCTGGCATCCTTAGTATAACAAAGGGGGGCTCTAACGATACCTTATGGGAGCCCATTGCCTATAGGAACAGCATCATCGACTGCCCCTAATTCTGAAAAATAGGGTCTGGCCACAGTACTACGTAACAAATACACCTCTATTTTCATCCTATTAAAAGCAACTGAGTCATAACCTCGGGACAGGAACATCTCTCCCATTTTCTTTAACTCTCGGGAGTAACCCATATCAGAGGGATTCAACCTTGAAGCCCTCATGATTTGTCCTTTCATGACATTTTCAAACACATAGCTAGGATGCATACTACTCCTATGCAGGAGTGCGTTCCGATAGCATGGTTTCCTATGTATAGAAGTATTAATCAGTCCACCTGGCAGTCTACGAATATCCACATCTAAGAAAGAGATAACATCCTCTGAGTAGCCAAGTGTGAACTTCAAAAATCCAGTGGAGTGGTTAACATTATGAACAAATAACAACAATTCCTCTAGAGAACCACACCAAACGAGGAAGAGGTCATCTACAAATCTCCTATAAAACTTCACATGGTCTCTAAAACCACTAGAACCAAACAAATACTGATCCTCCCACTCTGCCATAACTATGTTGGCGTAGCTATTGGCACATGAAGTGCCCATAGCTACGCCATCATTCTGAGTACATATCCTCACCAAACATAAACACATTATTGGTGAGTACAGTTTCCAAAACAAAGATAGTAAATCTATAAACCTGTTCGTGTAACTAGAGTTCTTATGTAAGTGGTTAAGATAGAACTGGACCCCTACCTCATTGGGTATAACGGTAAACAAACTCACCACATCGAGCGTTACCATTAGAAACTTATTATTAGGTTCCACATCCTTCATAAAATCATACAAATCTATCAGAAACTGTTTGCTATCTTTAAGAATATGGACACACTTATCTACCAATGGTCTAGAGTAGTATTCTATGTAAATGGACATCGGTTCGGTCAACCATCCCTGCCCAGAGACAATAGGTCTCATTGGAGGTGGATCTATAGACTTATGTACCTTGGGTAACCCTTGTATTATGGGTATACGTGGATTCTTCACCTTCAAATAATTATAAAGCTCATCTGTGATGTCATAGTTCAAAACCATGTCATCCAACATCCCATAAACTGCAAACACCTTCTTTGTCACCAACATCATATCAACCTTCATATAAAATGAATCTGTGGTCAGTAGTGTTTGCATACAATACACGTATGCCTCTGTATCCATCAATACAATAGGACCACCCTTATCTACATGTTAGCATGTTTGAAAGACGCCTTTTAGAATTGAAGAAAGGCAAAATCCTTAGGGACCTAAAAGATTTCCACAGTAATCATGTTTTTACTTGGCCTAGAACTGTTGCCAATGAACGAACTGTCGCTAATGAACGACCTGTTAACAGGAGGAATGCTGTTTCTTTTAATAGGAATAGGAGTGATAATATGAATGATGAGAATGTGATAAGTAATACTGTCAGACCAAATGTTGTTCTTGAAATACCTGTTGTCACTGAGGCGCAGGCTTCAGGCACCTCTAGTGCTAATGTTTTAGTTAATGCCTCAGTTTCTCCAACAGTTGTGGATGTTACAACAGCACCGTCAGATGCTGCTGTTGATAGTAGTACTGAGAAGGTAGTGGTGCAAACAGTTGGGGTTACTGTACAGTCTCAGAATAATGATGTAGTGGTCAGGAGGAGAGCTTCCAATATGGTGAATTCTCTTAGTTTAGAGAATAATACTGAATCCACTTTTCACCCTTTCCCCATAGCACAAGATCACTGACTAGGGAGGGGGAGGTCCCTGAGCCATGGACGGCACAAGAGGAAAGGGTCAGCGAACGAAGTACTGGGTCCCACACTAAAAAAGATGTGGGAAAAGAACACAGCACGCTAGTAATTAACCTAGCTAGGAGAGTGTTAACACAGTATGAGTATGAGGTACTGAATAGGGGCCTCAATTTTATACCTACCAAATGTGGGGATTTAGTGGAATCAATAGTAGATTTGAAAACTTTTGTAAGGAATGTACAACTCAAAGTAGATTTCCAATCATCCCATGAAGAGGTGAGAGAAGTGAGATTTAAAGAGAACAGTGTGTATCAACCACAGTTACACCCTTTGTTAGACACCTACTCACGCCTGGTTGAGAATGATATCTATCAGTATTTTACTACTAACAGACGCTGTAGGTACTCGTCTAATTTGAGTATGAAGCAGTGACAGGCCTTAGAGAATTTAAAACATGACCCTGAAATTGTTATTAGACCGGCAGATAAGGGTGGTCCTATTGTATTGATGGATACAGAGGCATACGTGTATTGTATGCAAACACTACTGACCACAGATTCATTTTATACGAAGGTTGATATGATGTTGGTGACAGAGAAGGTGTTTGCAGTTTATGGGATGTTGGATGACATGGTTTTGAACTATGACATCACAGATGAGCTTTATAATTATTTGAAGGTGAAGAATCCATGTATACCCATAATACAAGGGTTACCCAAGGTACATAAGTCTATAAATCCACCTCCAATGAGACCTATTGTCTCGGGGCAGGGATGGTTGACCAAACCGATGTCCATTTACATAGAATACTACTCTAGACCATTGGTAGATAAGTGTGTCCATATTCTTAAAGATAGCAAACAGTTTCTGATAGATTTGTATGATTTTATGAAGGATGTGGAACCTAATAATAAGTTTCTAATGGTAACGCTCGATGTGGTGAGTTTGTTTACCGTTATACCCAATGAGGTAGGGGTCCAGTTCTATCTTAACCACTTACATAAGAACTCTAGTTACACGAACTGGTTTATAGATTTACTATCTTTGTTTTTGGAAACTGTACTCACCAATAATGTGTTTATGTTTGGTGAGGATATGTACCTGCAGAATGATGGCGTAGCTATGGGCACTTCATGTGCCAATAGCTACGCCAACATAGTTATGGCAGAGTGGGAGGATCAGTATTTGTTTGGTTCTAGTGGTTTTAGAGACCATGTGAAGTTTTATAGGAGATTTGTAGATGACCTCTTCCTCGTTTGGTGTGGTTCTCTAGAGGAATTGTTGTTATTTGTTCATAATGTTAACCACTCCACTGGATTTTTGGAAGTTCACACTTGGCTACTCAGAGGATGTTATCTCTTTCTTAGATGTGGATATTCGTACACTGCCAGGTGGACTGATTAATACTTCTATACATAGGAAACCATGCTATTGGAACGCACTCCTGCATAGGAGTAGTATGCATCCTAGCTATGTGTTTGAAAATGTCATGAAAGGACAAATCATGAGGGCTTCAAGGTTGAATCCCTCTGATATGGGTTACTCCCGAGAGTTAAAGAAAATGGGAGAGATGTTCCTGTCCCGAGGTTATGACTCAGTTGCTTTTAATAGGATGAAAATAGAGGTGGATTTGTTACGTAGTACTGTGGCCAGACCCTATTTTTCAGAATTAGGGGCAGTCGATGATGCTGTTCCTATAGGCAATGGGCTCCCACAAGGTATCGTTAGAGCCCCCCTTTGTTATACTAAGGATGCCAGGTCTATTAGGAGGTTTATGGAAGATAGATGGGAGATCTTGACTCTGGATCCTGTGGTCAAGGGAATTGTGGGTTTGAAACCTTCTATTAGCTATAAGAATAAACCCAACCTCAAGAGTATGCTATGTCATAGGCCTGTACCACCAGTTGTAGGACGTATAAATTGATCAACATGGAATACACACCCATGTGGTAATTGTAACCAGTGTGGGTTTATAGATACTAGGGATTCATTCACCCATCCTGTTACCAATTATGAGTTCAAGTTTTCTACAGGTACCAATTGCTTAGATTCTAATGTAGTCTATTTGGCTAGGTGCTCCTGCACCTCGTTCTATATAGGCAAAACTAATAGGACCTTGAGGGAGCGGGTGAGGAACATATGTATCAGATCAGGATAGCCAACACCACGAATGCCTTAGCCAGACATGTTATAGTTACTGGCCCGCAGCATACTTTCTCATTTTGTGTTATAGAGGTAGTATGTCCTAGTAAGAGAGGGGGGGACATTATTAATTATACCTTAGAGAGAGAGATGCAATGGATCATCAGATGTAGGGCAGATAAGTTCCCAGGACTTAATGATAAGGTCAATATAACCCCTGTGTTAAGGAAAAGGAGATGTTTTAGACCATAATGTTTTTGATGATGTATTTGATGATTTTGATGATGATATATGTAAATGCTGTCCATATGACAGTTCTTATATGTTGTATAATGTTTTTATCATTTTTATTTTTGCTTTTAACATTCAGCGCTTGTTAGCCTTGTTGAATTTGAAGTACTGTGTCTTTAATATACATTGAGCAGTCATTTAGATGTATAGTAATTAGTGTTTGACATGCGTTTGGGTTTAACCTATCAACAACAGTGCTCCAGTATTTAAATTGGAATAGGCATGCTTTTCTTTTGTAACTGTCTGAAGAAGCCTAAGGGTGAAAGCGCTAACAGTTTTATACCAATAAACTGCTTGGATTTTATACTACAGTTGGTGATCGTGTTTTGAACTGTTTTGAACTGATTTCCTGCATTTTAGTGCTTGAGGAGTCTATATTCTATCAGCCGTCAGACCCAGCGCATGGTGGTGTTTGTTTTATGTTTCACATTATATCCTTGGTCTATTTCTTCAACATGAATGGAGTCACATAGTCCTCCCAAGTAGCAGATTAAGTGTACCTTTGGTCCCGAGCAGTATTCAAGCCATGACCTCCACCTCTACCCTTACATTCATTTTTTTACTACAAATAAATTCTTATGTTCTTTTGGATGCAGTTTCTGATTTAAGACCTTTTGAACTTCTATTATTATAATCTACTAATATTCATATTCATCAGATACAGCCACTTGACTCTGTATATCTCAAATGCCCGACTGGAATAAAGAAAATAGCTGCAGTAAATTATCCCAGCTTGCTTTATACAACTGTATACTAGTCCTGCAAAATCAAAGTAATAACTGATTAATTTGGCCATGACAGTCAGGGTTTGTCATTCTTATCCACATTCACACCCCATCCGAGGTGTAGCTAACTATTTTTGTGCCTGGTATTGTCCCCTTATCTGGTACTCCCTCATCTTTAAGTTCAGGGCCAAAAATCTTCTCTCCATTATCTTCAGGAGTAAAAAAAGCTTTTCTTTCTCCTTTTCAACAGTAGTAAATTGCTCGCTACATATTTACTAAGCAGCTGCTAATGTTTATGCCACATCCAGAGTGGTACAGTACTTCAGTTCTGACCACAAATGCACTACTGGCATTTAATTCCAAATGGCCATATGCACTGAAGACTGATCAGGATCTACCAATCATGCTGCCAATTTATTGTGTTGCGGAGGCTGCCCCATTTACCCCCCCCCCCCAGCTACACATCTGGTCAATAAACCCAGTAATAAGAGTCTCATTATTGACTGTGAATCTGGTTGTTGTAAAATTAAATGCATAATGAATTATGGAGACAAAAACGTAGTTCAAGGTTGTTCAAACAAACACACATTAGCCCAAGTATTTCAACTTATTTTACACAAATACACATTAATCCTGTGAAGCTCGATGACTAGTGGTGCAAACAGAGGGTAAACCGATTTCATCTACAAAGAACCCAACCCCCCACCCAGTATTTATAGTCACTTTGTTGTATGCACTTTTTCTGAATGCAATAAAAAAATAATACCTCTCAACCTCTCGGTCCAACAATCAGTTTCAAAGCCACAAAATAATGAGAGGCAAAGGCCTAAAATCAGGGACAGATTTTAAATATTGCTTTTATGTACTTACAATGTTGGTAAACCACCAGTTTTTCAATTAACATGGATTTTCTGAAGGAAATGAACATCTCAAATGTACATTCTGTGAAATCATTGACAGTTTAAGGTTTGTTCTACACAAACCACTGCCAAGAATAAATATTTCAACTTATTTTATGCAAATACACACTAGTCCTATAAAGATAGATTTTGAACTGTATAAATAACAAGGGGGTAAGTTGCATTCATCCACAGTCAGCTCCCCATTATTTAAAGATTTCAGTCCTCAATGAGTTTCCAGTAAACTATACATATTATGAAGAATAGAAAAGAAACATGATGAAAACTCCAGGATAGTCTGTACAATCAGGAATAACTTTAACTTTTGTTCATACAAACAGATGTCCGAGAATAACTGTTCTAATTTACTTCAGACAAATGCACATTAGATTTAAATTCAGACTTTAAAATGAGCAAATGACAAGTTGCTTTCATCCACAGTTAGCCATGGACTTATTTATTGATAGCAACATCACACAGCTGCCAATATCATGTTGCCTGACAGCATGCAAAAAAAAATACAGCTTTCTTACCTCATATTGCCACTACTCTTTCAAACTGATAGTCTGCATCCCTCTTTTATACCATTTAATAATCACAGGCTTTTTCCTCACTGCCAACTCAATGAATCATGAGACAATGAACAAAAAATTGCAGTGCTTTATACATGCCTGTGGATTCATTAAAAGGCCTCATAGAAGCCATACACTTTGTGCTAAAAAAGCAGTTCTCCCATAGCATGCCCATTTGTTATTCAGAGAAATGTTAGCTGTGATGAAGTATCATTATAAGCTAATCTGCATGTCTGTGATTTGTATTTACTACCTCAACATGCAGATCATTGTTGATCTGCTTGTCATGGTAATAAACCGCTGCTCATACAGGTGGTGGCATTCCCCCATCCCAGTCACTCCCCTTCACAAACAAGTACATGCAACAGAAACACATATCACAGTCCCAATACCTGACCTCCTGTGTCCCTCCCTGTAACAGTTGACATGCCATTACAGCACATATTTATTAGGCCTTAGTGGTCTAGAGCTTTCCTGCCCCATCCAATACCTGTATTGATCTTAGTGCCAATGTGAAACTTTGCACCTTGATTCATCTTTGGCATCTAGTGGCCCTTCCACTACCTGATCCCTGTTGTGATGTTGGTGCCATTACAGCATTGAAAAACATGCTATGCCTAGTGTATAGTGGTCCCCACTTCCCAAGAACTCCATATCACAGTTCTAGTTTGTAGCTGAACATAGCCTTTTGGCTGTGTTCAATACCACAACATAGTAAAGATGACTGTTCTGATCTAACATGCATTTTGTGAGTCATTTGGCCATGTAGATGCCTTCTTGGAGGTAGTTCAGGGGAGACAGCATATGGCTAATTAGCATATAGTTCTCCCCCAAAATGCATCATTAACATTCAGCACAGTCATGCACCAGCTCTTTGTGATGCTGCATGTCTTCATGTTAGAGGATTGTGCAACATTGTGTTAGAAAGGTTGCCGAATTGGGAAAGGGTACTGCGAAGTATACACCTCAGTGTACACATTACAGTTCCTTAATGTACCCTGCTCAGGATTGCTGTGCACCATTCATTTATTTAATTATTATTAAGCAAAGAAACACTTCTTTTCTAAAATTAAATGAAGTGCCCTGAGGTGAGCAGTGTCACTGACCCATGTTGCATGTGTGTATATAGCAGACACTATGACTTCTCAACCTGCAGATATCAAAAATGGGTGCAAAGCTTCTTGAAAACAGACACATCTGGCCAAAAATCTGGATATATAACTAGCATACGGTCTGCATATTAAACAGCATACACCTCTTCCCATTGCCAGTAAGATTATATGATACTACTCTGAACACAAGTTTAAAGCACTGACAGATATAAAATGATACAGAGATATAAGCACTTTATTATCAATCAAGCAAAATCAATGTTCTACCTACACTGATTACAGAGAAAAAAACTATGAAATTCAACAAAAAAATGGAGAGGACTTTTACTACTCGAGCAGTAAGAAACTGAGACACCAAAACATCCTTAACTCAGTGCCTTTGCTAACTCTGTGTGATAAGTT